>NC_064843.1:60376668-60684427 GCF_024166365.1 Elephas maximus indicus | reverse complement strand
TTGCTGCTGTCATCAATTTCAGCATTGTTGGCCAACCCGTTGACCATGTTCCCAGCACCTTTTGTCCTCCTTTCGAAGCACTGATGTATGGAAGCATTATACCTGAGCAAAGCAATCGGTGGAAAGAGTCCATCAGGGGTTGCTGTTTTTCATCTCCCAACTCCTGCAGGGTACACCCTGAAGCACTCTTAGCTGGATGGGACTCCATGGCTCAAGTTATATTTTTGTTATTATTGTGTTAACCCATTTCCCTCACAATATACAATCTGTCCCATTTAACAGTTTAAGGATATATGGTCATTAGAAAATAAGAGAAAATCAACATCAACTGCTTTCTTCAGTGCACTCATGGCACTCTTCAACATCAGTGGCAGTGTCTTTGAGACTGAGGCCCCTTACTCAAAGTCTGAACATGGTAGGGCTTTGCTAAGACTCAGTTTGATGGCCCAGGTATACTTCATCTGGGCCTTGTCTCCAGGGCCTCTGCTGTCAGGGGCCTGGTGCACGTGAGAAGGAGAAGGTGTCCTTCCATGCCTCTACCCAGTGGCCATGCCTCATGGTCTACATGTTACAGGTTGTTTGGATGTCTGAGTCTCCATCTGTCTATGATTTCCTGAGGTCACAAGGAGGGAGCTTGTGGGTCTCCGTTACTGTTGTTCCATGACAGGAGGCCTGAAGGTCTCTAATCTTTATGGGAAAAAAAATCTGAACTATAACACACAGAAAGATTGAGTGAAAACATACCCAGCAGATGCGTGTTGGAAGAAGCTTACACTAGAATAAGTTCCTAGTAAATAATAAATGCAATTTACAATATTTTGTAATGTAATTTAAAATAAAGTCCTATTATTATAAGAACAAGAAATTCTTAGAATGTTTTTGGCAGGGAAACTTCTTGTCCTTTTATCTTTGGTATCAGATTTCCAGAGTAATCCTAGAAATCCCAGAGTAATCACCTCGTATGCATGTGAAAGCTGGACAATGAAAAAGGAAGACCAAAGAAGAGCTGATGAATTTGAATTATGATGTTGGCAAAGAATATTAAATATACTGTGGACTGCCAGGAGAATGCACAAATCTGTCTTGGAAAAAGTACAGCCAGAATGTTCCTTAGAAGCCAGGATGGTGAGGCTTTGTCTCATGTGTTTTGGACATGTTATCAGGAGGGACCAGTCCCTGGAAAAGGACATTATGCTTGGTAAAGTAGAGGACCAGTGAAAAAGAGGAAGAGCCTCAATGAGATGGATTGACACAGTGGCTGCAACAATGGGCTCAAGCATACCTACTATTGTGAGGATGGCACAGGATCAGGCAATGTTTTGTTCTGTTATACATAGGGTTGCTATGAGTTGGAGCTCACTTGATGGCACCTAACAAACAACAATCCTAGAAAATTCATGGGCAAAGACAGCCGGACAGAGTTCCATGAGACTATAGGCCACGACTGCTTTTTCCCTCCATTCCAAATATCTAAAGGCCTCCATGGCTTCACTGGCCACAGGCAACGCATTGATAGTTCCCACCAGCATGACCTCCAGTCTACAACAGGAATGGTAGCCAGCAATGGCAGCTCTAATTGCTATCTGGTAATTGCAAACATCCTTAACCCTTCTCTTCCTCTTTTTCTGCTGAAGATACTGAAGCTCTGTGGTGTCCCTTCCAGCAACATCCTGTGTTTGGTTCTCCCGTCAGCTATGACAGCACCACGGGGGGTCTGCCTATGGGGACCCGACAACCATTGTGGCAGAGAAGGAGGGCCCTCTGTGGCAGGGCTTCTCTTCCACAAGCCTCTTACCCCGCTGCCTGGAGGCCTGCGATTCTTCCTGCATTGCATGAGGGGCAAGAGAAACTAGTCATAAGTGATGGGTGGTGGCTGTGACAGGGAAGTGGGCCGGCCAGTCCTGGGGGACTCTCATGATTCATGAGAGAAGGGGGTAGAGTTAGAACATCATGATTTTGCAATCCGAATGAAATAACAAATCCAGATATGGAGTATCAATGGCTGCAAACATCATAAAAAGAGAGACAAGCAGCCATCATGCACTGCCTGATGGCAGGACTCCACCACCTGGGACCTGGTATAACCTGAGACAGATCAATTACTGACATACAGGGGACAGAGTGCAGAGGAAGAGGTGCACTGCACCCTGGGGTGGGATCAACAATTCTAGACTGAGGAACAGACAACCCAGCCCAGCTTCTTCAAGGAGTCAACTGCAAGGCCAAAAGAAAAAAAAAAAAAAAAGAGAGAGATAGGTCTCTACAGATCAAAACACACTCAAAAGATGGAGCAACCAATTGCACTGCATAGAATTTATTTGGACCCTCATTTAAGGAAAAAAAAAAAAGGGGGGGGAAGCAGGGCCAAGATGGCGGAGTAGTCAGATGCTTCCTGTTGTCCCTCTTACAACAAACATCTGAAAAAACCAAGTGAATCGATTGTATATGACAACCTAGGAGACCTGAACATCGAAGGCAAAGTTGAAGAATCAGGCTGAGCGGTAGACAGAGGGAGAGATGGTTGAGAAGCAGCGAGTGGCTGCCAGACCTAGCCTGGTGGGAACTGGCACCCTGCAGGCCAGATTGGCTGGCGCAAGTGGTGAGGCAAGCAGTGGAGCTTGGGACTCATTTTCTACATTGGGAGAGACCTGGGGGTGGAGAGTTTACGCAAGCCTCCTGAACCACTGACAAGTGGGGCTCAATCGGCAAAAGATAAGTACATGCATCTAACTTACCACTTAGATCAAAAAACACCCTTTTGGGAAGAACCTCACTCCCATTTATCTCCCCCCTCCCCGCTCTGCACCAGGTCCCGGGCTGGCTTCAGAGACTGCTGGGTCCCCTGGGCCAGACATAGGACCTGTCATGTGTTCTGAGCCATTCTCCCAGCCTTGGAGAGGGAACAATTTAACAAACAGGAAAAAATAACCTGCCAGCTCCCCAAGCCAGGAACTCAGGGAAGGCACAGCTCCACTGCCCTAGGCACAGGCATAAGGGGTCCACGGACTTTAAATGCTTTTCACCTTTGCATAGACCTGTGTGGGCCCATTTCAACAGTGTAGGCTCTCATTAGCACAGTACAACAGGTTATATACCTGAAGTCTAACTTCAACTGTATCAGCTATATGGTAGAGTGGCAGGTTCATGACATTTGATACTACTCTGCCTATTAAGCAGGGTCCTTACCTACACATATCAGGGGCCTGAGGACTGGTGGCTCCATCCACACCACCTGGCCACCTGAGACACGGCTCCAAGAATAAATGGTGCCACCCAGTCCTTACAGGCAACAGCATTGGGTGCCCACAGTCAAGCTGCAAAATCCACCCACCTATATGCTCTAGGGAACAGGGACACGCTTCCCTCACAGACACTCAGGGCAGCTGTCAGCCCCCTGCCTTTCTCAGCACATGACCCCCCCTACTGCAGCCAGATACTTGTGCCTACACCAATCACCCCTGCCCATCTAGAACTGTAGGTGGGAGCCTGCACTACACACTTGGTGACCAACTACCTGGACGCCCGAGTTGAATCCATACAAGAAAAGAAAATGGGCTCCTGGGCTCACATACCTAGTAACAGATCTAACCAACTGGTGCAGGATGTTACAGCTTTAAAGGTGCCGATAATCAAACTAGTTCGCATGAGCAGCTTATTTGAGCATATCAAAACTAAATAAAACAAGAAGCTAGGACACAGTAGAAAACCCTGGTGGCTCAGTGATTAAGGGCTACAACTGTTAACCAAAAGGTCGGCAGTTCAAATTCACCAGGCACTCCTTGGAAACTCTATGGGGCAGTTCTACTCTGTCTGATAGGGTCGCTATAAGTTGGAATCAACTTGACGGCAATAGGTCAATAGGTTAGGACATGGTAAGCAAACATAAAACAAATAAATAAATATAATAACTTATCAAATCACATAAAGAGGCAGACCATGATGGCTCCAGCAAGTTCCCAAAACAAAGGATCAAGGGATCTTCCGGAGGAAGACAACTGTCTGGAATTACGGGAGGTAGAATACAAAAGTTTAATACACAGAACTCTTCAAGAGGTCAGGAAAGAGGCCAGGCAAAACACAGAACAAGCCAAGGAACACAGAGACAAAGCAACAGAGAAACTTAGAAGATTAGAGAAGAGCATAACAACAAATTTAACAGGCTGCAAGAATCCACAGAGAGAGAGCAAACAGAAATCCAGAAGATTAACAATAAAATTTCAGATCTAGACAACTCAATAGAAAGTGACAGAAGCAGAATTGAGGCAATGGAAGTCAGAATTAGTGACAGTGAAGATAAAACACTTGACACCAACTTATTTGGGGAAAAATCAGACAAAAGAATTAAAAAAATGAAGAAATCCTAAAATTATGTGGGACTCTATGAAAAGGAATAACCTACAAGTAATTGGAGTACCAGAACAGGGAGGGATAACAGAAAATACAGAGAGAACTGTTGAAGACTTGTTGGCAGAAAACTTCCCTGATATGGTGAAAGATGAGAGGATACCTGTCCAAGATGCTCATCAAACCCCACACAAGGTAGGTCCCAAAAGAAAGTCACCAAGATGTATTATAATCAAACTTGCAAAACCAAAGATAAAGATTTTAAGAGTGGCAAGGAATAAATGAAAAGTCACCTACAAAGAAAGTCAATAAGACTAAGCTCAGACTACTACTCAGCAGAAACCATGCAGGCAAGAAAGCAATGGGATGATATATATAAGGCCTTGAAGGAAAAAACTGCCAGCCAAGAATTATATATACAGCAAAACTGTCTCTCAAATATGATGATGAAATTAGGGCATTTCTAGATAAACAGAAGTTTAGGGAATCTGTAAAAACCAAACCAAAATTACAATACTAAAGGGAGTCCTCTGGTTAGAAAATCAATAACATCAGAAAACAATCAAGACTAGAACACAGAACAGAGCAACCAGATATCAACCCAGACAGGGAAGTCACAAAAATAAATCAAAACTAAAACACTGAACTAGGGATACAGATACATCAATATGTAAAAGATGACAACATTAAAACCAAAAAAAGCAACTAAAAAATGTAGTCATAAATCCTTCACATGGAGAGCAAGTCGGGTGATATAAAAGAAATAAAAGATAGGTTTAAACTTAGAAAATAGGGGTGAATATTAAGGTAACCACAAAGGAAACTAACAATCCTACACATTAAAATAAAAAACAAGAAAAACATAAAGACTCAGCAAATACAAAATCAACGATAATGAAAAAGATGAAAAGAAAATACATAAAGAAAAATGACTCAGCGGAGAAAATTAAGTGGAACAAAGAAACTGTCAACAACACACACAAAAAAGACATCAAAAGGGCAGCACTAAACTCATAAAAACTATCAATAATTACACTGAATGTAAATGGACTAAGTGTGTCAATAATGAGACAGAGAGTGGCAGAATAGGTTAAAAAAAACACAGTCCGTCTATATGCTGCCTACAAGAGACACATCTTAGACTTAATGACACAAACACATGAAAACTCAAAGGATGCAAGAAAATATATCAAGCAAACAACAATCAAAAAAGAGCAAGAGTGGCAATATTAATCTCTAACAAAACATACTTTAAAGTAAAATCCACCACAAATGATAAGGAAGAACACTATATAATGATTAAAGGTCAATACATCAGGAGGACATAACCATAATAAATATTTATACACCCAATGACAGGGCTCCAAAATACATAAAACAAACTCTAACAACACTGAAAAGAGAGACAGCTCCACAATAATAGTAGGAGACTTCAACAAACCACTTTTGGTGAAGGACAGAACATCCAGAAAGAAGCTCAATAAACACACAAAAGATCTAAATGCCACAATCAACTTA
This sequence comes from Elephas maximus indicus, assembly GCF_024166365.1. Taxonomy (NCBI): domain Eukaryota; kingdom Metazoa; phylum Chordata; class Mammalia; order Proboscidea; family Elephantidae; genus Elephas; species Elephas maximus. The sequence continues at coordinate 60,678,565 of NC_064843.1, read as the reverse complement.
CTTGACCTCATAGACATATACCAAACACTCCTCCCAACAGCAGCCAAGTATACTTTCTTTTCCAATGCACATGGAACAGTCTCCAGAATAGACCACACATTAGGCAATAAGCAAGCCTTAACAGAATCCAAAGCACTGGAATATTACAAAGCATCTTTTCTGACCATAAAACCATAAAAGTAGAAATCAATAACAGAAAAGGCAAGAAAAAAAAAATCAAACACATGGAAACTGAATAACATCTTGCTCAAAAATTACTGGGTTATAGAAGAAATTAAGGATGGAATAAAGAAATTCATAGAATCCAATGAGAATGAAAACGTATCCTACCAGAACCTTTGGGACACGGCAAAAGCAGTGCTCAGAGGTCAATTTATAGCAATAAATGCACACATTCAAAAAGAGGAAAGGACCAAAATCAAAACATTAACCATATGACTTGAACCAACAGAAAGAGAGCAGCAAAAGAAGCCCTCAGGCACCAGAAGAAAGCAGATAATAAAAATTAGAGCAGAATTAAATGAAATAGAGGATAGAAAAACAATTGAAAGAGTTAATAAGACCAAAAGCTGGTTCTTTAAAAAGATCAACAAAATTGATAAACCATTGGCCAACTGAAAAAAGGAAAACAAGACAGGAAGCAACCTGAATAAGAAATGAGATGGGCAATATCACAACAGGCCCAACTGAAATTAAAAGAATCATAACAGAATACTATGAAAAGTTGCACTCTCACAAATTTGAAAACCTAGAGGAAAAGGACAAATTTCTAGAAACACACTACCTACCTAAACTGACACAAACAGAGGACGAGCAACTAAATAAACCTATAACAAAAGAAGAGATTGGTAAGGTAATTAAAAACCTCCCAACAACAACAACAACAACAAAGCCCTGGCCCTGATGGCTTCACTGGACAATTCTACCAAACTTTCAGAGAAGAGTTAACATGACCACATATTAGGTCATAAAACAAACCTTTGCAGAATCCAAATATTTTCACACAGTGGAATATTATGCAATGATAAAGAACAAAGATGAATCCGAGAAACATCTCACAACATGGATGAATCTGGAAGGCATTATGCTGTGTTAAATTAGTCAGTTATGAAAGGACAAATTTTGTATGAGACCACTAGCATAAGAACTCAAGAAAAGGTTTAAACACAGAAGAAAACATTCTTTGATGGTTACAAGGGTGGGGAGGGAGAGAGCAGGGTATTCACCAACTAGATAGTAGACAAAAATTATCTTAGGTGAAGGGAAGGACAACATACAATACAGGGGATGTCAGCACAACTGGACTAAACCAAAAGTTAAGAAGTTCCCTGAATACAACCAAACACTTCAAGAGATAAAGTAGCAGGGGTGGCGGTCTGGGGACCATGGTTTCAGGGGACATCTAGGTCAATTGGCATAACAAAGTTCATTAAGAAAATGTTCTGCATCCCACTTTGGTGAGTGGTGTCTGGGGTCTTAAAAGTTAGCAAGTGGCCATCTAAGATGCATCAATTGGTCCCAACCCACCTGGAGCAAAGGAGAATGAATAACACCAAAGACACAAGGAAAACATAAGCCCAAGGGACAGAAAGGGCCACATAAACCAGAGACTCTATCAGCCTAAGACCAGAGGAACTAGATGGTGCCCGGCTACCACCAATGATTGCCCTGACAGAGAGTCCCTGATGGAGCAGGAGAAAAGTGGGTTGCAGAACTCAAATTCTAGTAAAAAGACCAGACTTAATGGTCTGACTGAGACTGGAGGGACCCCAGAGGACATGGCCTCCAGACTCTCTGTTAGTCCAAAACTAAAATCATTCCTGAAGCCAGCTTTTCAGACAAAGATTGGACTGGACTGTAAGACATAAAATGATAGTGGTGAGGAGTGTGCTTCTTAGCGCAAGCAACCACATGAGACTACGTGGGCAGCCTCTGTCTGGAGGCGAGATGAGAAGGCAGAGGGGGACAGGAGCTGGCTGAACGGACACAAGAAATATGGGATGGAAAGGAGGAGTGTGCTGTCACATGATAGGGAGAGCAATTAGGTTCACATAACAATGTGTGTATAGTATTTTTGAATGAGAAACTAATTCGAACTGTAAACTTTTACTTAAACCCACCCCAGTGCCGTTGAGTCGATTCCGACTCATAGCGACCTTATAGGACAGAGCAGAACTGCCCCATAGGGTTTCCAAGATTAAAGCACAATAAAAAAACCCATAAAAATATTTATGACATTTATGAGATTAAAAGTTATAAAAAATGACATTTATGAGACAATTGAAAATTTGAATATTTGTTGGATATCTAATAGTATTAAGGAATTAGCATTAATTTTAGGTCTGATAATATTTTGGTCGTGTTAGAAATGAGTCCTGGTCTTTTAGAGACATATACTGAAGTTTTATGGATGAACTGATAGGGTGCCTAGGACTTCAGCATCATATGGGGGTAGGGAAATGGATGGCATGTGATTTTATAAATCAGATTTATGACTTGGCTAAGACAGTCCATGGGTTGATGGTTCTTGGGATGAAAATGGGTACGTGGGGTTTGTGACACTCTTCTGGCAACTTATGTATTCAAAATTCCCCATAATAAAAAGTTACCAAAAGGAAGCCATGAGAAATAAAAAAAAAAAAGAGTAGATAAATTAACTAATAAATGAACGAACAAATGAACAAACAAACAAATAAATAAAGAAGATGGGTGACAGAAGCTGGCCTGGCCCTAGACAGGCTCCTTGGGTTTTTGTGAACAGGAGGTCCCGTCTCTCCCACTTTCAACCTCTCATCCTGTGGCTTCCCTTCTCCTTCTTGGTCCTCCCTCTCTGGTCTCTTCCAGACTTCTGTCCCTAGGTCCTGGGTGCCATGGCCAAGTGGTCTGTTGCTGGAAGTGCCCACTTTGTAGACTCAACGAGGAATGGCCTGCCCTACTGACACAGCTGTAGAGGAGAGGCAGAATCTCTGTCGTCTTGACTTGCAGCCCATTTTCCCCGTAGAAATGTTGTTTTTTGTGAGGCTCGGCTGTTAAAGTACAGCTATGTGCTATATACATGTGGGATACCTGGGTTTGAGTCCCGGCCAACGCACCTCACGTGCAGCCACCACCCATCTATTAGTGGAGGCTTGCATGGTGCTGTCACCCTGAACAGGTTTCAGTGTACCTTCCAGGCTAAGATGGACTAAGAAGAAAGGCCTGGCAACTACTTCAGAAAATCAGCCAATGAAAACAATGGTCCAGTCTGCAACTAAGCATGAGGACGGCCCGGGACCAGGCAGCATTTCATTCTGTTGTGCATGGAGTCACCAGGAGTAGGGGGGCCAATTCGATGGTAGCTAACAACAACAACATTTTATACATTTATTGGGGATTGATAACAGGAGAATAATACAGTAGAAAAGCACTTTTTCTAAACCAGGTGCTGGGATTACTATAATGTAAATATGCTGTCATGTTCCATCCTCACAAAAACCCTTTGGGGTAGGACCTATTATGAATCCTGTTTTGTAGAAGAGGAAATTGAGGTTCCAAATGTCTGAATACCTTGGCCAAGGTCCCACGGCTAGTTAGGTGGCGAGTGGGATCTGCAGCCAGGGCAGAATGCAAAGCACTTGTTCTTCATTACCATTAACCGTGGACTAAACCCCAAAGAAGCACGTGGGATGTACAGAAACCATGTATGCCTCATGTACCCTTAAGGTTTCTACCTGTCTGGCCAAACCAATCTTGTTTTTGACCTGCAGACAGAATGCTTAAAGTTATTTTGAAGCCATCTACCCAGGAGCCGGCTATTCTAATATATGCTGTTCTTAACTGTTGCTGCTGTTTTATATTTTTAATTGAGCGTTTTAAATTGGGTGCCTGCACCCTGAAGCTGTTTTATTGTAAAGCATGCAATGTTATAAATCAGATTTTGTAAAACCCAATGATCAAAGCCTCGGAGTGCAGAGGGGGAGGGCTCAAGAGCAGAGGTTTCAATTTAGAACTTAGAACCAGAATTTATGCAGAAAATTCCACGAGCACAGTAGCTTCCATTCCACATTTTGTTTGTATCCTGCTGGCCTAAACAGCTGAGACTTGGTAAGGCTGGGGCATCAGCAGAAACACGCCTCATTAGCTTCGACAATGGGTATGGTTTGGGACAGAGGAGAGGAATTGGGTATTGCGCTACCTTAACGCCTGCGTGCGTGCCTTGCCAATAACTCGGGGGTTTTTAGCAAGGCTTGGTACAGGGGTGTGATGGTCACAGAATCATACCAGCAAAATTTCTCAGCCCTCCTTTCCTTTAGACCGAATCTGTTTTTGGAGAAACCTCCTTATTCTATCAAGCCCTTGGTGAACTGTGAGGAAGTGAGAAGTCAGTAGGGAACACTCTTTCATTAAAATTCAAATTCAAGACCACGATCAATGTTGGGCATGTAGCAGGCACTCAGTGAATAATTTTGGGATGATTTACTGGTCCACCTTTTCAAAAGGGAAGGGAAGAGTCTTGACTCTTTGGGAACACGAACTCAGAGCCTCAAAAAACTCATGGAAGCTTAAATAATCAAACCCAAAACACTGACGGAGTATGTGTGTATTGCTTGAGGCCTTGCCACTGTGGTACTGATTCACTGTATAGTTTCTGCTGTCAGAGACAAAGAGGACGGCTGTACTCATTAACAAGACTTTTCCTTTGAAGACTAGAAACTTTGGAAGGACTCTGGGCAAACTCTGGTTTTCTTGGGAACTCATGTATTGGAATTTTTAAATGGAAAGTGATTAGATTGTAAAAGCACCTGGTTTCGTCATCATTTACCTCAGAGGTAGTACTCCATACCACAAGGCTATGTTTGGATAAGGTCCAACTCTGGAAATGTCCTCCTCCAGTAACAAGACCCATATACAGGGTGCACGCTTACCAGCAGTCAGCTCTTCTGGCTAATGTTGGGTGCCATATGGAGTAGGCTAGCAGCAGGTGGCTTATAGCTCACCCTGGATATCAGCCAAGCCAGCTCCTACCGTCACCATTCATGTCTCTCAGTTACAGGTGGCCAGAATTAATCAAGACAAACTTGATATGTCAATTCTAGACCACTACCTGATATGTCCAAACTGGCAATTTCTGATGCTTTCTACTTTCTTACTTCCTAGAGAAGGCAATCAGACCAATGATCACATATGCTGGGGACAAGTATGGATTAATATGGAGGAAAAGGGACAGCTCTCATGGGGGCTGGCAGCCACACTACTGAATACCTGCATTATTTACCAACTCCTCATATCAATGATATTTAGTAAAAAGACGAACTGATAGGTTCACAGTACTAGTTCTTGTATTTTACCCTAGAGTATGAGAGACATCACCAACATAGTCCTTAATACAAATGATTAGCTATCCAGACTCCAGGAGCAAAAAAATCATATGATGTGGTGGTTTTAAAGTATAACCACAAATTCTTTAAAACTCCTTACTTCAAAAGGTGAAGACCAATTCCCTTCCCCCTGAGTGTAGACCGGGCTTAGTGATTTGCTTCTAATAAACAGAACACGGTAGAAGTGATAGTGCCTGACTTCTGAGAGGAGATTATAGAAGGCATTGTGGGTTCTTTCTTGCTTTCTTTTTTGAATAACTTGCTCTGGAGGAAGCCAGCTGCCATGTTTGGAGGACACTCAAGCAGCCCTATGGAGAGGTCCACATGGTGAGGAACTGAGCCTGCTAGCCAATAGCCCGCACCATCTTGCCAGCCATGTGACTGTGCCATCTTGGAAGTGATCCTCCAGCTCTAGTCAAGAGGATGACTGCAGCCCTGGCCAACATCTTAACTGCATCTCATGAGAGACCCTGAGCTAGAACCATGCAGTTAAGCTACTCGTGGATTCTTGATTCTCAGAAACTGCGAGGTAATACATGTTTGTGGTTTTAAGCCATTAAATTTTGGGGGCAATTTGTCATACAATATGAATAATGGAAGTCTACAGATACCTGATCTGTGCCTTTAGTCACCTCTTAACTAGCTTTGTCCCCATCTTTCTTCACTCTATATAGAAGCATGTTACCTACTTTCTTTTTATGAACAGAGAGTGAAATCCAGGTAAAAGCTAGGTTGCCAGATCATGAAGAGGGGGCAAAGGTTCTAGAGATTTCTCAAGTGAAACATTTAAGCTTTGACTGCATCATCACATATGGGCTGGAAGGGTCATTGCTATGGGCACTACCCAAATTACAGTGATTCATAACAGGTTGCCAAGGGTGTCAAGTTTGCCTGTGATGACATGCAGTGAAAAACCCATCAGACCCTCCTCCCCCGACCCTTGCTCCTCTTTGCACATCATCACTAATGTTAAAGGTAGGAAACCATTTTGGGAAAAGAAAATATGAAAGTGTTTTACTTACTTCATGATGACAATGTAAATAAGATACATCAGGACAAGGACTAAAGACTCCCACCTGCATACAAACCAAGAACAGTTAGTTCAGAAAAGCCGCCATCGGCAGACAGGAAACACACCCACCTAGTCTTTAAAAACACCGTTGATGTGAACAGCAGTCAAATCTGCCAAGGGCGGCCAGGGCGAGGCAGACTCGCAGGCTGGTTATAGATACTTCCTGGTCTACAGACACTTTCTGTGCAGCATAACGTTTTCCATGGTGTTTCTCTTCGTTTCCCACCTAAAAGTAAAATGCCTCTTCCTCTCTATTATTCGCGCATCTAAGAGTTCCTTGACCACAGCAAGCCTGTCATATGTATTGCTGGACGTAGATCTATGCTTATAAATTTGTCCACAGTTTAGTCGTTCACTGAAATTATTTAGATATATTTACAAAGGGCAAACTAGAGGAACTGACGGGCACCTGAAAGATTGCTGGATACACAGGAGTTATACATACGGAGAAGGACAGAAGCAGAGCACTGGTCAGGGAAGGCAATGAAAGGAAGGAGGAGAACGAATAAGTGGGAAACAATTGAAGTAGAGGAAGCAAGAAATAACAGAACCCACTGGAATGTACCTTGAGCTTCTTATAATTTGAATACTTCTACAATTTTCTTCTTCTTTTTTTTTTTTAGTGTTTTCTATTTCCTTTCTACTGTCGTAAGTATATATATCACAAAAGACTTGCCATTTCAACATTTCTTACATACACATCTCAGCGACGCTCATTGCCTTCATCATGTTGTACAACTTTCACCACTGCAGTTTCCAAATTCCTATTTTAGTAGCTTACATGTAAAAGAAACAGGTAACTTGTTTTCTATGTTCCCTTTTGCTGTAGACTGAAATGAAGTGATTGAGGGAGTCATTTTTGTTTCAAGGAAAGGGTCCTGGAGAATGGCCCGATGAGGAAATTCCAAGTTATGCTTATCCTTCCTATTCTCTTTTCAGACTTCATGTCTAGAAACTTATCCTAGGGAAATATCTGGTCGGATATAAAAAAGAATACACATACAAGGTGTTTATAAAAGCAAAGAATTGGAAACAAACAAGATGGGTGTAAAATGGGGGTCTGGGTAAGTGAACGATGGGAAGTCTGTCCACACAATGAACTACCGCGCTCCCATTAAACACAGCCAAGCAGGTGTGTATCATCGGAAGTGTTCATGATGCACACCTGACAGAAGCAACCAGGGTGTCGAACCCCTCCAATGTCTGCTGTATTTCTTGGCTTCTCTCACAGCATATCTTCTCAAAGAGTTGGGTACACCCTACTTCTGTGCCTCCCATTTGCTTGGCAGGTTTCTCTAGTCTAATTTCCCCATCCATCAATCACCAAAACAACACACTTGCCAAGGTCATCAGTGACCTCCACCTACACAAACCCAGGGATGGTTCTCTGTCACCTGGCTCAATTTCTTGGCAGCATCTGAGAGTTGGCCACTTGCCCTACTTCATAAACACTTTCTTCTCTTGGCTTCCTAGAAGGCACACTTTCCTGGACCCCTAGCTTCTCTCTCGCCATCTCCTTTGGCCTCTTATACTTCCTCAGTTCAAGGTTGACCCTCTTTTTTTTTTTTTTTTTTAACCTACACTTTCTTCCTAGGTGGTCTCATCCAGGTCTACAGCTACAAATACCAAGTACATGATAATGACCCCCAATTTACACATCCACTCCACACCTCCCCCTGAGCTGTGGGTTCATATGCCCAACTGTCTCCTGGCATCTCCACCAGAAGTCTAAATGCAAGTCCAAAAGAATTCTTGATTCCCGCTGTCTGGCTGGGGGCTTTGCCATCTACCCCGCATCCAGATGAGTCCCAAATCCAGAAATCAATAAGGAACCCTTCTTGTCCCTCATCCCCACTTGTATTAGGACTCTACCTCCAAAATATTTTCTGATTCTGTCTGCTTCTGTCCTCCCTAGGGACTACTGCTACCTCCATCCTCTACCTGAGCCCCAGCCTCTGAACTGGTCCCTGCAGTGCTACCGGATCATGCCATTTCTCTGCTTAGAACTCTGCAATTGCTTTCCAACATATTTGAGAAAAAAATAACAGGCGCCCCTGTCCCCACAGAGGCTGGTCCTCTTCCCTCCTTCTCCACCTCATCTCCTGCCATCCTCCCACCCTACCTGGCTCCAACCACAGTGGCCTCTTTTTCTTTGCACACCCCAAGCTCTTTCCCTTTCCTGGGAGCTTCTGCATTTGCTGTTCCCTCTGCCAGAAATGCTCTTCGCCTCACTCTTGGCTGGGCCCTTTTATCCCACAGATATCAGCTTAAATGTCACCTCCTTCAAGAAGCCTTGCCTGTCTACCACTCCTCCACTTAGGATCACACGGCCCTGATCATGTCCTTTAAACAGTTTGTGATTATCCTGCATATTTATTGATCGGTACTTATTGTCTAACAGCTATTTCCAACAGCCCCTTGACACCACTCCTTATACCTGCCACCTGCCCCAGCTATCCATTTTCTCATTTCAGGAGACTTAGAACTACTCCCTGATGCTGATTTTCCCCATACAGACACCCTTGGCCACCGGTCCCTCGGCTGCCCTCTCTCACCAGAGCACAGCAGCCCTTAGCCAGCCTTGAGCATCACTGTCTCTTCTCCACCAAGACCTCCCTCTCACTGGCCCTGAACTCTATTTCTGCTTCCTCCCCATCCGTGCCGGCTGTCGCTTCCTTCAAACTTCAATTTTCAGTTGCAAAAGGCCTCCGACAACCAGAGTGTGATTCTTACCAAAACCCACGTATGTGCTGCATAAACGTGGTGGGGAAAAGTGAGGTTTTATTTACAGCACCCATTTTGAAAGAGATACATTGATTTGGGAACATAGAGTATTTCCCTGTTTAAAAAATATGCTTCTTTTTCATATGATTTGAGGAACACATTTTATAGTCAGTTTGTCAGAAATGATTGGTGATTTATGAATTAATTCTGCAGTCAGAGGTTATGAATGACTTCGAATTGTAAGCTGTTAGAGGAGAAAAAAATTCTGAACCATCATCTGAAGGGGTGTCACGTTATTGCTGAGACACATTCTCATAGCTGCAGTGAGAAGTGACCAGAAAATCAACAAACTTCAACAAACACTATGTTTAGGTTGACAAAGTCCAACACTTCGTAAACAGGTATACTCTTCCTAATTTTTTAGATTTTTTTTTTTACCTTTTTCCTCAAAGTAAGCCCTTTCATTGCAATATTCAGATTAGGCTCTCTTCTGTCAAGCTCCAGAGACGCCTGTGAGATGGGGTGGCGGGGGGCCGGGGGGTCCCTGCTCTGGTTGAAATCTCAAACCGGCTTTGCTGGTGCCAGACTCAGCTCACCCTAGTCCTCCTCCAGAGGGACCATGCCATCTCTCTGAGGCCTCCCTGCCACACCTGCTGTGCCCTCTGACTTTTTGCCTGATTGACTCGACGGCACTGGGTGATGGTTTTCTCATCAAACCTTGGCGAATGCTCCTCTGTGAAGCCTTCCCCCCACCACCCCCAGGCTGGCTGGGGTCCCCCTCCAATGTGTCCCAGGGTTGGCCCCACAATTACATGTCTACCAACTGCCTCCTCTCAAGCCTGCAGGCCATGCTTGGTTTTGACTTTGTCCCTAGTTTTTTTTTTGCAGTAGCAGGGCCTACATACAGGAGGTGCTTAGGGAATCGTTGCTGAATTGGACAGCATCCATGTCTAGACCTCTGAGGTCATCCATGCTGTGTCCCTTCTTTCCTGGAATTTCCCCCTAGAATTTGGGTGTCTTCTCTACCACTTCCACTTCCTGACCACACTCTCCCCTCCCTCCTCCCCTAGTTCTTCTCCAAGGACTCAGGCTTGTGGTGTATTTGGGATTTGTTTTTCCCTTCCCTTAAACTTCCATTCTGAACCTTCCGAACTGGTCCATGGTTCCTTTGCCCAGGAGTGTTCTTTACAGTATTGGAGGGCTGCTCTCTGTTCCTGCCTGGAGGACAAGACCAGTGGTCTTGTTCTCTAACACTGTCCAGGTAGACAGTTCCCAGATAGGGTCCCCAGGGTCTCTTTTCTCTTCCAAAGTCACAACTTGAGACTCAAGCAGACATAAAGACATTCTGAACCCCTTAGTCTCCTGAACAGCCTTCCAGACTCACTGAAGACACATCCAACGTCCTTCTGCAGCATCATGGGCCTCACTAGCTAGAGTCATGGATTCTGTATGCGTCCCACAGTCGAAGCATGCATACAAATAGTTGTGTGATGGTTAAGATTGTGTGTCAACTTGGCCGAGACATGATTTTCAGTGTTTATATGTGATCACTCCCATGATGGGATCTGTCGTGAGCAGCCAATCAGTTGAGAGGGAGTTTCCTTGGGGGTGTGGCCTACATCCAAATATAAGGAGACGTTCAGGCTTTTTGCTTTCTCTGGATCCTGAGGCTGCCTCTGGTGTATCTGACCTCCTGTTCTTGGGACTTGAGCTATCAGCTTATCTGCCAGTCTTCGGATCTGTAGATCCTCACAGCCTGTGAGTGGAGCCCTGCTCTCCGACCTGCCAATCTTGGTTCGCCAGACCCCGCAGCTATGTGAATCAGGAGAAGCCTTTCGGTCTTGCCTGCCAATCTTGGAATTTGTCGATATTCATAGCCTGAGAGTGGGAGCCCTGCTCTCCAACCTGCTGATCTTGGGTTCACTAGCCCCTGTGGCTACGTGAATTGGGAGAAGCTATCTTAATCCATGGACTTTGGACGTTCCAGCCTCTATAATCTTGTGAGTTGTTTCTTTGATAGAAATCTTTCTCTATATATATTTATATGCTTTACTGGTTGTGCTTCTCTAGAGAACCCAGCCTAAGACAGGTTAGATCTTGGATGCCTTCTGATTTGAAATGACTTTTGGGGGAGGTACATAACTGAAAGATCCCAAGTGATATTCTGTTGCATCTTGCCTGCGAATAGAACCCACTATGTTGTGGCAGCAGGTGGAGACATCTTGATCTCACTCCCTGGTCCAGGGGATGAATAATGATTGTTCTGAAGTTGTTATTCTATTCCCCCTGGTCACTTATTGGTTAAAGCAAACTCCAATGTGACCAATGAGACATAAAGTGAAGGATGCTGAGTAAAATGACAGAGCTTCTTCCTTCTTCTTGCCTTCAATATATATTTCATGGCTGGAATTACAGCAGCTATCTTGGGACCATTAGAGAAACGCATAGCCATCCAGTGACCTACATCTGCTGTACTTGTTATGTGAGAAAAGTAAATCATTATTTGCTAACCCACTGTAGCTGGTTTTTCTATTACCTGCTGCTAAAAGCATTCCTGATTACCAGCCACCACTTGTCAGTTGGATGTGACTTATTTCAGAATGCTGAATCAGGGATGGTGAAGGAATCTAAAATGTGTACAATTGGGATGACTTGTCCGTGTGTATTTCTATTTAACAAAGCTAACTTCCTCCTAAACAGTACTCTACTTTCAAAATAAACACAATTGAAATTAGTTTCCCTTTGAAGATTTGGAGTGAATCAGTCACCTGCCTTGGAATCTCTAGGACACACTGGAAACGTTCTATGGCAAGGAACTGAATTCACTGCTTTAAAGTATTGTTGAAACATTACTGTTCTTTGATTGCGAATTGAAGAATCTGCTTTTAAAAGATAAATTCAGATAAACCTGCTCTTAGACAAACCCTCTCAACAAAATGAGTGCTCATGACTGGCTGGGTAAGAAGGCAGGCGATGTGAACGGTGAAAAATGTCTTAAACTTTACTATACTTGGCATCTGTCAAGCTAGGAGTTAAAAGCCCTGGAAGTTCTAAAGCAGTTACCAGCTTGTGCCACAAACATTCATTTCTCAGTCCCACTCATGCGAAAAATTCTCTCCATCAGCTGTCCACACAATGACAGTAATTACGTAGCAGCCCACACTCGGAACGATGCTATTCTGGTGCCTCGAAAGCCACCCACCCCCCAGTTGTTCCCGTGAAGCAACCACCACGCTCAATTTATGACTCAGGCCAGACAGAACAAAACTTTCCAGGAATTTGCAACTCATGTATACCTGGGCCCCGGGCCCTTCCCCATAGCTCGCTGCAGAGGAGCGCTGGTGTGCAGGCCTGGGGCTCCCCTGTCTGTCACCACACAGAATCTGGAACCTTCAGAAGTCTCGGGGCTCGACCCCAGGACTGGGTCACCTAATGTCACAGGAGGTCTGGCCTTCTGAATGAAAGGGAGATAGACTGTCCCTTTCTTGCTCCATAACATCTAAAATATCCTACCAGATATCTAGAGGCTGTTGCTGTTGTCAGATGCTGTCTAGTCAATTCTGACTCATACTGACCCTATGTACAACAGAAAGAAACGCTGTCCGGTCCTGTGCCATCCACACAATCATTGCTATGTTTGAGCCATGGTTGTAGCTACTGTGTCAATCCATCTCATTGAGGGTCTTCCTCTTCTTCACTGACCCTCTACTTTACCAAGCATGATGTCCTTCTCCAGGGACTTGTCCCTCCTGATAACATGTCCAAAGTATGTGAGATGAAGTCTTACAATCCTTGCTTCCAAGGAGCATTCTGTCTGCACTTCTTCCAAGACAGATTTCTTTCTTCTGGTAGTCCATGGTACATTCAGTATTCTTTGCCAATGCCATAACTCAAAGGCATCGATTCTTCTTCAGTCTTCCTTATTCGTTGTCTAGCTTTCCCACACATATGAGGCGATTGAAAATACCATGGCTTGGGTCAGGCACACCTTAGTTCTCAAGGTGACATCTTTGCTTTTTAACACTTTAAAGAGGTCTTTTGTAGCAGATTTGCCCAATGCAATACGTCATCTGATTTCTTGACTGCTGCTTCCTTGGGCATTAATTACGGATCCAAGTAAAATGAAATCCTTGACAACTTCAATATTTTCTCTGTTTAACATGATGTTGCTTACTGGTCCAGCTGTGAGGATTTTTGTTTTCTTTATGTTGAGGTGTAATCCATACTGAAGGCTGTAGTCTTTGATTTTCGTCAGTAAGTGCTTCAAGTCCGCTTCATTCTCAGTGTGCAAGGTTTCATCGGCATAACGCAGGTTGTTAATGAGTCTTCCTCCAACTCTGATGCCTCATTCTTATTCATATAGTCCAACTTCTTGGATTATTTGCTTAGCATGCAGATTGAATAGGTATGGTGAACAGATTCAACCTTGATGCACACCTTGCCGGATTTTTAACAATGCAATATCCCCATGCTCTGTTCAAACAAGTACCTCTTGGTCTATGTACAGGCTCTTCAAGAGAATAGTTAAGTGTTCTGGAATTCCCACTCTTCACAACATTATCCATAATTCGTCATGATCCACATAGGCGAATGCTTTTGCACAGTCAGTAAAACACAGGTAAACATCTTTCCGTTATTCTCTGATTTCAGCCAAGATCCACGTGACATCAGCTATGATATCGCTCATTCTATGTCCTCTTTTGAATCCAATTTGAACTTCTGGCCTTCTGGCAGTTCCCTGTCAATGTACTGCTGCAACCATTTTTGAATTATATTCAGCAAAATTTTACTTGCGTGTGATATTAATGATTTTGTTCCATAATTTCCACACTCTGTTGACGGTCAGGACCAAAATAGGCTTATCACGAAGACTTTTAATCCAGCAATGCCAGGGAGTTGGTAGAAAAGAAAGCCCCCTCCAAGACGGACAGTAAACCACTCCTGGGTGTTCCTTCTGAGTGTTTCTCTGCACAAAAGCAGCAGAAAAATTTCTGAGATCAACTGTGATCATAACTTATTTACCTTTATAGCAGCATCATTAGCAAAGAGAATGAACATTTGGCCACACTTCAGCTCCACGATCTGCTCAGCAGGGCAGTATTGGGGCTAACCGTGCTATCAGTTTGAGCGAGAATGCTTCTGGGAGTTTCCTTGTGCTGCACTTAGTCCTCAGTGACATGAGGGGGTGTCACCACTCTGGTGGCCACGTCCAGGACAATGCCACAAGGAGTCTCTCCCTCAACTCCAACCTGCATGTTCTGGGCATGTCAGTCGCTTTCAGCCTATGAGTCACTGTTACTCAAAAAATACTTCCTTTCTATTTTTATGAGTCAATATGGAGATTATGCATCTTAAAGCAAACTCTCCTACCTGCCTCCTCATCTTCCCTCTTGGACAGAAGAGAGAGATAGTTAGCAAACATTCTTCATACCCTGGAATAACACGTAACATTTATCATCAGTGCCCCCTGCCCCCAAAATTCTGAAAACAACAGAGGAGGCCCTGGGTGATACAAATGGTTACCACGTTTGGCTGCTAACTGAAAGGTTGGAGGTTTGAGTCCACACAACGGTGCCTCAGAAGAAAGGCCTGGTGATCTTCTTCTGAAAAACCAGTCATTGAAAATTTTGTGGAGCACAGTTCTACTCTGACGCACATGGGGCTGTCATGAGCCAGACTCGACTCCGTGGCAACCGGTGGTACTCGTCCTCAGGCCACTCCAACAAACAATGAGCACTCCTTGTCGCTAAAAGGGAAGCCTGTGGACTCTCTGCTTCTTCTAGCTCATTCTTAGCTTTTAACAACACCCTGCAGGTTGTCCACCACCAGTGCTGCACCAACCCCCGGGATGGTCTTTCATATTACTCTACTTCTACAGATCAGGTACTTGAAACAAAGTGATGAGGCTGCACCACGCAGTCCATTTCTCTTTCCATTTCTAACATGCTTCCTTGCTCAGAACCCATCTCAAAAATGGAGATTTGCACGGTTGGCCCAAATACAAATGTCTTCTCATTTATTTAGCTTGGGCAAAATTTTCTTAAAAAAAACAAAACAAAACAAAAAAACGCTCATTTTTCAGAGCTCTAAGGTCTTTTTTAAGGCCAGGCAGAACTTTAATGGGCCAAGGGCTGCTCAAGTGCCTCTGGCTTCCTTAGATACACCTGGGATTTGGAATATGGAGGTGTGGTTTGGGGCACAATTTGAAACTATCTGTCCGATTTTAATAATGGCCTAGCAAACGGCTGGCTGTAGAAAGGCACAGCTCAGTCACGACGTCTAACTTGGATGAAAAGACACCTGGATATTAGGATCCCACAAGGAACGCCTGCTCCCGCCATCCTCACCCAAGAGAAGAGGTCTCTATGCCGAAAGCTAATTTCGTTTCCTTGTTGAGGTGGACAGAGGGTTCTCAAGAAGTTCTCGTTGTTCCAAACCTTCATGAATTTTCCCTTTCTCTCAACTCTGACTTGAGTCTTCAATATATTTGGCTTGGCAACATAACAAGGGGAAATTAGAGGGAAGGAGGAAAGAGGTACTTACCAGGAAACTTTTTCATCGTAAATGAACTGCAGAAAAAAAAAAAAAAAAAAAGCATAGATTAGACACACATGTAGACACACACATGCACACACACACTCACACACTCACAAACACACAGCGTGGTTGAGGATGGCAAGTTGTCCATCCGAGTTGCTGGTATGGTGGTAGGCAGGGTTGGACTGGTCTGGAATAAAAGGCATCTGTGGTTTTTTGGGTGGGTAAGCTCCCCTCTGTACGTGTTTAGTCTTCATTCAGTGTCAGTGGGAGGAGGCCTTGATACAGACTGGTAGGGCTATTGTGAAGGGAAGAAGCAACAGGTAATTCCATCCTTCGTCAATTTCCACCCAACAGTGGAGTGACGGGGAAGTGCCACCAGCCTGCCTTGTGAAGTACGATGCGTTGCAGAATCATAGATACCAGTGGGGATGTAGGAGCACTGTGGGACTTCCAAACACCAACACGTGTGTGCCACCTGTGAGATTCTTCCACAGCTCCGTGCACTTTGTGGCACCTTCACACTTCTAATACAAGCGATTGAACTTTGATGTGCTCAAAAGTTTTCCTTCAATTGACCTATTTTTGGCTTCCTCAATGTAATTTATTTTCAGAGCAAACTTTACATCACAACCAGAAGTAGAAAAGCAGCATAAATTGCCATGCATAGAAGGCGACTCTGGAGAACAAACGCAACATAAGCCAACAGTGTTTGAGAACTCTGGCTGCACACTGCTGGCTTCTCAAGCCCTGGGCCACAGACCTGGCCTCTTGTTCAGGAAGGAGATTAGTACCAGTCACAGCTGGCGAAAGACACACAAGCACCAAACTTAGGTCTTCTCCTCATCAATTAGGATGGAAAGAAAATACAGAGGGAATAACTAGCTCACAACAGGATTTCACTTATTTAACCCCTAATCCATACGCCAACTAAAATCACTTCTCGCTTTGGCGGGGGGGAGGGGGGAGTTATATAGCCAGACCCTTTGATACATACGAGTTAGTTCTAGACTCAGGCCCCAGCTCCCAACTGGTTGCTCTTTTCATGACACGACTTACCTGTCTAGATGGTGCGTTGCTCAAACCCAGTAGGAACACCTATATTTAATTCAGGCAGGAAGAGGAGGGCATGGTTCACAGCACTTCATTTCTACATTCATGAAACGTGGCTGCTTTGTGTATGCCCATCTCTATGAGTGGCTTCCCTTCAGAGGCATGGCTCCCTGGAGACTCTAAGGTGGACACTTGCAGGACAACCTGGGTGTAAAGCGTTGTTACAGTGTGTGGAGAGGTGGACTCTGCCAATGCCGCGACATCGCCTCAGTCCCCAGTGAGTAGTATGGCATCAGCTGTGTAGAGGTGGACAGAGAGCCTCAAAGAAGAGAAGGGTCTGGCTCACAAGGCACACCTAAGCAATGCACCCCAGTTATCATGAAGGTCCAAGGGAGAGGTTGACAGGGAAGAAGCCATGCTTCTTCATGACTTGCTTTTCTAACAAGCCATTGAAGGAGACCTTGTTGTTGTCATATTTTTTACTTTTGTCTTTGTTACCAGAGTCAACAAGTTGACACTTGGGTGAAAATGCTAAACCAGAAGAAGGGAAAGAGGATTAAAAATGAGTAAATAAAAGAAGCAATCACAGAGTCCACGTTGGGTGATGTGGAATCCCCTCCCTGGAAGGAACTCCCAGCTCTTCGTGTATAATCACTAGCTTTTAAAAACTTGCTCAGAAGTCGTCAAACAGACCAAGTGATTGAAGATGGAAAACCTTTCCTAGTAATTGAAATTAATTCAATATTAGTCTTTGGTAGTGGGCTGGAACAATCAATTCGTAACCACTTGAGAGAACACAAGATAGCATAAAGAGTTTATTAGAGAGGCCAATTTAATTTTGTCTGATCAGAGCAGGCAGGCAATAATACACAACACTCAAGCAGCTTGTGTTGCTGTGGCTGGGTGCCGTTGTGTCGCTTCTGCCGCACAGGGTTTTCTTGGCTGTAATCTTTACAGAAGCAGATCACCAGGTCTTTCTCCGGGAGAGCTGCTGTGTGGGTTTGAACCTCCAACCTTTTGGTTGGTAGCTTACCCATTGCGCCACCAGGGTTCCTTAAGGCAGCTTTTAGGTAGCTTTTATTCGGTGTGGCCCTGTTGATGGTGGGGCATAGCCCCTGCAAAGGGGGACACTTGAAGTCCGTTCGCCCTGGGAGAAAGCACCCAGTTTGTGTGCTCGAGAAATCAGCTCTGGAGCCAATACAGTTTTAACTATTGATTTTTCCAGTGATCACATCAGTGGAAAAAAAAAAAAAAAATTGAGGATGGGCTTAAATGTACAAGGGACCCAAAACTGACTACAGAATTTACAGGGAACGCAAGAAACCAGAGGAAGGGTGGTCAGACCACGATGAGATTGGACAAGATAAACAATTAAGGCCAAAGCACCAGGAACCCAAACTCAAGAGGATGTGATGGCCAGGGAGGTGGGTCTGGGGATTAGGCTCAGGGAGGCGGCGGACCCGGATATAGAAACACAGATGATTGCACTACAAGGACTAACAACTTGTAGAGACCTGAAAACATGCAAACAACAAATGGAGTCTTCCCTTCTCTCTGCCTGGCAAGACGCTGCCCCTATCGCTGGCCCTCGAGAACACAGGACTTCATGGGAGGAGGCCTCCACATGGCCAGGAGGCCTCAGGTACCCGGTGGTGAATGAGCAGACAGTTTTTTTGTTTGTTTTTCAATTTTATGGTGGAGATATATCTACATATAGAGAGATATATATTTATATATATATAGACCTATCTATCTATATCACCACAATAAAATCTATGCATATATGTATATATAAAGTTTGCTATTTTAATCATTTTAAGTGTACAAGTTAGTGACATGGATTATGTTTACCATGTTATGCTACCATCACTATTACCTATTTCAAGATGTTTCTCATCACCCTTATCAGAAACTCAATTGCTCTTAACAGTTTGCTGTTGTTGTTGGTCAAGTCAAGCTCTGAATCACGGGACCTTACGTGTAACAGAAGGAAATGTGGTCCGGCCCCGTGCCATCTTCCTGACGGCTGGTATGTTTGAGTGCATTTGTTGTGGGAATTTTGTTAGTCCGTGTTATTGGACGAGTCCCTCATGTTCACTGACTCTCTGCTTGACCAAACATGATGTCTTTGTCTAGGAATTGATATTTCCTGATGACATGCTCAAAGTAAGCAAGCTGAAGTCTTGCCACCCTCACTTCTAAGGCGTATTCTGGTTGTATTTCTTCTAAGACTGATTTGTATCCCCCCCTTCTCCTTGCCCACCTGCCCCTGGTAACCACCAATAAACTTTGGTCTCTAGGCACTTGCCTATTTTAGATATTTCATATAAGCAGGATCCCACAGTATTCGTCCGTCTGTGCCTGACTTATTCACTTGACAAACACAGTTTGTTTTTTATCCCTCTACTTTGACAGGATTGTGTAGAGAAAATCACAGGCTTCAGAAAAGAATAAGAAAACTGATGACAGAAACTAGAAATAAGGCCTTTAAAGGAAAATGTAAATGGAAACAGGCTTGTTTATCGTGAGAAGCTCGTGACTGGGAGGGCCATCAGCTGGCCCCGAGGATACGGTGGTGGGGCGGGAGGCGGTGGTGCAGCTCATTGTCACCTCTTAAACCGAAAGCCAAACCTGCTGCCGTCCAGTCAATTCTGACTCAGATCCACCCGACAGGAGAGAGTAGAGCTGCCCCATGGGGTTTCCAAGGAGCGGCTGGTGGATTGGAACCGCTGAGCTTTGGGTTAGCAGGTGAGCGCCCAACCAGCATACCACCAGGGCTGCTGTCACCCCTTAAAGGCCTGACTCTGAGGACAGTGGCACTGTCTGCATGGCAGGACCCTCCTGACAGCATGAGAACCGCTCTGTCTGAAAATCTGAGAATGACAAACGGAGCGTTGCTCTCCCTTGTCCTTGCGAGGATGGATTTGGTACTCCTTACAGATTTTACTGTGTGTAATTCTCTTAAGAGCTGCTCATCTCTCTGTATTTTAATGTTTTATCTGAGGGTAAAATAACAACTTCCCCACTCGTCATGGCAATATTACTATTATTGTTAGGTGCCGTCAAGTCAGTTCTGACTCACAGAGACCCCGTAGGACAGAGTGGGACTGCCCCCAGAGGGTTTCCAAACAGCAGCTACTGGATTTCAACTGTCGACATTCTGGTTAGCAGCCGAGCTCTTAAACACTGTGGCACCAGGGCTCCCACAATATTACTAGTGTAGAAGAAAACTTAAAATTACTTGGGCTTGTTTGTCTAAAACAGAAAACCTGGTGGCCTAGTGGTTAAGAGCTCGGCTGCTAACCCAAAAGGTCTGCAGTTTGAACCCTCCAGGGACTCCTTGGAAACCCTATGGGGCAGTTCCACTTTGTCCTATAGGGTTGCTATGAGTCAGAATCTAGTCAAAGGCAACAGTGTTTTTTGTTTTTGGTGTAGAACAAGAAACTGCACCCCGTTTCATACAGTCACCACTAGGTGGCGCTCACGTTCTAGCCCTGGCCCAAGGCTAACCCAACTGCCAAGGTGGTGAAGTTGGAGTGAGGTCAGTCCAATTCCTTTTTCGAAGCTCCATTAAATCTCCTGAAAGGAGGGGAAGCACCCCAGGACAGACAGCCTCTTGAAATAGCCTCAGTAAACCCACAGCTGTCCTGGGCCAGGTGATGTTCTGAGGCACGCTGCCTCTAGTGATCTGCACTTGTGGCCTTTGGAGCTGACCCAGCCCTTTTCCTGTTGGGGTTGGAGAACATGTGCTAGGTGAGCTGCTGTTCTGTCTATGCTCTGCTCCTGTGTGTGGGGCCAGTGCCGTGACTGCCCAGAGACCACACAGGTGTGCTAACCCATACCTGGGCCCCAGCTTTGCTAAGCACGGGCTGGTCAGGGGACCTGCTCTCTGGTCCAGTTGGAGCTCATCCAAAGCTACCCTTGGCTGCTCCCTAAGGTTCCCGCATGCTCCACAGCTGAGCCAAATGTTAACAGACAGGAGTGAACTTGAAAAAAGCACTCTTTCCCTCCAGGCCTCAGAGAAACAGTTGGGTACCATGGAAACCAGTTTTTCAGTCCTGTGTCTAGAATCTTCCAAGCAAAACAGGCTTACATCAGGCAAGGCGAATTCCTGGACGTCAGAGCATCTCAGAGAACCCCTAAAGGAGTAACGGGCTCAAGATGTAGGGAAAAAGATAAGCCAGGGATTACCCCAGGGTGGAGGTGGGAGGAGAGGCTGGGCAGAGGCCCTCCCTGCTGAGCTGACAGGCTGGTGGCTGGTTCAACACTGACATGTCAGTCCCTGGGTCTGCTCACTGGGAATTATGATGGGGAAGCAGGGGCTGCCAAATTGCTAAATCTAAGAATTCACAGCCTGTATTATAATCACCGGCACCATTAGAGTTTAAATCAGTGAAACTAATAGGAGAAAACCGCACCACCTCTTTCTTTCAAAGACTGAGACCTTAAAAATCTTCCCTCTCTTGCTACGTGCTAAATGGAAACAGCCCCGCTAGACCCTTGTCACTCAGTAGCTTGGGGTTCTCCTTGGAGATGTGTGCATGGAGTCCCAACCTTCTCATTTTGTGGCCAGGAGTGGCAGATGGCTTAGCTAAAGCCACGGTGATTTCATCTGAGGTGAAGAATCAGACAGAATGCACTAGAAAGCTGGCTGTTACGCCAGAAGATGGCCTCCAATCCAGGTAGGTGGCTGCAGGAGGGCAGGGATAAACAGGACCCAAAGGCAAGTCCTGAGCAGGGCTGGTCGTTTTATACAAATATATACGGGCGGGCTGGGAAAAAGGATGTGAGAATGAAGTTAGGATTTCGGACAATAATAGTTGTTAAGCCAAAGGGATTATGATTGCTAAGAAGTTCAAAAACAAAAACGAACAATTAAATCAGAATTTCCAAACAGTTCTTGTAAAAGAAGAGGGCTCTCCTATGTGCACTGAATTCCCCAGCACAGCTGACCCACTTCCCTGCTCGAGAGCAAACGCCATCTAGAGCCTTCACTCCCTAGTTTACACCAGCATCGTTCAGAGCAGGCCCTTCCTTCTGTCAGAGCAGGCATTCTGGGACAGGTGGCTTTGTGTGACTGTAGCTGGTTTGGTTGGTTGTCATTGTTAGTCGCTTTCGACTCATAGCGACCCTATGTACATCAGAAGGAAACACTGCCCAGTCCTGTGCCATCCTCGTGATCTTTGCTTTGCTTGAGCCCACTGTTGCAGCCACTGTGTCAGTCCATTTCATGAGAGTCTTCCTCTTTTTCACTGACCCTCTATTCTACCGAGCGTTATGTCCTTCTCTAGGGACTGATCTCTCCTGATAACATGTCCAAAGTACGTGAGACAAAGTTTCACCTTCTTTGCTTCTAAGGAGCACTCTGGCTGTACTTCTTCCAAGGCAGATTTGTTGGTTCTTCTGGCAGTTCATGGTATATTCAATATTCTTCACCAACACCATAATTCAAAGGCATCAATTCTTCGTCAGCCTTCCTTATTCATTGTCCAGCTTTCACATGCATATGTGGTGACTGAAAACACCATGGTGTGGGTCAGGTGCACCTTGGTCTTTAAAACGATTTCAAGTGGTTTGGTTTAAGGAACTAAAAGTTCTCTCCGACATCCCCTGTGTTTTCATCGCATCTTCTAGCTACCATAGTTACTCCCATTTTGCCAGCAGGAGAGCTGAAAGGTGATGGGCACAATGACCATAAGACTTCAACGTCTCTAAACGGAGAGAGAAGAGGTTAACTTCCAGGTAGGAATGGGTTTGAGGGGGAAGGGGGGCAAGCAGAGGGGCAGGGCCAAGGAGGCTAGGTGAGAAACGAAGGGTCAGCATGATCTCTAAGAAAGGCGAGATACAGAGATTTCTGAACTGTTTAAGATTTATTTTTAATGAACAACTTCTAGGAGAGGGGTAGGTGAAGCTATTTCTCTCTGCCTAAAAAGGTGACTTTAAAATCAGTCACAGAGACAAGCATCATTAACAAGGGGATTGCATGGTGGGAATAAAGATAACTGTAAAGACTGAAGAGGCAGATTTTGTTGGGGGGACTTCTAGATTTTTAACTGGGGCAGTACAGCTATGCCATCTTAAATACTTGCCCTGGGAAGCCCGAGGTACTGTGGCTGTCTGGCCCTGGGCAAATCACTTGATATCTGTGGCCTTGGTTTTGCCGTGTGTGAAACGGGGTTCATCGGTGGCTAGCTTGCACAGTTGTGAGTATTAAGCTGGTAAATCTTTATGGACAGCCTCAACATAATAGTCAGTCCCATATTAGGGATCAAGTCTAGGTTTGTTAAAAATTATGGATGTCTGTGAGAAAGTGTGGTATATTTTCTATGAAAGGGCTTACTCTCTAGAACTGTGCTGTCTAGTATGGTACCTATTAGACACACGTAGCTACTGAAATTAAAATTAATTAGATTAAAAATTCAGTTCTTCAGTCTCACTAGCCACATTTCACATGCTCCAGAGCCACATGTGGACAGTGCAGATGTAGAAGGCGTCCATCATGGCAGAAGCTGTGCCAGACAGCACTGCCTGGAGCATCGTCACGACAGCTGGGGCAGCAGGTTGGTCCCTCCCCATTCCCACTAAAGGGGATTGAAGGGAACACTTGGGGGCAAGTTTCCCACAAGAAGGAAAGGGAAGTGCTGCCTCGGACGAGCCTCACTGCTGTGCCAGTGCTCCGGTTGCCCCGCAGCAGGCCACCCGAGACTGGCAGATCAAGTAGACCCCTGGCGAATCTGGACTATGAGTTTGTCTCTCAGGCCCATTTCCTGCCGCCACCGGAGGAGGCTTGCCTGCTCTTGATGTTCACAATCCCCATTCTCAAGCAGAGATAAAGGGTAAAAATAAACTATTCCTTTTAGGGCAGCTGTTAGACTGACAATGTAATGAAGCATTTGCATTTATGCAAATTACATGATTATATAAATTACACTAACATTTCAATACGAGAAACTGTCAGCCTGCTGGAATCTGGAGACAGAGTAGGACTGGGAGGCAGGAGACGTCCATGGCCACAGCGCTTGTTGGGGGAACAGAGAGGCTGCAGGAGAGTCTACCATCATTTGTGGACTGTTGGCTGGCACACACAGGGATGCTCTCCAAAGAACCCAGGATGTCCCCAGGACCTAAGAGGTGAAAATTCTCTTGCAGAGAGTGGCTGGGCAAGCCTCATGGGCAGGGTGGAGTTTCTTCAAAGCCTGATGCTTCCTTTGATTCAGAGAACGTCACTAGGGTTAAAGGCGGTGCCTGATTGGGGTGGGGGGACAGAGTGCAGAGAGACAGGCACTCGGTGATTCTGAAATTATAGCCGCTTTAGACAATAACACGATCTTAACGTCTTCTGCCTGCTCCTTAAATTCCAAAGGCGAAGGGAGCTCCTTGTTCCTAAATTCACTGTTGGAAGCTCTAAGGTCTCAGAATGCATGTGCTAGCCTCATTCCTATTTCTTCACCTTTCTAGCCCTGTTTATGTCTCATCCGCACCAACTTACATCTCAGCTGTTTTACAATCCAGGTAGAAATGACACTGAACCCTGCCTGCCTTGGCAGCCACTGGTGCGTCACTGGAGAAGTCATCTCTCCTGCTCTCTGGGTCTCCAGCCCCAGAGTTCACCTGAATGGCCTTTTGACCCAGATGTGCACAGAAGCAGCATCTGGGCCCACTTAATCCTAACCTGCCCTCTGGGTGAACAAGCTCTTTATCATACATCTTAGGGAACTGGCTATTATCCCTTCTGAACATTCCAGAACCATAAAATGGGGAGAAGGTAAAAACCCCAAAGATAAAAAAAACAAATTGTTAGGGAAGGTTGGTAATTATTTCCTGGGTAGGAAGAAGAGCTTTTAAATAAAGGAATTTTAAGTGTGCCATTTCAAAGACCTGTAGAGAAGCTTAGTATCACACACAGAAGACAGGAAGAAAAATGGCTTTGTTACCCTGACATCAGGGTAAACACAGAAAGAGTTTGTTAGAGGAAACCTTGACAAACAGACGCAGAGTGTGTAAGCAGAAGCCCAGAAGTGGGGACATGGAAGAGATTTAGGGACACTGCAAAAATCTACTTTGCTAAGTGCTGCGCTTCTGGCTAACGCACTCGTGTCACTTATGGCTATTTTAAGCCCCATTTGAAGTGACACTGGGGATTTGGGCTATGATTTAATTGCTGTTGTTGTTAGGTGCTGTTGAGTCGGTTCTGTCTCATAGAGACCCTATGTACAACAGAACGAAACACTGCCCAGTCCTGCACCAGCCTCACAATTGTTGTTATGCTTGAGCCCACTGTTACAGCCACTGCGTCAATCCATCTCGCTGAGGGTCTTCCTCTTTTTTGCTGACCCTCTACTTTACCAAGCATAATGTCCTTCTCCAGGGACTGGATCCTTCTGATAACATGCCCAAAGTAGGTGGGATGAAGTCTCGCCATTCTCGCTTCTAAGGAGCATTCTGGCTGTACTTCTTCCAAAATAGATTCCTTCGTTCTTCTGGTAGTCCGCAGGCACCAACTCTTCTTCGATCTCCCTTATTCATTGTCCGGTTTTCACATGCATATGATTCGATTTTGAAAATACCATGGGTTGGGTCAGGCACACCAGAGTCATCAAAGTCACATCTTTGCTTTTTCACACTTTAAAGAAATCTTTTGCAGCAGATTTGCCCAATGCAATGCATTGTTTGATTTCCTAACTGCTGCTTCCATGGTGTTGATTGTGGATCCAAGTAAAATGAAATCCTTGACAACTTCAAACTTTTCTCTGTTTATCATGATGTTGCTGATTGGTCCACTTGTGAGGATTTTTGTTTTCTTTATGTTGAGGTGTAATCCATACTGAAGGCCGTGGTCTGGTCTATGATCTTCATCAGTAAGTGCTTCAAGTCTCCTTCATTTTGTGCAAACAAGGTTGGGTTATCTGCAGATCATCGCAGGTTGTTAATGAGTCTTCCTCCATTCCTGATAGCACATTCTTCTTCATATAGTCCAGCTTCTAGGATTATTTGCTCAGCATACAGACTGAATAAGTATGATGAACAGATGTAATCCTGACACACACCTTTCCTGATTTTCGACCATGCAGTTTCCCTTGTTCTCTTTGAAGGACTGCCTTTTTCTTGGTCTATGCATAGGTTCCACATGAGCACAATTAAGTGTTCTGGAATTTCCACTCTTTGAAATGTTATACAATTTAATAAGAGTCAATAATTCACTTAGACTAAACATCAAAACTAAACCTATTGCTGTCGAGTTGATTTCGACTCATAGTGATCCTATAAAGGACAGAGTAGAACTGCCCCACAGGGTTTCCAAGGAATGGCTGGTGGATTTGAACTGTCGACCTTTTTGGTTAGCAGCCGAAATCTTAACCATTGCGCCACCAGGGCTCCTCTTAGACTAAGAGTAGTCAGAAATCCAGATAATTAAAGCTAGGCATCCAAAATTCCTGTACTTTGAAAATCTTGAAATTTACTCTAAAAACAATAAAAACATGCAACAGCTCACTGCCCTAAGGGAATGTTCTCTAACCATACTTAAAATTGTGTTTCTCAAAGTGTAGTGTGGTGCTACTGGCAACAGAATTATCTGGGATTGGGAAGATGCAATATCCTTCATCCTACCCAGGACCCCACCACTCATCTGTCATTTTATTGTACTGTGTCAGTGGGTGGAGGCCTGCACGTTGCTATAATGCAGGGACCTATGCTACTGGTATTTCAAATACCAGCAGGGTCACCCATGGTGGGAAGGTCTCAGTGGAGCGTCCAGACTAAGGTAGACCAGGAAGAAAGGCCTGGAGATCTACTTCAGAAAATTAGCCATTAAAAATCCTACGGATCACAACAGAATACTGTCTGACACATGAGGAAATGCTCATGATCACTAGCCATTAGAGAAATGCAAATCAAAAGCACAATGAGATACCATCTAACCCCAGCACTACTGGCACAAATAAAAAAAAAAAGAAAATGACAAATGTTGGAGAGACTGTGGGAAGACTGAAACTCTTATGCACTACTGGTGGGAATGCAAAATGATACAACCATTTTGGAAGATGATATGGCACTTACTTAGAAAGCTAGAAATAGAAATACCATATGATCCAGCAATCCCACTCCTAGGAATATATTCTAGAAAAATAACAGTTGTCACACGAATAGACAGATGCACACCCATGTTCACTGCAGCATTGTTCACAATAGCAAAAAGATGGAAACAACCTAGATTCCCATCAACAGATGAATGGATAAACAAACTATGGTTCATACACACAATGGAGTATTACACAACAATAAAGAACAAGGATGAATCTGAGAAGTATCTCACAACATGAATGAATCTGGAGGGCATCATGCTGAGTGAAATAAGTCAATTACAAAAGGACAAATATTGCATGAGACCTCTGCTATAAAAATTCATGAGAAGGTTTACACAACAAACGAAACAATCTTTGATGGTTACGAGGGAGGGGAGAAGTGGGGATGGAAAAGCACTAAACAGACAATAGATAAGTGGTAACTTTGGTGAAGGTTAAGACAGTGCACAATCCTGGGGAAGCCAGCACAACTTGTACAAGGCAAGGTCTTGGAAGCTCCACAGACACATCCAAACTCCCTGAGGGGTGGAATTGCTGGGCTGAGAGCTGTGGGGACCATGGCCTCCGGGAACATCTAACTCGACTGGCATAACATAGTTTATAAAAAAATGTTCTACGTTTTACTTTGGTGAGTGACGTCTGGGGTCTTAAAAGCCTGTGAATGGCCATCTAAGATCTTCCACTGGTCTCACCCCTATGGGAGCAAGGGAGAATGAAGAAAACTAAAGATACAAGGGAAAGATTAGTCCAAAGGACTAATGGACCACAACTACCATGGCCTCCACCAGACTGAGTCCAGTACAGCTAGACGGTACCCGGCTATCACCACTGACTGCGCTGACAGGGATCACAATAGAGGTTCCTGGACAGAGGCACACTCACAGAAAAAGACCAGACTTACTGGCCTGACTGGAGACTGGAGAAACCCCGAGAGTATGGCCTCCAGACACCCTTTTAGCTCAGTAATGAAGTCGCTCCTGAGGTTCAGCCTTCATTCAAAGATTAGACAGGCCCATAAAACAGAACGAGACTAAAGGGGCACACCAGGCCAGGGGCAAGCACTGGAAGACAGGAGAGGACAGGAAAGCTAGTAACAGCGAACCCAAGGTTGAGAAGGGGGAATGTTGACAGGTCGTGGGGTTTGTACCCAATGCCATAAAACAATATGTACTAACTGTTTAATGAGAAGCTAGTTTGTTCTGTAAACCTTCATCCAAAGTACAATTAAAAAAAAAAAAAAAGGGTCTTGCCCTGTATAGTGCTGGAAGATGAGCCTGCTAGGTTGGAAGGCACTCAAAATGCACAGTGGCCGAAACAATGGAGAGTGCATACCAATGATTGTGAAGATGGCACAGGCATTGTTTTACATGGTGTTGCCCTGGATTTGAGCCCACTTGACAGCAACTGACAACAATAACCCCAGGACCTCTGAATTACAATATTTGAATTCTGCATTTTACAGAAGATGCTGGGTATTTCCAATGCACATTGAGGTTGGAGAAACATCAGTCAGAATAAAAATAACCAAGATCTAACCTTCAGGGCTCAAACCTTGTCTTTCAGTGGAGAAATGCAATTTTTCTCAAAATCACAGAACTCTAGCCTTGACAACTGGCCTGCAAATATACAATCCAAATCTTCAGATAAGGGCAGTGATGCATTTCCTTTTCCGCTTTGTTGCCCTCTGACGGAAAGAAAGGGCTGCCCCAGCAGCTGGGGCATCCAGCTGGCGCGTGCTCTGTGATTTATACGCTGCACAAGAAGGGCTGCCAGGGTTTATGCCCAGAGACCAGGCTTGGGAGGATTTGGCAGCTTCAGCCTGAAGAAGCAAAACCTCTTAACTTTTTCACACATCATTATTAACAACCGCATTCGTTTTATCTTGGGCACGTCCAGATAAATCAACAGAAGACAAGTTTATTTCACACATGCTCCAGGAGGCGTCTAGGCTGAAAACTGGAACAGGAGCAAACTCCGGCCAATTAGCGTTTGGGCATGGAGATTGTTAGGTCTCTGCTTGACACAGTCTGCTCTGCCTCATCACCTTGTCTTTACAGAAGTGGTCATCTCTTTCTGGAGTTCAGCAAAGGAGACAGTTGCGTGCATTTACATCATCCTCTAACCATGTATCTTGAAAACAGTAATTTTCAAAAATCACTCTAAAAAATCTCTAAAGGCGCAAGAGCTGAGTACGAAGTGACCAGTGTGGGCTTGCCCGTCGCAGGCCACGTACGCTGGCAAGAGTGGAGGTACCTGTCTGGTTCCTTGTTGAGAGTCTCATACCAAACATCACTTTATTGTCTTTGTATAGAGATTTATAATAAAATATTCTACGGGTAAGTGTTTTGTAAAACAGGTGAGTAGACCCTGTAGTGGATTGATTCCTGTTTTGTAGGTAAGAAAACTAAGACCCAGAGAGTTGATTTCCCCAGGATCACAGAGCTAGTGATCAGGGGACTAGAATTAGGAGTCAGATCCCCCAACTCCTATTTTGGGGTTCTTTCCGATTTGCTGCTCTCCTTCTTCTGGACGGCTCTGCTTGCCAAGCTAAGGAGCTTGGGTTTTCTTCCTACAGATGGCACGGAGTCACTGGTCAGTTAAACATGGGAATGGCGCTTGAGATGTTCTTTGTAGAGACATCACTTGGGCATCTCTGAGGATTGACTGGGGTGGCGAGGGCAGGGGGTAGGGGGCAGTGAGGCTACTACATTGCAACACCACCTAGGATGACCTGCAACACACAGCCCTGCATCAGCTCAGGCCAGAGCTGAGGAGATGAGAGATACGGAGTGGGCTACTGGGGAGACACAGTGGGGAGCTTTTTCCCCATTGTTAATTCCCCTTTATTCACTTTAGAAGCATAAGCATGTTTCCTTCAGCATTTAATATTCCCTCAAATGAGTATACCATAATTAAATGGTTTCCTACGATACTTCTGGATATTGAAGTTGTGGTTTTTCTCTATGCTAACAAAATGCTCCAGCCATCACTTTATGCACGTAGCTCTCCTTAGCTGGATTATTTTTGGAATGATTACTGAGGTCAGATAAGAGTATTTATTCATTTGTTTCCCACTCTAACATCTGTATCAGTTCATGAGACTTCAGCAATGTATGCGTGAAACTAACTTGCTAACATGACCTGTTAACTGGACTTAACATGCTTGCTTATTTAATAGGCTTACATTATACTGGATTTGAATTTTCAGTTCTTTCGACTCCTTCGTGCACTACAGTATTTCTTCATATATTTGCCTAACAATTTCTGGTGACTTACATACAACTTCTTTCTTCATATTGCTTATCTGTGGTTGGCTTTTTAAAAAATAATTTATTTTACTTTTGTTGTTGTTGAGAATATGCACAGCAGAACATACACCAATGTAATAGTTTCTACATGTACAGTTCAGTGACATGGATTACATTCTTTGAGTTGTGCAACCATTCTCACCCTCCTTCTCTGAGTTGTTCCTCCTCCATTAACATAACCTCACTGCCCCCTAAGTTTCCTATCTAATTTTTTGAATTGCTGGTGTCAGCTCGATCTTATATAGACAGTTCTTAAAAGAGCACAATGCTAAAGGCAGACATTCTTTACTAGTTAAGGTAAACTATTGTTTGGTTTTAAGAAGACTTCAGGGAATATTTTTGGTTTAAGGTTTAAAGAATATCCCAAGGCAATAGTTTTAGGGGTTCACCCAGCCTCCATGGCTCCACAAAGTCTAGATTCTATGAGAATTTTAAATTCCGTTCTACATTTCCCTCCTTTTGATAAGGATTCTTCTACAGCATCTTTGATCAAAATGTTTAATAATGATATCCGGACACCAACCAGTTCTTCTGGTCCAGTTGTTCCCAGAGGCAATTAGCCACATATCCATTTTCTCCTATTCCTGATGTTCCTTCTTCCTCTGTTGCTCCAGGTGAAGAGTGAACAACTGTTGTACCTTGGATGGCTGCTTGCAAGCTTTTAAGATCCTGGGCACTATGCAACGAACTACAAAGTAGAACAAATGCACCGAACACATTATCAGGCCAATTAACTGGGATGTCGCGTGAAACTACGACCCTAAACCTCCAAACCAAAGAACCAAATCCCATGAGGTATTTGGTTGTACATAAAAAGCCTCAGCAGCTACACTTTTTTTGTCATTGTTTTAAGTAAATCTATCACAAAACTTTTGTCAATTCAACTTTTTATGGTTGAGCAAGTTATTGGCAGCACTTACAATAATTGGCTGTGCAACCCTTCCCTTTGAAATAACGGGATTTTTCCATCACTGTAAACTGAAGCTCAGTACTCCATAAGCAATCGTTCACCCTTTGCCCCGTAACCACTAATAAATTTTGGTCTTTACACATTTGTCTCTTCTTGACTTTTTATATAACTGAGGTAATATAATATTTGCCCTTTTATGATTGACTTATTTCACTCAGCCTCATGTCTTCAAACCCCATCCATGCTGCAGCACGGATCAAGACTTCATTTCTCTTACTGGCTGAGTAGTATTCCATTGTGTGTAAATACTACAATTTGTTTATCCATTCATCCACTAATGGGCATTTAGATGGTTTCCATCTTTTGGCTATAGTGAATAGTGCTGCAGTGAACACTGGTGTACGAGTCTCTGCTTTCTTTTAGGTATAATACCTAGAAGTGGAATTGCTTGGTCATATGGTAGTTCTATTTTTAGTTTTTTGAGGAACCACTTCACTATTTTCCACAGCAGCTGTACCATTCTGCATTTCTATCAGCATTGGATAAGGGTTCCAATTTCCCCATATCCTCGTCAACATTTGTTATTTTCTAATTTTGGTTTGTTTCTATCTTAGCCATCCTAGTGGGAGTGAAATGGTATCTCGTTGTAGTTTTGATCTGCATCTCTCTGATGGCTAATGATGCCGAGCATCTTTTCATGTCTTTGGTGGCCATTTGAATATTCTCTTTGGTGAAATGTCTATTCAATTCCATTGCCCGTATTATGATTCAGTTATTTCTCTTTTTGCTGTTAAGTTGTTGAAGTTTTATATATATTTTGGTTATTAGGTTCTTGTTGGATATATGGTTTCCAAAGACACTTTCCCACTCTGTAGCTTGTCTTTTCACTTTTTTGATGAACAAAAGATTTTAATTTTTATGAGGTCCTATTTATTTATTTTGTCTTTTGTTGTCTGTACTTTTTGTTATTACATTAGATAATCCATTATTAAAAAGCCAGGCCTGACTGAATTGCCCCTGCATTTTCTTCTAAGAATTTTATGGTTTTAGTTTTCCCATTTAGGTCCTATATCCATCTGAATTTTTTTGTGTATGGTGTGAGGCATGCAGTGGGGAAATTTTTTTTTCCTTTTTTAATTGTACTTTAGATTAAGGTTTACAGAACAAACTAGTTTCTCATCAAACAGTTAGTACACACATTGTTGTATGACATTGGTTAACAACCCCACGACATTTCACACTCTCCCTGCTCAACCCTGGGCTCTGTATTACCAGGTTTCCTGTTCCCTCTTGCCTTCCAGTCCCTGCCCCAGGGCTGGCACGCCCCTTTAGTCTTGTTTTGTTCCATGGGCCTATTCAATCTTTGGCTGAAGGGTGAACCTCAGGAGTGACCTCATTACTGAGGTGAAGGGGTGCCAGGGGCCACACTCTCAGGCTTTCTCCAGTCTGTCAGACCAGCAAGGCTGGTCTTTCTTTTTGAGTTAGAATTTTGTTCTACATTTTCCTCCAGCTCTGTCTGTGACGCTCTGTTGTGATCCCTGTCAGAGCAGTCTGTAGTGGTAACTGGCACCATCTAGTTGTACTGGACTCAGTCTGGTAGAGGCCATGGTAGTTGTGGTCCATTAGTCAGTCCTTTGGACTAATCTTTCCCTTGTATCTTTAGTTTTCTTCATTCTCCCTTGCTCCTGAAGGGGTAAGACCATCTTAGATGGCTGCTCACAGGCTTTTAAGACCCCAGGTGCTACTCACCAAAGTAGAATGTAGAACATTTTCTTTATAAACTATGTTATGCCAATTGAGTTAGATGTTCCCTGAGACCATGGTCTCCACAGCCCTCAGCCCAGCAATTCAGTCCCTCAGGGAGTTTGGATGTATCTATGGAGCTACCGTGACCCTGCCCTGTACAGGGTGTGCTGGCCTCCCCAGTATTGTGTACTGTCATACACATCACCAAAGTTACCACTTATCTATTGTCTACTAAGTGTTTTTCCATTCCCACCCCGCCCCTCCCTTGTAACCATTAAAGATTGTTTCTTTTTGTTTATAAACCTTTTTGTAAGTTTTTACGATAGTGGTCTCATACAATATTTGTCCTTTTCTGGTTGACTTATTTCACTCAACATAAGGCTCTCCAGATTCTTCCGTGTTATAAAATGCTTCACAGATTCATCACTGGTCTTTATTATTGTGTAATGCTCCATTGTGTGTATGTACTACAGTTTGTTTATCCATTCTTCTGTCGATGGGGATCTATGCTGTTATCATCTTTTTGCTATTGTGAACAGTGCTGCAATGAACATGGGTGTGCATATTTCTATTCGTGTGATGACTCATTTCTTTAGGATATATTTCTAGGAGTGGGATTGCTGGATCATATGGTATTTCTATTTCGAGTTTTCTAAGGAAGCACCATATCATTTTCCAAAACGGTTGTATCATTTTGCATTCCCACCGGCAGTGCATAAGAGCTCCCATCTCCCAGTGGGGAGATTCTGATGAAGTGAAAATCCACGGTAATATTAAGCAATGTGGATATGGTGGGAGTTGCTAAAAAAAGGTCAATTTAATATCAATCCCAGGTCGGGTGCCTATGACAGAAATGGGTTGAAATACAGAAAGAATGTCCAGTTTTGGAAAAACATAGTACGTTCAGGTAAAGAGAGACATGTTGAGTTTGGGACATGAAGATGTCTAGTAGATACGACTGGGCTTCAGGGAGATGTCATTGCTGAGAATACAGATGTGGGGTTGTCAACACAAAGAATGGGCTCTGGGAGAAGGCGGATTGTCTGGGAGGGTGTACGGTGAGAGGAGGGGAGAAACAAGGCCCAAACCCTGGGACACTGACATTGAAGGGAGTTACAGAAAAGCCCATGACAGAAGTGAGAAGAAATGGTCAGAAAGGCCCTGGACAAAGATGGGAGGAGTCCCCTGGAACCACATAACGCAAGTCAAAATTTTTGAGCACCAAACTATCAGGCTGCGGGCCTAGGTGATCAAGTAACTGGAAGAAAGAAAAACAGCCTCCATGTGTAGATATTCACTTATTGGTTCATTCATCATCCATGTTCTTAAACTCACTTCATGCAGATGAGCTGTACGTAACCCCAAGTAGTGAGAAAAATACTGTGTGGGCATTAAATAAAAAATGTTAATGATACATTGGTGTTTTTTAGGGAAAGGCCCTGCGGTCAGAGAATTTAGGTACCAAACACTTACCACGATAAGTGCAACCACAGACAGTGTGTAGTAAATTGAATCCCTCAGCAGGCACCAGGAGGAAAGAGCCACAACCTAAAGAAAAGGCAGAAAGAAATAGGGTATCAGACTATGAAAATGAGAAACCATGAGTCCTGCAGGCTCTGTCTGGTGGTAAACCAGGAATACGACTTGGCATTTCTGCTTTCCGTTCTTCAACCTGGAAACCCTGGTGGCATAGCAGTTAAGAGCTATGGCTCCTAACCAAAAGGTCGGCAGTTCGAATCCACCAGGCTCTGCTTGGAAACTCTATGGGGCAGCTCTACTCTGTCCTATAGGGTCTCTATGAGTTGGTATTGACTTGATGGCAACGGGTTTAGTTTTGGGTTTTTGGTTCCTTGACCCAATCGATCTGCCAATCAATGTGTATTGATAGTCTGTAGGCAGATTAATCTGGATTTTCTGAGAAGCAAATGCTAAAATGGATTAAGCCTGTGACCATTTTATTAGGGGAAACACCCAGGAGAGATGACAGGAAGTCAGCTGGGGAAGCTGGGAGCACCGTGGCCCATGGTGCAAGTCTGAGTCCTGGGAAGGAGTGAGGGAGAGAGACTGGGTGGAAGCATCCTGGGCTGCTGTGCAGTTTAAGAAAGGTGCAGAAATGCTGAGGGGAGCCCTTGGTGAAAAGTCACCATCGGAGGAATCCTGTGTCTCCCAAGAACAGGCTACCTCCAAACCCCTAACGTTGGGGGTGAGAGGTGTACTTTCCCTGCACTTTGGTCAATAACTCTAATGCCTGCCGTGTGCACCCCACTCTTCTCCACGGACTGAGCCAGCAAAGCAGAGCATGGACAAGCCCTTCTGTAGTCCCCTGTGGCTTCTCTCATCTTCACTATATACCTGGCCTTGTTGGCACATGACCCCTGTTTAATAAGAATTTTTAAATGATTTATTTGTATACTGATTGGGAGAAACTGTTCTTCTTAGCAGTTGGAAATGCCCCTTTAAGGAGATGCGGCTCTGCTGAGTGGGGCCAAAGGCATTGCTGGAACCTAAGCCGTCCTCGGTGCTCTGCACCTAGACCCTGGCCGGAGGAGGTAGGCAGGGCAGCCAGGGCTGAGCCTCACACGGCGGAGGTCGGGGCCAGCGTGAGGAGCGGAGACACCAGGTAAACACCCTTATTCTGGAGGAAGAGTCATTTCTCCCTGGTAAGTCCTGCAAAATATCTTTTTGAGGGATACATAGTATTTTTCCTTTTTTTACTATTTGGCTGAGTAGGTCCAGTTTTGGCAGACCCACACAAAGAAGGCTTAGGCTGGTCTACTCTGCTATGTCAGAAGGTGGCTCCTGGGCTGTCACCCACATCTTCCTTGCTCCTCCCTGGAAAAGTGTCAACTACCCTGTGGCCACAGGGCAGGTATCTGGCTGCCTTTGTCCTCGGCCTGGTGGGTGATAAAGGACTGTGCAAATGTCACCTCTTGGCCAGGTCCGTGACAGGCATATGCTGCACCAAACACAATATGAAAAGGGACTCCAAGGATAAGGACAGTCTTTCTAGCCTCCTCTCTCTATCTTGCTGTGACAGTCTAAAAAGAAAAGATCAGGCGAAGTCAAACCAGAGGAGGCCCCTGGATTCAAATAATGTGAAAGACAGGACTTAAATAGAACCATAAATGAATAATGAGGCCAGTCGCTCTGCATTAACGCATTCTGCCCTTGTTATACAGACACAGGTATGTTCTGTTGCTAATTTTGATTTGCTAGGTTTTGTATTTGCAGATCTAAGTTACAGATGACGGGGTTTTCAAGAAAGGGAATGACACCACGAAAACCACTCCAACACAAATATAAAGTGTCCTATACCCTTTCATCATTCTCTCCTGGTATTGCAATTCTTAGGGCCTGTTGTCATCACTCACCATCTATGAAATAGATTAAACTGTTCATTTCCCAGCAGGTCCTAAAAGGTTGCGAATATTTATTCAATTTATTATAATTGTGCAAGGGAGCTTAAAATATGTGGCAAATATCAATTCTGAGTTTCTTTTAAAAAATCACTTGGGCTTTCAGTTAAAGATGGCAGACTGAACACATACAGTTACCTTTGTTGTTTCTTGTTACACTGCTAAGATAATAGCAGAGAGATGCTTTTTAAAATAAGACACAAGGCAAAGAGAATAGAAGATGCCGGGTATGGAACGCATTTGCAGAGGAAGATTTGGCCTTTTGCTCCTGTGGCCAGTGAATGAGGGCTGACCTCACTAAGAGGGATCACCTGGGAAGCCGGAGGCTCACTGGAGCTTCCAAGGCTGAAGAACAGTGAGCATGTCCCTGGGGATGCGTAAGCTCTGTGCTAAAGAACAACCCACCCCCTCCCTGTATTGTGTTAGGGTGGAGACATCAGCCTGAGAGCTAAGAGATTGGAAGGTTTATCCAAAGAGACTGGCACCAGAAGTAGTAGAAACCCTGGCCTCTGTAGAAGGCAGAGCTGAGAGAAAACAGCAGCAGAGGCCAGGAGAAGCAGAGGCTGCCAACTTCTGAGCAGAGAAATGGCAGCAGAGTGGCCTGAAAGGAGTGGGTCAAGAATTGTAACACTCTTGGGACTGCAGAAGCAAGGCACCTGAGACCAGGAGTGGGCATGGGCAGCAGCAGAAACCCTGGCTGAAAGCTAGAGGTCCAGAGGTTGTGCTAGAGGGCCCATCTGAGACATAGTGGACCCGTCTGAGTCTCTAGGGGTCCCGTTCTAAGACAGGACTAGAGCCATTTTCTTAAAATCGTTGTCTCCTCAGGAGAGCCCCTCACCTAGCCCATTTCCTGAAGCTGTTTTTCTCCTCAGAACTTCTCTGAAAAGAAACATCCACCAGCTAGCCAGAACTGGCTAAAATGGGTCCTGCCCTCCATCTTGGCACTCGGATAACCTTTAGCTCATTAAATGCCTCATGCATGGTAAATTCTCTACCTCTGGGTGGAGAGCTAACATGCTAATGAGCAAAAATGGCTAACTTCCTCCTGCACAGGGAATCAAGCCCAGGCCCTAGAAAATGCTTACTCATTCTGGAATGCTCTGCACCTGTGTGCATGCTATTTTGTATTTTGTAACTGATCTTGCCTATATAAACCAGCCTCAATGAGCTGCCTGCGAGCAGTCTTGAAATGTACTTAGCCCCGACTGTCTCCTTGCTTGGCCAACCAATAAAGTTGCCTTTCATTCTCCTGAACTCCGTCTCTGTCTTTTTGGCCCTGGCCAGAGTCGCACTGAACAGAACCCGGAGCTCCTGGCAACAGTTCGAGGTGCTAGAGGGCCCATCTGAGGTGCTAGGGGCCTGTCTACTGATCCTGGGTACACCCTGTGTAGGGGTTGCCCTTAGAGCAGTTCTGCTTCAAGAGACACCAGCCCAAGACTGTCCTGAGGCTGCTGGTTGACAGATAAGCCAGAGGGAAGAGAGTCAGCCAAGAGATGTGCCAGCCCAGTGATGTGAGAGCAAACATTGATTCCTCACCATGAAACTGTCATTTAGGAGTGAACACCGATTCTTACGTATTGCTTGCTGTCTCTCTATATTGTTTGCTGTGCACTATTCATGTGCTAACACTCAGGAAGCATCTTGGCTCTGATTGGATGGATGTGGCATTTATGAACACCTGTGAGTGCATCTCAGATGTGACGTGTGTGCACCACAGGAGAGATGACTGTAGCAACAAAAATTTGGAAGCTAGAAAGCAGAAGAACAATTGGTAATTCAGCTGGCCGTGGGGAAAGCTCTAGAAGCTTGAGTGAAGTTAGGCCTGAAAAGAGGATGAATGAAGAACTAAGAATTTAATTCCCAAATATCCTCCCTAACTTCGAACAGCCCAGTGACTGCCCATCCTTCACCTTAATAGAAAACAGGAGATGCAACATCTGAAGGAAACAGAGAAAACAGAGGGGAGGAAAGAATCTAATAAACAATTCAAGACAAAGCCCAGAGTTCAGGACATGCATTTATAGAGGGAAAGGGTCCTCTCAGTGTCTGGTACAAAAGACCAAAAAACAATGGATGCCAAGGTACATCAGAATTTTTAGAATGCTGGGGCAAAGGACAGATCCTGAAAACTACCAAGGTGGGGGTGGGGGCAGATTTTATATAAATGATAAAAACCAGAATGACAACGTATTTTTCAACAAAAACTGGAAGCTAGAAGAAAATGGAGTAATGGCGTTCAAATGAGGGAGAAAAGGATTTAAACTGAGAATTCTATGCCTAACCAAATTATTAATTAAAAGTGTAAAAACAATAATTAAGAATGAGAAAATTATTCGTTAAAAGTGAGAAAAAAATTTTTTAGCTGTCTCAAAAGTTTACCTTTTCTCGAAAAGTGACTCAGAGGATGTGCTCCACCAAAAATAAGGGAGCAAACCATTTGCTACAAGAAATTATATGACAGTAAAGCACCACGCCAGGGAGCCAGGAATCTATGATAAGAGAAGTAAAGTTTGTCATACTGTGGTGGCTTGCATGTTGCTATGATTGCTGTTGCTGTTGTTAGGTGCTGTCGAGCTGGTTTTGACTCATAGCAACACTACGTATAACAGAATGAAACACTGCCCGGTCTTGTGCCATCCCCACAATTGCTGCTGTGTTTTGTTGCAGTCACCGTGTCAATCCTTCTTGTTGAGGGTCTTCCTCTTTTTCACTGACCCTCTACTTTACCAGGCATGATGTTCTTCTCCAGGGACCAGTTCTTCCTAGAATATATCCATACCTGGGCATCTGTAATCCTTATGGTGACTCCTTTCTGCTTTGATTGCTGACCTGAATACACCAGGGACTGATACTGGTAGCTAGGCTACCAGTATTTTAAATACCAGCAGGGTCACCTACAGTGGATAGGTTTCAGTGGAGTTTCCAGACTAAGACTAGGAAGAAGGGCCTGGCCATCTACTTCCAAAAATTAGCCAATGAAAACTCTACAGATCACAACAGAATATTGTCTGATATAGTGCTGGAAGATGAGCCCCTAGGTTGAAAAGCACTTAAAATACACAGTGTTCACAACAACGGACTCAATCATTAATAAATGATCATGAAGATGGCACAGGACCAGGCACCATTTCATTCTGTTGTACATGGGGTCGCCATGAGTTGAAGCCAACTCAGTGGCAATTAACAACAAAAACATTATCTAACCTAAACTTATGATAAAACTACTTGAGGAAGTTGGAGGGCTGGATAGTGGGGTGGGGTGAAGCTGAAAGAGACCTAAACTCTCTGCTTTCAAATGCCATCGATGACAATGGAGAATACTTGAAATTAAAAAATCAAGTAATTGCCTTCTAAGCATGTTATTTAGAAATGTCAGGAACACCCAAAAGAATGCAAGTAGTTACCTCGAAAGACTAGGAATTTTGTGGGGTGGGAAGGGAAGGCTGCTGCTCTTCATAATAAGCCATTGAAAACTGGTTCCCTCTTTAAATTCTGGGCGTATAAAATTTTAATAAAAATAAAAACTAAAATTAAAAGTCAAACTACAACGAAGATTATCCGCTTAGATTTACAGCTGCAGGATATACATCTTGCACTAGGCCTAAATGTCAAATTTGGGTAAAGAGTGATGTATTTTTCTTTCTTTATAACAAATAGAATCGTTTTTAATGCCGGACTGTTATCAAATTTCAGCCCCAGGTTCAAAGTCTCTACCACTACTTTCCACAGAAGTGATGAGCCAGAGCACACGTGGAAGGAGCTAAACCAGATAGTAATGCCTGTTCACACTTTAGATGGAATTAAAGGAAGGCATAAACTCCCAAACTGCTTACAGTTCTGCAGCACTGTTCATGAACGCTGTGATCATGAACTCATGCCTACCTCTACCTTGCCCTTCTGTGACCACCATTCAGCACAATAAACCAAAAAAAAAAAAAAATCATTTGCCACTGAGTTGATTCTGACTCATGTGTGTCAGAGTAGAACTGTGCTCCACAGGGTTGGAAGCAGGTGGCCAGGAACTTCTTCCAAGGTGTCTCTGTGAGAACTTGAACTTCCAACCCTTTGGTTAGCGGTAGAGTGTGTTAGTCATTTGTACTATTCAGGGACTCCATTCAACACAATAGCAAATATTTATCAGACACTTTTTGTAAATAAGGAAATTTAAAAGGGTAACCTCATTCAATCCTCAGAGAAACCTGTTACCCTCATTTGCTAGCAAATGAGGTTTGGTGAAAGCGAAGGACTTAACCAAAACTACACAGTAACAATGGGATGCCAGGATTTGAACTCAGGTAGCCCACATCCCTATAAAGTGTGATACAGTGCCCCACTGGAGGCAAGGAGGAAGAACAGACATCCCGTATTTATCACTCCATCCCCATAAGGATCTCCTTCTCTTCATTACTTTAAGCCTCTAGGAGGGTGTATTAGAAGTGGTGGCCGAAGGGGAGAAACAGTAGAAGGGGGAGACACAAAAGGAGTGACCACAGCTCAGTTTCCAAAATAAACTGCTTTACAGAGATTCAGATATGCAACCAAAGCAGAAAAGAACCACCACAAAGACTACAGACACCCTAATGTATACATTCCAGGAAGAAGAGAATCAGCTAAAAAACTACTGTTCATTTAGCTAGTTTAGTCAAAAATTAAAAAAAAAATCAATGCAGCTCCTTGACAGGTGATATAACCACCATTTGATTGCATCTTTCACCTTCCACAAACATGAATACACTGATGCTATGGGGTCTAAGTGGTTCCCTCTGCTTCTCCATTAAAGTGTCTTTGATGTCCAGATGGAAACCAGTGACCAGATGGTGACTCAGGCCCTGAGCTGCATTTACTGGAGAAGAAGGTCATGTCAGCATCTCTACATCACAATGGGAGGCTCTTGGGCATCTGTTGGAGGAGGCGTTGGATGGCAGGTGCCACGCGACCCAGAGCAGGGAAAGGCTGACGAGAAGACAGCTCATCTTCTTCGCACTTTTGCAAAATAACTGAAAGGAAGTCACTCTGGTGAAAAGACCAGACCGGGGGTCCTGGGAGAAAAGCAACGGCGAATAATCCTGCCCTGGACCTCATTAATCAATAATACAGATGGTACAGGTTACCAAAGGTCATACGCTTGCAAACTCCTTCATAAATTCAGGCAGGCTCTATTTTCCCCTACAGTCCTGGGAATCCCTCCCTGCTGGAATTTCAGCTTGACATTTCCGTTTCTGGAGTGTGTTTCACACATCCTCTGCTGATACGCAGCTGTACTTTCCTCCCTATAATTTCATTTAGTTTCAGAGCCGCATCATGCAAAAACAAAACAAACGAACAAAAAAAAATTCACACTTCTCAAACAGAAAAACAAATTCTCCTTTATTCAATGTTGAGTGATAATCTTTGGGAATTCTGGCTCCTTTTAATTCTTCTTGAGAAAACTATACATTTTATGTACATAAATATGTACTCCAAATTTATATATATTTCATTTATTTTCCGTGAAAGCTGTGATCCATGAAATTTTGTTGTACTTTCTTACCGCCACCTACCTAGAAGTTTGACATACTGTGGTGGCTTGTGCGTTGCTGTGATGCTGGAAGCTATGCAAAGGGTGTTTCAAATACCAGCAGAGTCATTCATGGTGGACAGGCTTCAGTGGAGCTTCCAGGCTAAGACAGACTAAGAAGGCCTTTTGATCTACTTCAGGAAATTAGCCAATGAAAACCTTACGATTCACAGAAAGACATTATCTGACTTATTTGCTTTGGATACATCACTAGGAGGGATCATTGTTAGAGACGGGTACCATGTCTGGTGAAGGAGAGGGTCAACGAGGACAAGGCAGACCCTTGGTGAGATGGATTGGCACAATAGCTGCAACAATGGCCTTGAACAAGCTGATGACTGTGAGGATGATGCAGGACGTGGAATGTTTCGCTCTGCTGTACATAAGGTCACCATGAGTCAGAGTCAACTTGATGGCAGCTATCTATCTATATAGGGATATATATGTTCTTGTACGCCATTGACTCAATTCCAACTCATAATGACCTTACAGGACATAGTAGAGCTGCCCCACGGGGTTTCCTAGGCTGTAATCTTTACAGGACAGAACACCGGATATTTTCTCCTGCTGAGTGGCTGGTGAGTTCAAACCACCGACCTTTTGGTTAGCAACTGAGCACTTTACCAAGTGTGCAATCACATACATATTGTGTGTGTGTGTAAGTGTATATATACATATAGTATATACAGTGTAAGTATATGTATATATGTGACAATTATTCCTGATGAATATGGAATTTGGCATTGCAGACACATTTTAAAAGGCATAAGTACCCACCCTCAACTGGTGGGTACTTTGCCTTTTTTTTTTTTTTAATCTATCATAACAAACTGAACACCATAATAGTTACATGGCATAAAATATAAAACTGCTATCATTGCAGAAAAACGTTGTTATTTCACACAAATTTCATAGAGAAATCATAACAAGGAGTTTGGTTCCAAGCTTCTGAGCTGACATAATTGCTCCAGCCAATTCTCATCTTGGGACACATGCCATGGAATCTGGTGCAAAGATGAGGCTCTGGGTGTCACGAAGCAATGTGAAAAAGCCCAGGGGCCCCAAGGTTCAGAGCAGGTGACTGCCTGCTTGTGTTTCTCTTTCCACAGGGAAGGCTTGTACTCCCTGTCTGTTCATTATTCAAGTTAACTTCTTAAATATTTCTGTGGCATCCCCCTACCATGTGTCTGTCAGTTTGTCATACTGTGGTGGCTTGTGTGGTGCTGTGATACTACAAGCTTTGCCACTGGTATTTCAAATACCAGCAGGGTCACCCTTGACGGACAGGTTTCAGTGGAGCTTCCAGACTAAGATAGACTAAGAAGAAGAATCTGGCAGTCTATTTCTGAAAAAAAATTGGCCAGTGAAAACCTTAAGAATAGCAGCAGAACACTGTCTGATATGGTGTTGGAATATAAGTCCCTCAGGTTGGAAGTCATTCAAAATACAACTGGGGAAGAGCTGCCTCCTCAAAGTAGGGTCAATCTTAATAGCGTGGATAGAATCAAGCTTTCAGGACCTTCATCTGCTGATGTGGCACGACTCAAAATGAGAAGAAACAGCTGCCAACATCCATTAGTAATCAGGACGTGAAATGTACAAAGTATGAATCTAGGAAAATTAGAAGTTGTCAAAAATGAAACAGAACATGTAAAGATCAATATCCTAGGCATTAGTGAAATGGACTAGTATTGGCCATTTTGAGTCAGATAATCATATGGTCTACTATGCCAGGAATGACAAAATGAAGAGGAATGGTGTCACTGTCATCATAAAAAAGAACATTTCAAGATCTATCCTGAAGTACAACACTGTCAGTGAAAGGCTAATATCCATACACCTACAAGGAAGACCAGTTAATACGACTATTATTTAAATTTGCGAACCAATTGCTAAGGTCAAAGAAGAAGAAATTGAAGATTTTTACCAACTTCTGCAGTCTGAAATTGATCAAATATGCAATCAAGGTGCACTGATAATTACCGGTGATTGGAATGTGAAAGTTAGAATTGCTAGTTGAAAAATATGGCCTTGGTGATAGAAACAACGCTGGAAGATCATATGATAGAATTTTGCAAGACCAACAGCTTCATTGCAAATACCGTTTTTCAACAACATAAATGGTGACTATATTTTTAGGGTAAAGGGAAAGTTGACTCTTTTCATATTGCCTGCTTACCTCATGCTAAATGTTAACCATTGTTTTGGTTCTTTGGTCTGCTCAGAGTTTTTTTTTTTTCTTTGATTCTTATTTACTGAAATAATTTTCAACACGTGCATTACAATTTGGGGTGGGGAATATTTCTACAACATCAAAACTTTTGGCTTCTGTTGGAAAAACTTGATGTTTTGGCCACCTTGGGCATCTCACTTGTCACCGTGGAGCTAACTAGCTATGCCCTCATTAGACGGGGCTTTCATTCTTCAGCTGGCCACAGTACCCTTCACTCTTTATTGCTCTCCAACTCTAAAACCAGGAGTTATATGTCATACACTATTTTCTTTCTATTCTTGTTTTCCTTAGACCTGACTACTTTGCTCATGTATTCTACATACCTGGTTCCTGGAGGAATATGCATCTGTGACCCCTGATCTAAAAGAATTATTGTAATTAGAATTGAGAAGGCTGAACACAACCAATGTATGTCATTTCTTAAAGGTCTGACCATCATGCTCAGGGATTTTTAAACTTTCTTGTGCTATGGATCCCTTGACACTTTGTGGACCTATCTGAGAGCATATTAAAAGGTATAAAATAAACAGAAAAACAATAGAGAGAATCAATAAAACCAAAAGTTGATTTTTTGAAAAGATCTAT
The DNA here is from genome assembly GCF_024166365.1 of Elephas maximus indicus. NCBI lineage: Eukaryota > Metazoa > Chordata > Mammalia > Proboscidea > Elephantidae > Elephas > Elephas maximus. The sequence goes on along the minus strand of NC_064843.1, from coordinate 60,633,982 downwards.
AAAATTGACAAACCTTTAGCTAGACGGCAAAATTAAAGAGAGAAGATGCAAATATCTAAAATTAGAAATGGAAGTGGGACATTTTGACTGATCCTACAGAAATGAAAAGGATTGTAAGTGAATACTATGAACAGTAGTGTGCCAACAAATTAGATAACTTGGAGGAAACAGACAAATTCCTTGAAACACATAAACTCCCTACCCTGACTCAAGAAAAAGCATGGTGCATCACAATAGACCCATAACTAGTGAGGAGATTGACTCAGTAATTAAAACCTCCCAACAAAAAGTCCTGGACCAGATGGTTTCACTGGGGAATTCTATCAAACATTTATAGAAGAAGTGACTCCAATCCTATTCAAAAATTTCTGAAAATATAAAAGCAGAGGGAATGCTACCTAGCTCATTCTATGAGGTGAGCATTACCCTGATATCAAAGGCAGACAAAGACAACACAAGAAAACTACAGACCAATATTTCTTATGAAGATAGATGCAAAAATACTTAATAAAATACTAGTGAACTAAATCTAAAAACATACTAAAATGATCATACACCATGATTAAGAGGGATACATCCCAGGAATGCAAGGGTGTTTCAACATTAGGAATCAATCAATGAAAGGAGTTTGGGCAAGATGGTGAAGTGAGTGGTCGCTCCCATTAATCCCCAGAAACTAACCCACTGAACACTGAATAAAAAACAAACACAGACTGAGATCTCAGAACTCTAGATGGCAGCTGAGGTGTTGGAGAGTCAAGGTGAGTATAGAAATCAGGTAGAAGAGGAGCAAGGATGGCACAGAAGCTGCAAGAACCTACCCGCTAGCATCTGGAGCACTCACTCACTGCAGCCATTTTGGGACAAGGTTGGGCAACATCCCAAACAAAGAACACAGGATGTGAGCTGAACGGAGGAAGCTGTAGCCTGATTTTTAAGGCTTGGCAGATTGGCTGTGGGAGTTCACGAGCTGTGCACTTGGAATAGGGTGAAGGGAGACTGTGGCACTGTGGAGAATGCCGCTGAATCTTGCAGAGACTGGAGATGGATGGGCACAAGGACCAGGAGGAGCTGAAAAGGCACCAGGGTGAGAGGGCTACTACAGGTGGGAACACAGAGGGAAATGACCGACTCCCTGCCTGTGCATGAGTGCCCATGAGGGAAAGACATAGAGTGCTCCCCACCTGCACCATGAGAAAGCTTAACACCACAACTTAAATTAGCATCTGTGGTCAGCTAACATCCCCTGTGCATGCCTTCCGAACTCTAGGGACCAGGCACCCAGAACTCCTGAATCAGAGCTGAAAAACCTAAGGTTAAGAGTGTCCTTTAATGGTTCTTAGGTGAATATAGTGGAGGTAAATTAACCAATCATAATCAGAAAAATTTCCCACAAAAATAAAAAAGATTTTAAACTATAAAAAAAAAAAAAATCGAAATCGCCCAAGTTCAATAAAAAATAGTAAAACACACAAAATCACAAGAAGGACCAATCAAAAGGAAAACCTGAATAAGAGGAAATTTCCCCTATGAAGGCCAGATTAAAGCAAAAAACAGAAAATTTTCAGGCAGTGGTGCTAAATATGTTTTAAAAAAGCCGAAAGCACACAGAAAAGTAATGGAGATCAGGAAAGAAATGAAGGAATAAATGCAAGACTCAGTAAGAAAACTGAAAACATAAAACAAACAAACAAAAGCCAAAGAGAACTACTGGAACTGAAGAATAAAGCAACTGAATTAGAGAAAGCAACAGAAACTCAACAATAGAGCTGAACAGACAAAAGTTAGAGTAAGTGAACTAGAAGACAAAATAACTGAACTTACCAAGTCTCAAAACAAAAAGAAAACAAATAACAATAAAACAAGAGAAAAGGAAAAAAAAAAAAAAAGTGATCAAAGCCAAATGAAAATACAGGATTTAATTAAGAAATCTAACAGAATTTTTGGAATTCCAGAGCACCATGACAACAATAACGGCACAGAAAGAATTTTCCAGAGATACTTAGAATTTCCCAGACCTGAACACAGAACCAAGCCTGCAAATACAGGAAGCTACATGAGCCCCTCAATGTGTGTCTGTATTTGTGTTACTGTGGTGGCTTGTGTGGTGTGTGATACTGGAAGCTTTGCCACCAGTATTTCAAATACCAGCAGGGTCACCCTTGGTGGACAGGTTTCAGCAGAGCTTCCAGACAAAGACAGACTAGGAAGAAGGACCTAGAAATCTACTTCTGAAAAGAATTGGTCAGTGAATACCTTATGAATAGTAGTAGAACATTGTCTGGTAACAGTGCTGGAAGATGAGTCCCTCAGGATGGAAGGCACTCAAAATACAACTGGGGATGAGATGTCTCCTCAAAGTAATGATGTGGATGGAGTCAAGCTTTTGGGTGCTTCATCTGCTTATGTGGCATGACTCAAAATGAGAAGATATAGCTGCAACCATCCATTAATAATTGGAATGTGGAATGTACAAAGTATGAATGTAGGAAAACTGGAAGTTGTCAAAAATGAAATGGAACACATAAAGATTGACATCCTAGGCATTAAACCCAGTGCTGCTGAGTTGATTCCGACTCATAGCGACCCTATAGGACAGAGTAGAGCTGCCCCATAGAGTTTCCAAGGGGTGCCTGGTAGATTCAAACTGCCAACCCTTTGGTTAGCGGCTATAGCACTTAATCACTACACCACCAGGGTTCCCAGGCATTAGTGAGCTGAAATGGACTGGTATTGGCCATTTTGAATCAGACACTCATATGGATTACCACACCAGGAATCACAAATTGAAGAAGAATGGTATTGCTTTCATTGTCAAAAAGAACATTTCAAGATCTATCCTGAAGTACAACACTATCATTGATAGGATAATACCCATACCCCTACAAGGAAGACCAGTTAATACGACTATTATTCAAAATTATGCACCAACTGCTAAGGTCAAAGATGAAGAAGTTGGAGATTTTTACCAACTTCTGCAGTCTGAAATTGATCAAACATGCAATCAACGTGCATTGATAATTACTGGTGACTTGAATGTAAAAGTTGGAAACAAAGAACAAGGACTGCTAGTTGGAAAATAAGACCTTGGTGACAGAAGTGATGCTGGAAATCACATGACTGATAGAATTTTGCAAAACCAACAACTTCTTCATTGCAAATACCTTTTTTTCAACAATGTAAATAGCGACTATACAAGTGAACCTTGCCACACGGAACATACAGGAATCAAATCAACTACATCAATGGAAACTCTCAATATCATCAGTCTGAACAAGGCCAGGGGCCGACTATAAAATAGACCATCAATTGATCATATGCAAGTTCAAGGTGAAGTTGAAGAAAACTAGAACAAGTCCATGAAAGCCAAAGTATGACCTTGAGTATATACCACTTGAATTTAGAGACCATCTCAAGAGTAGATTTGATGCATTGGACACTAATAATCAAGGATTAGATGAGTTGTGGAATGATATCATGGACATCATACATGAAGAAGCAAGAGGTCATTAAAAAGATAGGAAAGAAAGAAAAGACCAAAATGGATGTCAGAAGAGACTCTGAAAGATGCTCTTGAATGCAGAGTGGCTAAAATGAAAGGAAGAAATGAAGTAAAAGAGCTGAACAGAAGATATCAAAGGGTAGCTCAAGGAGACAAAGTAAATTATTACAACAAAATGTGCAAATACCTGGTGGTAGGAAACCAAAAAGGAAGGACACGCTCAGCATTTCTCAAGCTAAGAGAACTGAAGAAAAAATTCAAGCCTCAAGTTGCAATACTGAAGAATTCTACAGGAAAAATATTAAGCGACGGAGGAAGCATCAAAAGAAGATGGAAAGAATGCACAGTGTCGCTGTACCAAAAAAAATTAGTTGACATTCAGTCCTTTCAGGAGATAGCATATGATCAGGAACCAGTGGTACTGAAAGAAGAAGTCCAAGCTGCACTGAAGGCAGTGGCAAAAAGCAGGGCTCCAGGTATTGATGGAATACCAATTGAGATGTTTCAATAAACGGATGCAGAGCTAGAAACACTCACTCTCTATGCCAAGAAACTCAGATGACAGCTAACTGGCCAACGGACTCGAAGAGGTTCATATTTGTACCCGTTCCAAACAAAGATGATCCAGCAGAATGCAGAAATTATTGAACAATATCATCAATATCACACACAAGTAAAATTTTGCTGAAGACCATTCAAAAGCAGTTGCAGCAGTACATCAACACAGAACCGCCAGAAATTCAAGCTGGATTCTGAAGAGGATGGGGAACAAGGGATATCACTGCTGATGTCACATGCATCTCGGCTGAAAGCAGAGAATACCAGAAAGACGTCTACCTGTGTTTTACTGACTATGCAAATGTATTTGACTGTGTAGATCATAACAAAGTAGGGGTAAATTGCGAAGAATGGGAATTCCAGAGCACTTAATTGTGCTCATGCAGAACCTCTACATAGGTAAGAGGCAGTCATTTGAACAGAGCAAGGGCATACTGCATGGCTTAAAATCAAGAAAGGTGTGTGTCGGGGTTTGCATCCTTTCACCATACTTATTCAATCTGTATGCAGAACAAATAATCCAAGAAGCTGGATATGTGAAGAATAATGTGGCTTTGGAAAGAGTTATTAACAACCTATGATATGCAGATGACACAACCTTCCTTGCTGGAAGCAAAGAAGACTTGAAGCACTTAATGATGAAGTTCAAAAACCTCAGCCTTCATTATTGATTACGCCTCAACATAAAGAAAACAAAAATCCTCCCAACTGGACCAATAAGCAAGAGCATGATAAACAGAAAAAAGATTGAAGTTGTCAAGGATTTCATTTTACTTGGATCCACAATTAATGCCCATGGAAGCAGCAGTCAGGAAACCAAACAATATATTGTATTGGACAAATTTGCTGCAAAAGACCTCTTTAAAGTGTTAAGATGCCACCTTGTGGACTAAGATTTGCCTGACACAAGCCATAGTGTTTTCAATTTGCTCATATGCATCTGAAAGCTCAGCAATGAATAAGGAAAACAGAAAGAGAATTGATGCCTTTGAATTATGGTGTGGGAGAAGATTGAATATACCATGGACTGCCAGAAGAACGAACAAATCTGTCTTGGAAGAAGTATAGCCAGAATGCTCCTTAGAAGCAAGGATGGCGAAACTTCTCACGTACTTCGGACATGTTACCTGGAAGGACCAGTCCCTGGAGAAGGACATCATGCTTGGTAAAGTAGAGGGTCAGTGAAAGAGAGGAAGATCTTCAATGAATGGATTGACACTCTGCAAGATGGGCAACAATTGTGAGGACGGCACAGGACTGGTCAGTGTTTCATTCTATTGTACCTAGGGTTGCTATGAATCGGAACCCACTCCATGGCACCTAACAGCAACAGGCCAGTTCCGCAAGTGCTATTCAAAGGATTTCTCCAAATGAAAGGGAAAGAACATTAAACAATTGCTCGATTCTATACATGGGGAAAATGAGAGAGAGGAAGAGAGAGAGATCTCCGAAAAACATAACAACAAGGGCAATTATAAGGACTAAGTACATGTTAATATGCAGGAATAAACTCAATAATATAATCCCACAAAAAATAAAACATTAAGTCTGTAAGAAATAAGTTCAAAGCAAACCTATTGGCTATAGGATGTACAAGGATGTTAATGGAGACTCACCAACAGAAATGGGGAAGAGAGGAGCATATCAGGAATAGATTAAATGTGTTAAGGTTGTATGTTATCTGTTGTTCATATGTTAAATGTTGTTGTGATTGTGTCATGTAATATGTGTGGTAACCAGTAGGAAATCACACAGAGAAAATACACAGAATAAAAGGAAGAAAGCGAAAAGGCTCATCACAAAAAGCAGCCAATTGCAAACAAAACCAGAAAATTGAGAATAAAAAAACAAAGAAGATACGCTCAAAAAACAAACAGCAAAATAAATGAGGTAGATATTTCATTCTCAGTAATAGCCTTCAATGTAAATGGTCTAAACGGTCTACACAAAAGACAGAGAGTGGTAGAACGGAAAAAAAGAAAAAAAAGATTCATCCTTTTGTTTTCTACAAGAAACTCACATTAGACATAAGGACACAAACAGATTGAAAAAAAAAAAAGATGAAAAAAAAATTCCATGTAACCAGTAAACAAAAAAGAGCAGGGGTGTTAATACCGGTATCAGATAAAATAAACTTTAAATCAAAATACATTACAAGAGTAAAGAAGGACATTTTTGTTGTTCGGTGCCACTGAGTCAGTTCTGACTCATAGTGACCCTATGTACAACAGAACGAAACTCTGCCAGGTCCTGCACCATCCTCACAATCATTGTTATGCTTAAGCCCCCTGTTGCAGCCACTGTGTCAATCCATCTCATTGAGGATCTTTTCTTTTTTGCTGACCCTCTACTTTACCAAGCATGATGTCCTTCTCCAAGAGCTGGTGCCTCCAGATAACATGTCCAAAGTACGTGAGAAGTGTTGCCATTCTTACTTCTAAAGAGCATTCTGGCTACACTTCTTCCGAGACAGATTTGTTCGTTCTTCTGGCAGTCCATGGTATATTCAATATTCTTCTCCCACACCATAATTCAAAGGCATCAATTCTCCTTCGGTCTTCCTTATTCATTGTTCAGCTTTTGCATGAATATGAAAAAAATGGCTTGGGTCGGGTGCACCTTAGTCCTCAAAGTGATATCTTTGCTTTTCAACACTTTAAAGAGGTCTTTTGCAGCAGATTTGGCCAACGCAATATGTCATTTGATTTCTTGACTCCTGCTTACACGGGTGTTGATTGTGGATCCAAGTAAAATGAAATCCTTGACAACTTTGATCTTTTCTCTCTTTGTAATGATGTTGCTTATTGGTCCAGTTGTGAGGATTTTATATTTTTTTTAAATGTTCAGGCACAATCTATAATGAAGGCTCTAGTCTTTGATCTTTATCAGTAAGTGCTTCAAGTCCTCTTCACTTTCAGTATGCAAGGTTGTGTCATCTCCACATCGAAGGTTGATAACGAGTCTTCTTCTAATCCTGATGCCCTGTTCTTCTTGAATTTCTGGCAGTTCCCTTTCAATGTACTGCTGCAACAGCTTTTGAATGATCTTTAGGAAAATTTTACTTGTGTATGACATTAATGATATTGTTTGACAATTTTCCCATTCTGTTAGATCACCTTTTATTCGAATGGGCACAAATATGGATTTCTTCCAGTTGGTTGGCCAGGTAACTGTCTTCCAAATTTCCTGACAAAGACTAGTGAGCACCTCCAGTGCGCAACCATTTGATGAAACATCTCAATCGGTATTCTGTCAATTCCTGGAGCCTTATTTTTCACCATTCCCTTCAGTGCAGCTTGAACTTCTTCCTTCAGTACCATCATATACTACCTGATCATATGCTGCCTCCTGAAATGGTTGAATGTCGACCAATTCTTTTTGGTACAGTGATGCTATGTATTCCTTCCATCTTCCTTTGATGTGTCCCATGTCATTCAGTATTTTCCTCATAGAATCTTCCAATATTGAAACTTGAGGATTGAATTTTTTCTTCAGTTCTTTCAGCTTGAGAAATGCTAAGTGTGTTCTTTCCTTTTGGTTTTCTAGCTCCAGGTCTTCGCACATTTCATTATAATACTTTGTCTTCTCAAGCTGCCCTTTGAAACCTTATGTTCAGTTCTTTTACTTCATCATTTCTCCCTTTCATTTTAGCTACTGTATGTTCACGAGTCTCTTCTGACATCCATTTTTGTCTTTTCTTTCTTTCCTGTCTTTTTAATAACCTCTTGCTTTCTTCATGTATGATGTTCTTGATATCATTCCACAACTCATCTGGTCTTTGGTCATTAGTGTTCAATGCATCAACTCTATTCTTCAGGATGGTCTCTAAATTTAGGTGGAATATACTCAAGGTCATATTTTGGCTTTTGTGGACTTGTTCTAATTTTCTTCAGCTTCAACTTGAACTTGCATATGAGCAATTGATGGTCTTTTCCACAGTTGGCCCCCACCTTATTCTGATTGATGTTATTGAGCTTCTCCATCATCTCTTTCCACAGATGTAGTCGATTTGATTGCTGTTTATTCCATCTGGTGAGGTCCAAATATATAGCCAGCATTTATGTTGTTGAGAAAAGGTATTTGCAATGAAGAAGTTGGTGGTCTTGCAAAATCCAATCATGTGATCTCCAGTGCCATTTCTATCAGCAAGGCCATATTTTCCAACAACTGATCCTTTTTCTTTGTTTCCAACTTCCATATTCCAACTAGCAGTAATTGTCAATGCATGTTGATTGCATGTTTAATCAATTTCAGACTGCGGGAGTTGGTAAAAACTTCAACTTCCTCATTTTTGGCATTAGTAGTTGCTGTGTAAATTTGAATAATAGTTGTATTAACTAGTCTTCTTTGTAGGTGTATGGATATTATCCTATCACTGACAGCACTGTACTTCCTGATAGATCTTGAAATGTTCTTTTTGATGATGAAAGCAACACCATTCCTCTTCAATTTTTCATTCCTGGCATAGCAGTACATATGATTGTCTGATTCAAAATGGCAAATACCAGTTCATTTCAGCTCACTAATGCCTAGGATATTGATCTTTATGTGGTCCATTTCATTTGTGACAATTTTTAATTTTCCTAGAGTCATACTTTGTACATTCCGTGTTTTGATTATTAATGGATGTTTACGGTTGTTTCTTCTCATTTTGATTCATGCCACATTAGCTGATGAAGGTCCCAAAATCTTGACTCTATCCATATCATTAAGGTCAAGTCTACTTTGAAAGGTCAACTCTACTTTGAGAAGGTAGCTCTTCCCCAGTTGTACTTTGAGTGCCTTCCAGCCTGAGGGCTCATCTTCGGCCACTATACCAAACAATGTTCTAATGTTATCCAAAAGTTTTCACTGGCCAATTTTTTCAGAAATTTACTGTCAGGTCCTTCTTCCTAGTCTGTGTTAGTCTGAAAGCTCCACTGAAATCTGTCCACCATGGGTGACCCTGCTGGTATTTGAAATACTGGTGACATAACTTTCTGCATCACAGTAACACATAAGGCACTCAGTATGACAAACTGACAGATGTATGGAGAAAGAAGGACATTACATAATAATAAAAGGCTCAATTCAGCAAGAAGCCATAAAAATTACAAAATATTTGCACCTAACAGCAAGGCTTCAAAATACATGAAAAAAAAATACTAATACGAAAGGAGAAACAGACAACTCCACAATAATATAAGACTTCAACATAACACTTTCATTTTTAGACAGAACATCTAAAAAGAACCCTAAGGACACTGAGAATTCACATAAAACCATAAGCTGATTTGACCTAACAGGCACATATGGAACACTCCCCCCATCAACAGAACAACACATTTTTCTCTAGTGCACATGGATCATTTTCCAGGACAGACCACACTCTAGGACACAAAACAAGTCACAACACATTTTAAAAGACTGAAATCATACAAAGCATCTTTATGGACAATAATGGTATGCATTTAAGAAATCAACAAGAGGAAAAATAAGGAAAAAAATGAATATATGGAAAGTAAATAATACACTACTAAAAAACTATTGGGTCATAGAAGAAATAAAAAGTGAAATTAAGAAATTCTTAGAATCAAACGAAAATGAAAACAGAACATATCAAAACCTTTTGGACACAACAAAAGCAGTACTCAGAGGGAAATTCATAGCAATAAATGCCTACATTAAAAAAGAAGAAAGATCCTAAGTCAATAATTTAAGGTCAACTTGAACAAATAGAAAAGGAAGAGCAAAAGAAGCCAAAAGCTACCAGAAAAATGGGAAAAATAAAGATCAGGGCAGAAATAAATGAAAGAGAAAATAGAAAACCAATGGAACAATCAAGAAAACCAGAAGTTGGTTCTTTGAAAAGACAAAACAGATAAACCACTGACTAGGCTGAGGAAAGAAAAAAAAAAAAAAAAAAGAAGAAACGCTTAACTAAATTAAGAAATGAAACGAGACATTACAACAGATCCAAGAGAGATAAAGAGGATCATAACAGATTACTATGAAAAATTGTACTCCAACAAAATTTGAAAAGTAATGGAAACAGACGAATTCCCAGAAACACAATAACTATGAAAATTAACACAAACAGAAGTAGAAAATCTAAACAGACCCATTACAAAAGAAGAGATTGAAGATGTCATCAAAAAACTACCACCACCACCACCACCACCACCAAAAAGCCCAGAACTAGATGGCTACAATGGGGAATTCTACCAAACATTCAGAGAAGAGCTGACACCAATTCTACTCAATCTCTCCAAAAACATGGAAGAAGAAGGGACATTCTCTAACTCTTTCTATGAAACCAGCATAACTCTGATACCTAAACCAGGCAAAGATATCACAAAAAAAGAACATTATAGGCCCATATCCTTTTTGAACCTAGATGCAAAAATTTTCAACAAAATTTTAGCCAACAGAATTCAGCAACATGTTAAAAAAAAAAAAAACATACACCCTGATCAAGTGGGATTCATACCAGGATTACAAGGGTGGTTCAGAATTAGCAAACTGATCAATGTAATGCACCACATAAATAAAACAAAGGAAAAGAACTATATAATGGGACCGATTGATGCAGAAAAGGCATTTGATAAAATTCAAATAATTTTCCTGATAAAAACCTTCAGGAAATAGGAATAGAAGGAAAATTTCTCAACATAATTAAGGAAATATATGAAAAACCAACAGCCAACATTACACTCAATGGAGAAAGACTGAGAGCCCTCCCTTTGAGAACGGGAATGAGACAAGGATGCCCATTTTCACCACTTTTATTCAATATTATACTGGAAGTCCTAGCTACAGCAATAAGGTGAGAAAGAGAAATAAAACATACAAATTGGAAAGGAAGAAGTAAAACTATATTTGCAGATGACTTGATCCTATACGTAGAAGGCACTAAAGAATCCTCAGGAAAACTCCTGGAACTAATAAAGAAATCAGCAACGTTGCAGGGTACCCACAAAGCCACTTGGGTACCTTCACACTAACAGAGCACTCTGAGAAAGAAATCAGCAACGTTGCAGGGTACCCACAAAGCCACTTGGGTACCTTCACACTAACAGAGCACTCTGAGAAAGAAATCAGCAACGTTGCAGGGTACCCACAAAGCCACTTGGGTACCTTCACACTAACAGAGCACACTGAGAAAGAAATCAGCAACGTTGCAGGGTACACACAAAGCCACTTGGGTACCTTCACACTAACAGAGCACTGTGAGAAAGAAATCAGGAACACCACACCATTTACCAAAACCAAAACCAAGCCCAGTGCCGTCGAGTTGATCCCAACTCATAGCGACCCTATAGCCCTGAAAATCAATAAAATACCTAGGGATTAACCTAACCAGGGACATAAAAGACTTAGACAATGAAAATTATAAAACACTAGTACAAAACACTAAAAGACACCTACAAAAATGGAAAGACAGCCTGTGCTCATGGATCGGAAGACTTAATATAATGAAAATGTCAATTCTACTTAAAGCGATCTACAGGTACGTTGTAATCCTGATACACACTGCAACAACATTCTTTGCTGAAATGGAAAAACTAATAACCAGCTTCATGTGGAAAAGAAAGAAACCCCAAATAGCCAAAGCAATATTGAAAAAAAAAAAAAAAGAAAGAAAGAACAAAGGAGGAGGCCTCACACTCACCGATGTGAAAACATACTATGCAGCCAGTGTAATCAAAACAGCCTGGTATTGGTTCAAGGATAGACACAAAGACCAATGGAATAGAACTGAGGACTCACAATTAAACCTAGCCGTCTATAGGTCAACTGATTTTTGACAAGGGGTCAAAGTCCATTCGATAGGAGCAATAACAGCCTCTTTAATAAATGGTGCTGTCAAAACTGGATATACAGTTGCATAAAAATGAAACAGCACTCATACCTTACACCATATACAAAAATAACTCAAAATGGATCAAAGACCTAAATGTTAAACCTAAAAGTATAAAATGCCTGGAAGAAAACAGAGAGAGAAAACTATAGGCCCTGATCTTTTGTAAAAACAGGATAACAAACATAACAACTAATGTATGAATAGAAGAAGACAAAACAGATAAATGGGACCACATAAAAATTAAAAACTTGGTTTCAAAATGTCATTAAAAGCCATTAACAAAAGAGTAAAAAGAAAACATACAGAATGGGAAAAAAAACTTTGGAAATGACATATCCAATAAGGGTCCAATTTCCAAAATTTATAGAAAACTTCAACAACTCAACAATAAAAAGACAAGCAACCCAATTATAAAATGGGCAAAGGACATGAATAGACCCTTTACTGGAGAAGACATCCAAGCAGGTACAATCACATGAAAATATGTTCACGATCATTAGCCACTAAACCAAAACCAAAACCAAAACAAACCCATTGCCATTGAGTCAATTCCAACTCATGGCAACCCTATAGGACAGAGTAGAACTGAAATAAAAACTACAATGAGATACCATCTCACCCTGGCTAAAATGGTGCTGATTGAAAAAAAAAAAAAAAAAAAAACAGGTAACAACAAATGTTAGTGAGGATATGTGGGTGATCAGAACCCTTTTCCACTGCTAGTGGAACTGTAAAACATTACAACCACTATGGAAAACGACACGGCATTTCCACAAAAAAACTAGAAATAGGACTACCCTATGATCCAGTAATCCCATTTCTAGGGATATACCCTAGAGACCTAAAAGTAATGACACGAACAGACACATGCATACCTATGTTCATTGCTGCTTTATTTACAATAACAAAAAATTGAAACAAGTGTCCGTCAGTGGATGAACAGGTAAGCAAAACGTGGTACATATACATAATGCAATACTACACAACCATAAAGAGCAATGATGAGTCCACAAAACATATTATAACGTGGATGGACCTGGAGGGAATAATGCTAAGTGAAATAAGTCAAGCACATAAGGACAAATATTGTATGATCTCTCTTTTATAAGAAGACAAGAATACACATATCTAAAGTGACCAATGTTCATTGGTGGTTACCAGGGGAGGAGAAAAGGGAGGGGGAAGCACACTCTAGATTGTAGATACTCATTACCGTCAGTGTTGGGAAAAGTAGCACTGAATGTGGGTGTGGTGAGCACAGCATGACCAAAGTAAATGATACTTCTGAGAAGCACTCATGAGAAAAGGATGCCTGTACCAAAGAATTTGACGTATATAAGAGGGCAACAATTCCAACAAAGTACAAAAAATGAGTCTAGGATCACATATGGATGGGTGTAGGCATATACGAACATAGGCAGGTATAGGAGTATCTGTATGTACGTGTAAATACAGATACGTGTGGGCAGGTACACATATTCATTGAAGACACAACTATCGACACTCCTCAGACATCACCAAACACCTTCTGAGATCAGTTTTCTAGGTTTGAAAGCACAGGACTATAGTCTCATGGGACAACTCAGTCAATTGGCATAACGTAGTTCACAAAGTTCATCTTCTGCATCCTAGTGACTTGAATAGCGTCTGAGGTCTTAAAAGCTTGTGAGTGGTCACCTAAGAGACAACTATAGGTCCTCTACTCATCAGGCCCCAAAAAGCAAGAAGGTAACCGAAATCACAGAGAAGAAACAAATCTATAAGGCTGATAGCCTACGGGACCTCAACTATCCTGAGACCAGAAGAACTACATGGTGTCCAGCTACCACCACTCACCCATCTGGTTGGAGGCACAATAGATGATCCCAGTTAGAATCGGACAAAAATCCAGAACAAAACTCAAATTCTTAACAAAGGCCAGACTAACTGGACCACCTGATACTAGAGGACTCCCTAAGACTATTGCCCTGAAACACTCTTTAAACCTTGAACTAAACTATCCCGTGAGATTACCTTTTAGCAGAAAAGCAGAGTGACACACAAAATAAAGATATTATCCAATAGATTGGTGCTTTACTAAGAACAAAACAAAACAACAACAACAAAAATCTGTATGAGTCCAAAAGGTAAACATTTAATCCAAAGCAAAGATGAGGATAAGGAGGCAGGGAAACTAGAGTGCTGGAAATGGAACAACCAGAGCACAGATAAAGAGAATGTTGATACAACGTGGAAAATGGAACTAATGTCACTGATCACTTTGCGTGGAAATTGTCAAACAGGGACCTACCTTGCTGTGTAAACTTTCACCAAAATCACAATAAAATATTATTCAAAAACAACAATGATGCAAGGGTCAGGAAGGTTTAGAAGATTTAGCTGGGTAGAGATGAAAGGAACCAACCAGAAAAATTCAAATTTATATACATCAGGTTCCCATTTTTGTATTTTTAAATAATAGATAATGACATATGGCCTCTAAGTCAAAAAAACTCCAGCTAACAGCTATATACCATCTTCACTACTTACTATTTTTATTATGGCACCTTCTTTGAAGAAGACATTTGATTCTGAAAAGAAATGTCATGTCTATTTTTAGGAATTTTTTCCTACACAAAAGGTGATATAATAGAATTCGTAGAGGTACAGGTAGCGAAATAAGATTGTTCAATTCACAGATATAAGCTAAAAGTCCCTAAAATTTTCTTAAAATGTCTTATGCCGTCAGACCAAATTGAAATCAGTTTATATATTGCTCTATATTGCTCATGCATAGACATAATTTATTTGTGATATAATGACTCAGATGTGGTGTTTGGCTAATAAATTCAACTTCCACACACACAAAAAATTCAATCAATCAGCGTAATACACCACATTAACAGAACTAAGGAAAAGAACCGCATGATCATCTCAATCAATGCAGAAAAGGCATTTGACAAAATTCAACACCCTTTCATGATAGAAACACCCAACAAGATAGAAATAGAAGGAAAATTCCCCACTATAATAAGGGCATTTATGAAAAACCCACAGCTAACATCATACTAAATGGAGAAAGAAGGAAAGCTTTTTTACATTAAGATCACGAACAAGACAGGGTTGCCCATCCTTACCACGGGTATTCACCATCACCCTAAAAGTCCTAGCCAGTGCAATTAGCCTGGGGCGGGGTGGGGAGGCGGGGGGCAGGTACCCAAATCAAGAAAGAGGAAGTAAAACTATCCCTTTTCAAAGATGTCCGAATCCCATACATAGAAAACCCCAAATAATTCACAAGAGCGCTATTCGAACTAACAAAGGAATCCAGCAAGGTGGCAGGGTAGAAAGTCAACACTCAAAAATCATTTGGGTTTCTATAAATTAGCAGTGAGAAGCGGAGAAAGAAATTATGAAAATGTTACCATTTACAAGGGCATCTAAAAGAATAAAGTACTAGGAATAAATTTAACCAGGCAGGAACACAAACAGAAACCTGTACATCAGTGTTCATTGCCGCAGTTTCCGTAATAGCCGAAAGGTGGAAATGACCTCAATGTCCATCAACAAATGAGTGGGTAAACAAAATGTGGTGCATACACACAGCGGAACACTACTCGGCCATAAAGATCACGGAACGCCCCTCGGCCATAAAGATCACGGAACGCCCCTCGGCCATAAAGATCACGGAACGCCCCTCGGCCATAAAGATCACGGAACGCCCCTCGGCCATAAAGATCACAGAACGCCCCTCGGCCATAAAGATCACGGAACGCCCCTCGGCCATAAAGATCACGGAACGCCCTTCGGCCATAAAGATCACGGAACACTACTCGGCCATAAAGATCACGGGACACTACTCGGCCATAAAGATCACGGGACACTACTCGGCCATAAAGATCACGGGACACTACTCGGCCATAAAGATCACGGAACGCCCCTCGGCCATAAAGATCACGGAATGCCCCTCGGCCATAAAGATCACGGAACACTACTCGGCCATAAAGATCACGGGACACTACTCGGCCATAAAGATCACGGGACACTACTCGGCCATAAAGATCACGGAACGCCCCTTGGCCATAAAGATCACGGAATGCCCCTCGGCCATAAAGATCACGGGACACTACTCGGCCATAAAGATCACGGGACACTGCTCGGCCATAAAGATCACGGGACACTGCTCGGCCATAAAGATCACGGGACACTGCTCGGCCATAAAGATCACGGGACACTGCTCGGCCATAAAGATCACGGGACACTGCTCGGCCATAAAGATCACGGGACACTGCTCGGCCATAAAGATCAGTGACGTTCTGATGCATGCCACAACATGGATGGACCCTGAAAACATTCTGAGCAAAATCAGTCAGTCACAAAAGGGCAAATACTGTATGATCTCGATAATAAGCTAATACATAGACACCGAGGATTATTAGTGGCTACCAGAGTTGGAGGGAAGGAAGGGGGGAAAGGGGAGTGTCCGCTGAGGGAGCACTGAGGTTGTGTTAATAGTGGTGGAGTGACTTGGAAAAGGATAGTAAGAATGGCTGCACAACTCGCAGAATATAATCAACATTACTGACTTGTACATGTAGAAATTGTTGAGATGGCATATGTTTTAAGTATATTTTCATCACAGTAAAATTAAGAAAAATAAATAAAAAAGTTGTAAAATAACACAATTATAAAGAGACTGACTTACTGAAATTCAGTTATCAAAACATTGAAAAGTGGAGATACAGTAATATATGTGTTTCTTTACGAACAAGAGTCAGTGAGTTTCCTTAACGTGAGAGGAGTCAGTCATTTCCAAGTAGTGATAAAATATCTTACATTTATATTGGGGACAAAACCATATTACTGCTAATTTTCCTGTGGTTTGTTGTCTCATTCATGATGAAATGAAACGCCAAACCTAAGTGATGAGTAAAATTAGGGGTGTGATTTTTTTTTTTTTTCCTACGTAAGTTCACAGCTCTCTAATCTAAATCCTGGAAAATGGAAGCCCCGAGGTTGTGCCCCCTCTGAGTTATTGGATTCTGGTCATTATTTGCACGAAAATTTCGCCCACTAGAAAGGGGACAGTAGCTGATGTGGCTTTCTGCCCAGTCTGGCCATGCTGATAAGAATGTGGGTGGAAGAGGTGAAAACCAATGGTCACAGCACTGTTTGGGGCTATCTGTAGATTTCAATTATGTGTGCTTTCTGTTTGTCCATTGTCACAGAGAAACTTGGCTACATTTAAACAGTTTTCTAGGAAGAGTTAAAGTGACTCACACACTGTCATTCTCCTGTCTCAAGCTGAAGGCACAGAAGGAAGTCTTCCTCCGAGGGCGAAGAGATGCCACCCTCTCCACAGCTGTGTGTCTCCTGCTGTTTGGCTCCCCAGCTGTGGACCCAGAGCCAGCAGCAGCAGCATCACCTGGGAGCTTGTCAGGAACGCGGAGCCGCAGCCGCCCGCCCAGACCTCCTGAATCAGACTCTGTGACTTGACAAGATCCCCACATGGTTCCAGTGCACATCAAAGTTGGAGAAGCACTGGTTTGGACAACACAAAATTCCAGAGTCTGAGTCACACCTATCAACTGAAACAGGAAGGACAAGAGACTGGTAGACTGGCCCATGGCAACAGCAAAAGGCTCCTGACCCCATGTCGTGGGGTCCGGATATAATGCAGTGGGCATGGACAGCCCTTTGGAGTATTTTGGCAGGACTCAATGGTGTGTGTTTGGGTTGCAACTGCAAATTAGAAGCACCCCTTACATGGGGTTTCTTATTTCACCTATTTCTAGCACCAACCCTGCTTAAGATGATGGAGAAATCACCCCTTTGTTCAATGTATATAACCATGCCAGAAAATCCCTGTCCACTTTCAACCTCTGAAAAGACAGTATAAAGAAATCCACACCAGAGAGGTACTGAGCTTATTAAGTCTATACCATCCAGGTTAGATACCAGGTATGTGCTAACCAGTTGCCATTGAGTTGATTCTGACTCGCAGCACACCCAAGTGTGTCAGAGTAGAACTGTGATCCACAGAATTTTCAATGGTTGATTTTTCAGAAGTGGATTGCCAGGCCTTTCTTCTGAGTTGCCTCCAGGGGGACTTGAACCTTCAACCTTATGGTTAGCAGCTGAGTGTATTAACTGTTTGCAGCACCCAGTGACACCCCAGGTATGCGAAGGGGCAAACATGCCCTCATTTTATCAATTAGAGAATCGAGAAAGGCAAACTTGGGGAGCCATTTCAGTGTCCTGACCTGGGACACACCAAGCATAATTTGGGGTCTCCAAAATGTTGTTGAGCTTCTCTGTGTGTAAAGTGCTGACAAAAAAGAAGTTAATATATATAATGTGAGTTCAGAAATCAGACAACCAAGACCGTGTACTCAAGCCTTTGGAAGTAAGACCCGGCCTAAGGCGTCTATATCACCACAACAGAGAAGCTGCATCTTTCACGCTGTCAGGTTCTAGTAATGGAATCCTGGGGGCAGATACTTTATTTACTTCTAGTCTCTCTGAAAATTAAAATGCTGAAAGCAAAGGGGGTGAAAAAACAGGGGAGCCAGCTATTTTTCAGTCCACAGGCTGGACAAAAGTCTCTGTTTTATATATGGAAGGATCTAAGCTTCACCGACTCCATCAATTTACAGAGAAGTGAAGAAAACGTTGCTGTGAGCTTTTAAAATTAAGATTTCTCCCTACTGTTTGACAAATATCAAGGGCTAGCCTGACTTATAATGGAGTATGTGTTCAAAGGACACAAGGGTGACTGTCGTCCCCAACCCAAGCCAGGCTGGAAGGAAGCACCTGTCCCCTCTCAGGTGTGCACGTAGGGTCACAGGGTCGTGTTCTTTTCTTGGTGGTGTACAGTGGTATTTTTAGACTAAAAAATGCCGGTTGCTAAGTCTGAGTGTTTCCTCCAGCCCCAGTCGATCTGTCTGACATAATCTATTTTAAGCAAATTCTGTGACTCAGAGGAAGGGAGCAGGTGACGCTCGTGAGTCAGTCGTGCAGCCAGGGCAGATGGGACACAAGAACATTTCTTTAATGTGTGCGTGCAAGATATTTTTTCCCACATGAAAGAGGCTGAGAATTGAAGCCGTCACACGTCAGCACCATGCCTAGGCTTGATCTGTGGCAGACAACAGGGCAAGAGCTGAGAGACAGACCATGGCACTAAGGCAGCCAGTGAATCACCCAACTGACAAAACCCCTTCCCCAAAGAGCTGAATATTTTTAGCCAGACGCCTTGGGAGAGGTTAACTTATCTAAGTACTTCTGTTGATTTTTCACTTTGCACATGAAGGATGTAAAAACGGAGAGCAGTTAGTAACTTTGTTGTCACACGATCAGGAAGTGCACCAAACCGCAGTGTGGGAAGCGCAGTCAGAGGGATATGTACCCATAGGGTACACAGGAAGGTGAAAGAGGGGAGGATGGTCCCCATCCACTCCACCTGCAGCCTCCTTCCCGTCTTTCCATCGCCCCACTTTTCAGAGTGCTTGGCCGGAGGTCCGGGGGCCTGAGCTCTCCACAGCTTCACCTTCACATGCTGTGTGATCAGGAGCAAGGCCTGTGCTCCTCCTCACTCAGCCTCCACCCGGACGGATACCGTTCACCCCAGGGTCCTGGCAGTCTGCAAAGACCCCTGCAGTGATGGATGAAACAACCCTACTGTTTACAGGTAGATAAAATGTTGGATAAAATGCCTGCACTAGCAATAAAGAGTATTTCTAAGTGATGGCTTTAAATGTAGAGTCCGATCTTACTCCCAGGCAGGGAAAGGCCTTCCTGGACTATTTGGGGCTGTCAGGGACCTGGCATCAGGCAGCTTCCCGGGAGGACACTGCCTGTAATAGAGCTTCTCCGTGTAAGAGCCAGCATTTAAAAATCAGGTATTACGTGCCAAATGCTGTGCCATTTGCCTTGGAATATTTTAATGTTTCCATTTTAAAAATGAGCAATGAGTTTATGAGGGTACATAACCTGCTTAAGGGTCACAGCTTGAAAGCGATAGAGCTACATACTGAGCCAGGTCTGGAAAACTGCCAAGGACACATGGTTAGCCCCTGGCTGCTGATTACCAAACTTACCTGATCATAAGATTGACCTGAGTCTGTCTGATAAATGAAGATTCCTGGGCCCACCCAGACCTTCTGATCAGGATCTTTCAGGAGCCTGGTTCTCACTTTGGTGAATGTTAGAATCATGTGGAAGCGTTACGAAATGCTGATGACTGGGTTCCGACCCGCCCCGAGATTCTGCTTTCACAGAGCTGGGCTGAGCATTTGGAATTTAGATGCTCCCTAGGTGGTCCTAACAAGCAGCAGGGGTTGAGACCACTGCTCCCTCCTTCCATGACCTGTTAGGGCAAGTGATGTCTTTGTAATCAGGAAAGAGGAACTACCCAGTCCCAAAGGAAGCCAAAGAAAATCCCATCTATGTGCATGAGATTTTGAAAAATAACTACAAATTTTATATACACTTCAAGATTATTTCAGAATCCATATACTTGTACTGCTGCTACCTCCCACTCAGCTTATGAAGTAGATCTGTTTTCATATCCTTTTTAGATTTATAAAAAAAAGTTTAATTTCAGAGTCATATCAGCATAAAAAACCAAACCTGTTGCCACCGACTTGATTCCGACTCATAGCGACCCTATAGGACACAGTAGAATTGCCCCATAGGGTTTCCAAGGAGCGGCTGGTAGATTTGAACTGCTGACCTTTTAGCAGTTAAGCTCTGAACAACTGCACCACCGTGGTGGCATCAGCATAAAAGAGGTGTGAAATTGTTGGGTGTAACTCCATAGCTGGGAAGGCCCAAAGGTTGGGGGCTAAAGGCTTGTTCACTCACATGACTGGTGGTTGATGTTGGCTGTCGACTGGGACTGAGGCTGCGGGCTAGTGACTGAACCCTACACATGGCTGGACCCTACACATGGCCTCTCCATGTGGTCTGGGCTTCTTCCGGGTATGGCAGCCTCAAGGTCCCCTAAATGGGGACTCAGGGCTCCAAAGATGAAACAAGTGTCCCAAGACAGTGAGGTGGAAGTTGTATGACATGGCATGGCCCGGCTTTGGATGTCATAGAGCATCACTTTTACTTTAGTCATAACACTGATAAAATCTAATCCCTGGAACTTTTAAGTTGGACAATAGTATCGGCAAGATAATTTTAATCTGTTTCCCTTCAAATGAAATAACACTTAAAATAATAAAATGTTTAAATAAAATTTCCTAAGGATGTATTCTGTTGCATAAGTCAAGCGTGTTTCCACAAATTATTTCCAATCTTGGGAGACAGAAGGATCATAAATTGAGTTTTCATAAATTTCTCCCTATTTCTAGCTGATTTAAATTAACAATCCACTGAAATTTATAGGTTTTGTATAAAATAAACTTTAAAAAGTATTTTTACTTCAAAAATAATATTGACAATTACGATTTAAAAAATTAAGCATAACAACTGAGCATAAAGTAAATCTCCTGCCTCCTGCCCGCCAACTCACCAGAGGTAACGATTCTTACCACTTCTGCTTTGAGTTATCTTGGGTGTCACAAAACCAACTCCAAACAATCTGCTTTTACCTCTGTATCTTCTACTGACTTCTTGTAATTAAAGATGAGGAAATGACACACTCACACCTGCACTGTGGCAGAATGGTGAACACGGACCCAGGGCCAGAGTCCCTAGCTCAAATCCAAGCTGCAGCAGTTACTACTTGGGAAAGTTACTATGACCTTGGGAAAGCTATTATTTCACGCTTCTGTGCCTCAGTTGGAAGCCCTGGTGGTGTAGTGGTTAAGTGCTACGGCTGCTAACCAAAGGGTCCGCAGTTCGAATCTGCCAGGCACTCCTTGGAAACTCTATGGGGCAGTTCTACTCTGTCCTACAGGGTTGCTATGAGTCAGAATTGACTCGATGGCACTGGGTTTGGTGCCTCAGTTGGAAACCTGCTGGCCTAGCGGCTAAGAGCTCAGGCTGCTAACCAAAAGGTCAGCAGTTCGAATCTATCAGCTGCTTCTTGGAAACCCTATGGTCAGTTCTACTCTGTGCTAATATTGTCGCTATGAGTCAGAATCAACTTGATAGCAATCGGTTTGGTTTGGGGTTTAGTGCCTCAGTTTACTCATCTACAAAAAGGAGATAACAATAGCCTCCCTCTGAAGGGTTACTAGGATCTCTGGTGGTGCAGTGGTTAAAGTTCTTGGCTGCTAACCGGAAGATCAGTACTATGAACCCATCAGCTGCTCTGTGGGGGAAAGATGTGGCAGTTTGCTTCCATAAAGATTTATAACCTTGCAAATCTCATGGGGCAGTTCTACTCTGTCCTACAGTGTCACTATGAGTCGAAACTAACTCAGCGGTGATGGGTCTGGTTCTTTCTTTCTCTCTTTCTTTGGTTTAAAGGGCTACTATGAGGATCCAATGAATTTATATATGTTTAGAGCTCTGTCTGGCACGTAATTATACAGTAAATGCGAATTACTGTTGCTTCACTTCTCCCTTTCCCCTCCTCCTCCTTCTGATATATAAAAGTTAGTTCTCCTAGGCAATATGGTAATAAATGACTTTATTACCATATTAAAAATAATTCGATCATATTAAAAAATTAAATAGTAGTTAATGAAAAAAAAAACACTTGTCAGTTTGTCATATTGTGGTGGCTTGTATGTTGCTGTGATGTTGGAAGCTATGCCACCCATATTTCAAATACCAGCATGGTTACTCATGGTGGACAGGTTTTTGTGGAGCTTCCAGACTAAGATAGACTAGGGAAAAGTACCTGGGGATCTAATTCTGGAAAAAAAAGAAAATGAGCCCATGAAAACCTTATGGATAGCAGCGGAACACTATCTGACAGAGTGCTAAAAGATGAGCCCCTGAAGGCACTCAAAATATGACTGGGGAAGAGCTGTCTTCTCAAAGTAATGATGTGGATGGAGTAAAGCCTTTGGGACTGTTGTTTGCTGATATGGAATAACTTAAAATGAGAAGAAACAGCTGCAAACATCCATTAGTAATTGTAACATGGAATGTATGAAGTATGAATCAAGGAAAATTGGAAGTCATCAAAAACAAAATGGATCACTCGAAGATTGATATCCTAGGTATTAAAACACACACACACACACACACACACACACACACATACTCGTTCCTGTCGAGTCAATTCCTACTCATGACCACCCTACAGGACAGAGTAGAACTGTCTCATAGTGTTTCCAATCTTTACGGAAGCAGACTGCCACATCTTTCTCCTGTGGAGCAGCTGGTGAGTTCAAACCTCCAATTCTTCAGTTAACAACCGAGTTCTTAAATAATGTGTCACCGGGGCTCTTTATCCTACCCATCAGTGAGCTGAAAATGACTGGTGCTGGCCATTTTGAATCGGACAATCATATGGTCTACTGTGCCAGGATTGACAAACTGAAGAGGAACAGTGTCACATTCATTGTCAAGAAGAACATTTCAAGATCTATCCAGAAGAGTAACAGTCAGTGATAGGATAATATCCATATGCCTACAAGGAAGACTAGTTAATATGACTATTATTCAAATTTATGCACCAGCCACTAATGCCAAAGATGAAGAAATCGAAGATTTTTACCAACTTCTGCAGTCTGAAATTGATCAAACATATAATCAAGATGCATTGATAATTACTGGTGATTGGAATGAGGAAGTTGGAAACAAAGAAGTACCAGTAGTTGGAAAATATGGCCTCTGGGGATAGAAATGATGATGGATATGATAGCATGATAGAATTTTACAAGACCAACAACTTATTCATTGGAAAAACCTTTTTTTGACAACATAGAAGACAACCATACACATGGACCTTGCTGGATGGAATACACAAAATCAAACTGACTATATCTGTGGAAAAAGATAATGGAGAAGCTCAATATCATCAGTCAGGACAAGACCAGGGGCTGACTGTGGAGCAGATCATTAATTGCTCATATGCAAGTTCAAGTTGAAGCTGAAGAACGTTAAAACAAGTTCCCAACAGCCAGCATATGACCTTGAGTATATCTCACCTGAATTTAGAGACCATCTCAAGAATAGATTTGATGCATTGATCACTAATGACCAAAGACCGGAAGAACTGTGGGGTGACATCAAGGACATCACACATGAAGAGAGCAAAAGATCATTAAAAAGACAGGAAGGGGGGGAAAAAAAAGGCCAAAATGGATGTCAGAAGAGACCCTGAAACTTGCTCTTGAATATGGAGTAGCTAATGTAAATGGATGAAATGATGCAGTAAAATATCTGAACAGAAGATTTCAAAGGGTGGCTCTAGAAGACAAAGTAAAGCATTATAATGAAATAATAAGACCTGAAAGAAATGAAGAAAAAATTCAAGTCTTGAGTTGCAATATTGAAGGATTCTATGGGCAAAATATTGAACGATGCAAGAAGCATTAAAAGAAGATGAAAGGAATACATGGAGTCTCTACGCCAAAAAGAATTGGTTGACATTCGATAATTTCAGGAGGTATCATATGATCAAGAACCAGGAGTACTGAAGGAAGAAGTCTGAGCTGCACTGAAGGCACTGGAGAAAAATAAGCCTTTAAGACTTGACAGAATAACAGTTGAGATGATTCAACAAAAAGTGCAAAACTAGAAGTACTCATTTGTCTATGCCAGGAAATTTGGAAGGCAGCAACCTGGCCAACTGACTGGAAGGGATTCATATTCGTGCATATTCCAAAGAAAGGTGATCCAATGGAATGTGGAAATTATTGAACAATATCATTAATATGACATGCAAGTAAAATAAGGCTGAAGGTAATTTAAAAGCAGTTGCAGCAGTACATCAACAAAGAATTGCCAGAAATTCGAGCCAGGTTCAGAGGACCTAGAAAGAGAGATATAACTGCTGATGTCAGATGGATCCTGGCTGAAAGCAGAGAATACCAGAAAGACATTTACCTGTGTTTTATTGACTATGCAAAGGCATTTGACTGTGGGTATTGTGGCAAATTATGGATAACACTGTGAAGAACGGTAATTTCAGAACAATTAATTGTGCTCGTGTGGAACCTGTATATAGACCAAGAGTCAGTCATTCAAACAGAACAAGGGTATAATGCATGGTTTAAAATCAGAAAAGGAGTGTGTCAGGGTTGTATCTTTTCATTATACTTATTCAATTTACATGGTAATCAAATACTCCGAGAAGCTGGACTATATGAAGAAGAACACGGTATCAGGATTAAAGAAAGACTCATTAACAACCTGCGATGTGTAGATGACACAATCTTGCTTGCTGAAAGTGAAGAAGACTTGAAGCACTTACTGGTGAAGATCAAAGACTACAGCCTTCAGTATGGATTACACTTCGACATATAGAAAAGTCCTCACAACTTGACAAATAAGCAACATCATGATAAAGGGGGAAAAGACCAAAGTTTTCAAGGATTTTTACTTGGACCCACAATCAACACCCATGGAAGCAGCATTCGAGAAATCAAATGATGTATTGCATTGGGCGAGTCTGCTGCAAAAGACTTCATTAGAGTATTAAAAACCAAGATGTCACTTTCAGACTAAGGTGCACCTGACCCAAACCATGGTATTTTTAACCACGTTATATGCATGCAAAAGCTGGACAATGAATAAGCGAGACTGAAGGAGAATTGATGCCTTTGAATTATGGTGTTGGTGAAGAATATTGAATATACCATGGACTGCCAGAAGAGTGAGCAGATTTATCTTGGAAGAAGCGCAGCCAGAACGCTCCTGAGAAGCGAGGATGGCAAGACTTTGTCTCACGTACTTTGGACATGTTTTCAGGAGGGACTAGTCCTTGGAGAAGGGCATCATGCTTGGTAGACAGTCACTGAAAGAGGGGAAGGCCCTGAGTGAGACGGACTGACAGAGTGGCTGCAACAATGGGCTCAACCATACCACAATTGTGAGGATGGCGTAAGACCTGGCAACGTTTCGTTCTGCTATACATGCAGGGTCGTTATGAGTTGAAACTGACTAGACAGCACCTAACAACAACAAGGACAACGAAAAATAGTTGTTCCCTGTTTAACTCATTTCTGTCCGTGCTTCCCAGAAGTATACACTTCTAATTATTTTCATTTATTTTTTAATTTTAGTTCTTATTTCTATTATGCCAAATTAATGGATCATAATAGCTCTTCCTAGATTTACCCACTTCAGGTATCATCTATTGAATCCCATAATGAAGACTGAATATTTAGCTAATTTATATTACTCCCTACATCGTCTTTTCCTCCTAAAATTTGAGAGCTATATTAATATTAGGTCTAGGTTATCTTTTAAGGTTTCCTCTCTATTTCACATTCCATTAACTTTTGGGAGTATCTCTTGGTTCCATGATAATTAAAAAAAAAAAAAAAGAAGGCAGAGATGTTCACGTCCCTGTCTCCGAGCCACCTCCTCACCCACTTCTACTTTTTAACTTCTTCTCTCAGGTATAACATTTTCAACATTTACATTTTGGTCTATCACCATCTTTCATTCATCTGTGTTTTTTCTAAAGATTGGCTCTAAATGTAGAAAAACAACAATTAGCAGTTTAATTATTATTACTAGTAAGCGAATACCATTCACTGCAGAGCCAAAGTGTGCTAGGACTGTCATTTTTTCTTAAGGGTCCAACATCATGACCCATTTGCCATTCAAAAGACAGTGCATTTATGTCAAGATGAAATAGAGTCTTGTCTTAAATACCAGTATTATTAAAAGGACTATTCCACACTTTAGTTTGTATTATATATTCTCAGTACCTGTCTTGGATCAATTTTCCTTGTGATTGAAAATGACATTTCTTTCCTTGTTGGGAGACTCAACATGTACCTTCTTCACTGTATTGCCAAAATGTGAAGACACACTTTTTAAAAAATATGGCTTGCAATTAATTTCATTCTTCTTCTTGGAGGCTTTCTTTGAATTCCCTTTCTTTTCAAATTTGGACAATTTTCTTTTTAGGTCTGTTTGCTTACATGGATTTTTGTGACTTCTTTTCTACACTGGACTTCCATGTTAATTTTGCCATATATACATGTATATATTTTCAAGCTTTTACCTTCATTTTGTTAGAGAACATTCTCAGTAGTTTACTAGGTAAGGTTAAGTGAGAGATAAATTTCCAGCTTATGTTTGCTGGAAAATATAATTTGCTCTCATTTGATTGTGAGTCAAGGTAGTTATAGAATTCTAGATCCTTCATTATCCTTCACAAGACTCAAAATAGAGTTCGATTATTTCTAGTATTCAGTGTTGCTGATGAAAGTCTGATGTTTGTCTAATTCTATTCCTTTGTATAGGATCTATTTCTCTGAAATATTTAGGTTCTTTTTTAGCCTTTCAGTTTTGAAATTTCATGAACATGTTTGTAGTTACAGACTTCTTTTTATTCCCTGTAATTGGCACTCTGCCAACTCATTCAATATGTATACTCACGTTTCCCTTCTATTTAGAGGAAATCTGCTGTTCTACATGTGTTTACTTCCTTTCTGCCAGTTTCTGTGCTCTCTTCCTCTGGAGCTTCCATTAGATTTCATATTTGAGCCCTTGGATTGATCCTGCATGTTTCTTAATTTTTCCATAAATTTTTCTTTTTGTTTTGAATGCTGAATGCTACTATTCTTCCTTATGTCTCCCAATCTCTATTTTGCTCATTGCCATACCCATTATACTCTTTGAGTCCTTTTCATAATTTTTAATATTTTGAAAGTCACATTAAAAATTTTTAGAACATCTTTTTGTTTTAAACTAATTGCTCCATAACCCCTCCCCTCAACTTAAAAAAAAAAAAAAAAACAGCTTGTCGTTGTTTTATGGCTTCAATATCCTGAAACTCTTTGAGGCTACTAATTAAATTCTTTTAAAAGTTAATTTCTATTACCTGAGTTATCTGTGATTATTTGATGGAATAGATATTCTTTTTGTTCATTTTGATCCTTCCTTTGGGAAGGATCCTCAAATGCACAGTAGTTTTTGGAAGCAAGTTGACCCATGCTTAATGTGTGAATTAATGACTAAGATGAATAATCTGGTAATTAGCATGAGTTTTCTCTACAGGTACACAGGCCTGTTGTTGTTAGGATCCATTGAGTCAGCTCTGACACGTAGCAACCCTATGCATAACAGAACGAAACACTGCCTGGTCCTGAGCCATCCTCACAATCGTTGCTATGCTTCAGCCCATTGTTACAGTCACTGTACCAATCCATCTCGTTGAGGGTCTTCCTCTCTTGCTGACCCTCTACTTTATCAGGCATGATTTCCTTTCCAGGAACTAGTCCCTCCTGACAACATGTTCAAAATGCATAACATGAAGTATTCTCATCCTTGCTTCTAAGGAGCAGTCTGGCTGTTCTTCTTCCAAGATCAGATTTGTTCATTCTGGCAGTCCACGGTATATTCAACATTCTTTGCCAACACAATAATTCAAAGGTATCAATTCTCTGGTCCTCCTTATTCATTGTCCAGCTTTTTCTTGCATACAAGATGATTGAAAATACCATGGCTTGTCAGGCCCACCTTAGTCCTCAAAGTGACATCTTTGCTTTTTAACACTTTAAAGAAGTCTTTTGCAGTAGATTTGCCCAATGCAATATGTTGTTTGATTTCCTCAAATTTCTCTGAATTGGAAGGCTGATTGCTGGTTCTGTGGTGCTACATAACATGTGTGGACAAGCAGGCTTCACTTTATGCTCTGTGGTCAGTTTTGTAAGCTCAGGATCTCCAAATGCCCAATTACAAAGGGGATGTAATACTTTAGTGTGCTTTGTTCGGACATTATGAAGATCCAGAGACACCTCAGAAATTTCTCTCTTCTTCTCAGTTACAAACTCTCATAGCTGAAGCCACAGACCTCCCTACACAGATTGTCACTTTAAAGACTAGTTTTCTATTTCTGCTTGGGAAAGCCACTGGTCAGTTGATATTGATGGGAAAAGAACTAATTCACTTCTCCCATGGTATGGTGGTTTTCAAACATGCTTATAAATTCTTTGACTCTCCTTTCATCAAGAGTTATGCATCTATGTCACCTCCTCTTGAACATGGGTGGGCTTGTGACTTTTTGACCAACAGGGTACGGCAGAAGTGGTGTTATATGAGTTTTGAGGCTAGGTCAGAAAAGGCCATGTTGTTGTTGTTAGGTGTCGTCAAGTTGGCTCCGACTCATAGTGACCCTATGCACAACAGAAAAAAACACTGCCTGGTCCTGTGCCATCCTTACAATCGTTGTTATGCTTGAGCTCACTGTTGCAGTCACTGTGTCAATCTATCTCGTTGAGGGTCTTCCTCTTTTCTGCTGACCCTGTACTTTGCCAAGCATGATGTCCTTCTCCAGAGACTGATCCCTCCCGACAACATGTCCAAAGTATGTAAGACGCAGTCTCGCCATCCTTGCTTCTAAGGAGCATTCTGGTTATACTTCTTCTAAGAGATTTGTTCGTTCTTCTGGCCGTCCATGGTATATTCAATATTCTTCCTCAACACCACAATTCAAAGGCATCAATTCTTCTTTGGTCTTCCTTATTCATTGTCCAGCTTTCACATGCATATGATGCCACTGAAAATACCATGGCTTGGGTTAGGCGCACCTTAGTCTTCAGGGTGACATCTTTGCTCTTCAACACTTTCAAGAGGTCCTTTGCAGCCAATTTACCCAATGCAATGCGTCTTTTGATTTCTTGACTGCTGCTTCCATGGCTGTTGATTGTGGATCCAAGTAAAATGAAATCTTTGACAACTTCAATTTTTTCTCCGTTTATCATGGTGTTGCTCATTGGTCCAACTGTGAGGATTTTTGTTTTCTTTATGTTGAGGTGCAATCCATACTGAAGGCTGTGGTCTTTGATCTTCATTATTAAGTGCTTCAAGTCCTCTTCACTTTCAGCAAGCAAGGTTGTGTCATCTGCATAACGCAGGTTGTTAATGAGTCTTCCTCCAATCCTGACACCCCATTTTTCTTCATATAGTCCAGCTTCTTGGATTATTTGTTCAGCATACAGTTTGAATAGGTATGGTGAAAGAATACAACCCTGACACACACCTTTCCTGACTTTAAGCTGATCAGTATTCCCTTGTTCTGTCCGAACAATTGCCTCTTGATCTATATAAAGGTTCCTCATGAGCACAATTAAGTGTTCTGGAATTCCCATTCTTCACAACGTTATCCATAATTTTTTATGATCCGCACAGTCGAATGCCTTTGCATAGTCGATAGAACACAGGTAAACATCCTTCTGGTATTCTCTGCTTTCAGCCAGGATCCATCTGACATCAGCAATGATATCCCTGGTTCCACGTCCTCTTCTGAAACCAGCCTGAATTTCTGGCTGTTCCCTATGGATATACTGCTGCAGCCATTTTTGAATGATCTTCAGCAAAATTTTGCTCGCTTGTGATATTAATGATATTGTTCTATAATTTCCACATTTGGTTGGATCACCTGTCTTGGGAATAGGCATAAATATGGATGTCTTCCAGTCAGTTAGTCAGGAAGTTATCTTCCATGTTTCTTGGTATAGATGAGTGAGCACCTCCAGTGCTGCATCTGTTTGTTGAAACATCTCCGTTGATATTCCATCAACTCCTGGAGCCTTGTTTTTCACCAATGCCGTCAGAGCAGCTTGGACTTCTTCCTGATCATATGCTACCTCTTGAAATGGTTGAACATCGACTAATTCTTTTTGGTATAATGACTCTGTGTATTCCTTCCATCTTCTTTTGATGCTTCCTGCATCACTTAATATTCTCCCCATAGAAGTCTTCACTATTGCAACTCGAGGCTTGAATTTTTTCTTCAGTTCTTTCAGCTTGAGAAACACCAAGCGTGTTCTTCCCTTTTGGTTTTCCATTTCCAGCTCTTTGCACATGTCATTATAATACTTCACTTTGTCTTCTCGAGCCACCCTTTGAAATCTGTTCAGTTCTTTTACTTCATCAATTCTTCCTTTTGCTTTAGCTGCTCAACATTCGAGAGCAAATTTCAGAGTCTCCTCTGACATCCATCTTGGTCTTTTCTTTCTTTCCTGTCTTTTCAATGACCTCTTGCTTTCTTCATGTATAATGTCCTTGATGTCATTCCACAACTCGTACGGTCTTTGGTCACCAGTGTTCAATGTGTCAAATCTATTCTTCAGATGGTCTCTAAATTCAGGTGGGATATGCTCAAGGTCATATTTTGGCTCTCGTGAACTTGCTCTGATTTTCTTGAGTTTCGGCTTGAACTTGCATATGAGCAATTGATGGTCTGTTCCACAGTCAGCCCCTGGCCTTGTTCTGACTGATGATATTGAGCTTTTCCATCATTTCTTTCAAGACCTTCATTTGCTGATGTGGCATGACTCAAAATGAGAAGAAACAGCTGCAAACATCCATTAATAATTGGAACCTGGAATGTACGAAGTATGAATCTAGGAAAATTTAGAAATCGTCAAAAATGAAATGGAACACATAAACATCAAAATCCTAGGCATTAGTGAACTGAAATGGACTGGTATTGGCCATTTTGAATCGGACAATCATATAGTCTACTATGCTGGGAATGACAGCTTGAAGAGGAATGGTGTTGCATTCATCGTCAAAAAGAACATTTCAAGATCTATCCTGAAGTATAATGCTGTCAGTGATAGGATAATATCCATACGCCTACAAGGAAGACCAGTTAATATGACTATTATTCAAATTTATGCACCAACCACTAGGGCCAAAGATGAAGAAATAGAAGATTTTTATCAGCTGCTGCAGTCTGAAATTGATCAAATATGCAATCAAGATGCATTCATAATTACCGGTGATTTGAATGCGAAAGCTGGAGACAAAGAAGGATCAGTAGTTGGAAAATACGGCCTTTGTGATAGAAAAAATGCTGGAGATCAAATGATAGAATTTTGCAAGACTAACGACTTCTTCATTGCAAATACCTTCTTTCACCAACATAAATGGCAACTATACACATGGACCTCGCAGATGGAGCACACAGAAATCAAATTGACTACATCTGTGGAAAGAGATGATGGAAAAGGCCATGCGGTATGTCACACTTGCTGGAACACTCACTCTCTGAACCCTGAGCTCATGAAAGTAATCTGACTGCCCTGAGACTGCCATGCTCCGAGGAGGCCCAAGCCAAAAGTAGGTGTTTCAGATGACCGTTCCAGGTGAGCCCAGCTTTCAAGTCATCCAAGCTCAGTTGCCAAACATGTGAGTAAAGAATATTCCAGATGATTCCAGCCTCTAGTCATTCAAGTTACATCTAGCCATTCCAGTATTTCCAGTTGAGGCCCTAGACGTTGTGGAACAGAGACGAGTCATCCCTGCTGCGCTCTCTCCAAATTCCTGAACCACAGAATTGTTGAGCAGAATAAAAGGGTTGTTTTACACCACTAAGTTTGGAGTGGCTAGTTACAAAGCAATAGATAATTGGGTACAAAGATAATCCTTTAATTAACTAATTACCCTGATAACTCTCTACCAATACTCACACACGATATCCTTTCTTGTTCTGTACTTGGAGCTCTGGGAGCTCCTCTAGGACCCGTATTCCTCGTCTCAACTTCAACCTTTTCCTGTGTGTGCTCTGAACTGAGCTTTCCCTGTTCCGGATCAATACAACCACCTTCGGTTCCTGTTCTCTAGAGATTCATTAACACTTCTAGCCCACCATTGGTTTGCCTTCTTGGTCTCTGGGCAATGATGGATTCATTACCTCCATATCATGACTGTCATTTCAGCAACCCTGTGGGTGGAGAGGGAGGTAATGTGTCTCTTGACAACCAAGCATAGGGTAGTTCAAGCTAAGCGATAAACCCTCCACTCAGAAATGGGTATAACTCCTTAAAAATAAAAGACAAACAATCTAATTAAAACCCAGGCAAAGGACTTGAATAGCCATTGTCTGAAGAATATGTTCAAATGACAAATAAGCACCTGAAAAGATGTTCAATGTCATAAAGCATTAAGGAAACGCAATTAGAACCACAATGATATACTGCTTCACACCCGCTAGGGTGGCTATTATAAAAAAAACGGAAAATAACAACGGTTGGTGAGGGTGTGGAGAAGCTGGAACATTTGCACATTGCTGGTGGGAATGTAAAATGGTACAGCCACTGCAGAAAACTGGTTAGTGGTTTCTCAAAAAATTAAACACAAAAATATCACAGGATCCAGCAATTCCACTCCTAGGTATATACCCAAAAGAACTGAAAGCTCTTAATGGAAAAAACTGATACTTAAACAGTTGTTTGTATACCAATGTCCACTGAAGCATTACGCACAGTAGCCTAAAGGTAGAAATGACCCACATGCCTATCAACAGATGAATGGGTAAATAAAACATAGTACGTACATACCATGGAATATTATTCAGCCGTAAAGAGAAATGAAGTTCTGATACATGTTATGACATGGATAATCTGGAAAACATTATGCTCAGTGAATAAGTTAGGCATAAAAAAACAAATATTGCATGACTCCACTTATATGAAATATCTAGATTAGGCAAATGCATAGAGGTAAAAGTTTATTAGCAGTTACCAGGAGTTGTGGGGAGGAGGGAATGAGTTATTGCTTAAGAGGTACTGAGTTTCCATATGGGCAGGTGAAACGCTTTTGGAAGTGGATAGTGATGGTGGTTGCACAACATTGTGAATATAATCAATGCCACTGAATGATACACTTAAAAAAAATTAGACATGGTTAAAATGGCAAATCTTATGTTATATAAATTTTATGAAAAACAGTAAATTATACGTTACATGTTAATAAAATTTTAAAAAATGCTTAGTACAATGCATAGCACATTAAAAAAATTGCTGCATTTTACAGCCATTAATGAATTAGAAATAGCCTGTGTCTATTTTTATGAAACAATACATGTATAAATATTAAAAATGCATGCCATATGATTTTTTTTTCTAACCACACAAGCTGTGACAAGCTATCTGACTAATTTTCTTCCTGTATTGTTAGATGGTGTTTTATTTATTGATTGGTTTTAAATAAACATGTTGAGGTATACTTTATAAGCAATAAAATGCATCCACTTACCTACGGACTGGAAAAAAGTTTTTAGCTATGACTTTTCCAGTCAGCTCCTGGTCTCTCAAGTCTACATGATATTGCAAAAACTCAACTACAAAAAGGCAAATAACTCAACTAAAAAATGGGCAAAAGATATGAACAGACACTTCACTAAAGAAGACATTCGGGCAGCAAACAGATACATGAGGAAATGCTCACTATTATCAGCCATTAGACAAATGCAAATCAAAACTACAATGAGATTCCATCTCACTCCAACAAGGCTGGCATTAATCCAAAAAACACAATAATAAATGTTGGAGAAGTTGTAGAGAGACTGGAACACTTATACACTGCTGGTGGAAATGTAAAATGGTACAACCACTTTGGGAATCGATTTGGCGCTTCCTTAAAAAGCTAGAAATAGAGCTGCCACATGATCCAGCAATCCCACTCCTTGGAATATATCCTAGAGAGATAAGAGCCTTTACATGAGCACATATATGCACACCCATGTTTATTGCAGCATTGTTCACAATAGCAAAAAGATGGAAGCAACCAATGTGCCCATGAACAGATGAATGGATAAATTATGGTATATTCAGACAATGGAATACTATGCATCAATGAAGAAGAATGATGAATCCATGAAACATTTCATAACATGGAGGAATCTGGAAGGCATTATGCTGAGTGAAATTAGTCAGTTGCAGAAGGACAAATATTGTATAAGATCACAATTATAAGAACCGAGAAACAGTTTAAACAGAGAAGAAAATATTCTTTGATAGTTACGAGACAGGGTAGGGAGGGGGAGTGGGAGAGGGTTATTCACTAATTGGATAGTAGATAAGAACTACTTTAGGTGAAGGGAAAGACAGCACACAATACAGGGGGAGGTCAGCACAACTGGACTAAACCAAAAGCAAAGAAGTTTCCCGAATAAACTGAATGCTTCCAAGGCCAGTGGAGCAGGGGTGGGGGTTTGGGGATCATGGTTTCAGGGGACATCTAAGTCAATTGGCATAATAAAATCTATTAAGATAACATTCTGCATCCCACTTTGGAGAGTGGTGTCTGGGGTCTTGAACACAAGCAAGTGGTCATCTAAGATGCATCAGTTGGTCTCAACCCACCTGGAACAAAGGAGAATGAAGAACGCCAAAGACACAAGATAATTATGAGCCCAAGAGGCAGAAAGTCCACATAACCCAGAGACTACATCAGTCTGAGACCAGAAGAACTGGAGGTTGCCCAGCTACAACCGATGACTCCTCTGACAGGGAACACAACAGAGAACCCCTGAGAGAGCAGGAGAGCAGCAGGATGCAGACACCATATTCTTGTAAAAAGACCAGACTTAATGGTCTGACTGAGACTAGAAGGACCCCGGTGGTCATGGTGCCCAGACCTTCTGTTAGCCCAAGACAGGAACCATTCCCAAAGCCAACTTTTCAGACAGGGATTGGACTGGACAATAGGATAGAAAATGATACTGGTGAGGAGTGAGCTTCTTGGATCAAGTAGAAACATGAGACTATGTTGGTATCTCCTGTCTAGAGGGGAGATGGGAGGGTGGAAGGGGTCAGAAGCTGGCTGAATGGACTAGAAAATAGAGAGTGAAGGGAAGGACTGTACTGTCTCATTATGGGAAGAGCAATTAGGAATACATAGCAAGGTGTGTATAAATTTTTGTATGAGAGACTGACTTGATTTTTAAACTTTTACTTAAAGCACAATAAAAATAAAAATAAAAAAAGAGAGTTTAGGCTTTATGGAAAACCTTGTTATATTTACATGTCAAAGAGAGGAGATGGTGACTGGGAAGAATGACTTGTGTGCAGCCGTACCACTCCTTGGACAGAACAACAGATGAATTGCATCTCAGTAGTAGGTACATCCGCGAATAGAAAGGATCCCCAAATGGGGGCTTCCATTTCATTAGACACTAATTGCCTATTACATTCAGACAGCTCACTGACATGGCCCAGCAGATCAGACAGCTCCTACCAGTTTGTACAGTCTTTAGGAGGGGTTCTCAGTTAGAAGTTGTGTGTCATGGATTGAATTGTGTCCCCCCGAAATATGTGTGTCGACTTGGTTAGGCCATGATTCCCAGTATTGTGTGACTGTCCACCCTTTTGTCATCTGATATGATTTTCATACATGTTGTAAATCCCAACACTATGATGTTAATGAGATGGATTAGCGGCAGTTATGTTGAGGAGATCTACAAGATTAGGTTTGTTTTAAGTCAATTTCTTTTGCGATATAAAAGAGAGAAGGGAGCAGAGAGAAATTTCTTTTGCGATATAAAAGAGAGAAGGGAGCAGAGAGATGGGGGGCCTAATACCACCAAGAAAGCTATGCTGGAAGCACAGTTCGTCTTTTGGACCCAGGGTTCCTGCACTGAGAAGCTTCTAGTCCAGGGGAAGATTGATGACACGGACCGTCCTCCAGAGTTGACAGAGAAAGCCTTCCCCTGGAGCCGATGCCCTGAATTTGGGCCCTGAATTCTAGCCTTCTAGACTGTGAGAGAATAACTTCTGCTTGTTGAAGCTATCCATTTGTGGTATTTCTGTTATAGCAGCATTAGACGACTAAGACATTGGGGGATTCAAATTCTCATCCAAGATCTCCCCAAGTCTTCCTATGTGATCTTTTCATAGTATTTGCTTGCCTCAACTATATCATAAGGTAGGAACTATCGTTATCCCCATTTTTTTAGATGAGAAAACAGAGACATAGAGAATGCAGGCCCAAGTTCACAGAGCTAGTACACGGACTTCAACCCCGTTGGTATGATTCTGACCTATGCCACAGCTCATAGTCCTGGCTCTAACCTGATCCCTTTCAGCAGCAAGAGAGGAGGAATGATGTGAAGGCTCAGATGCCCACTGATTTGTAGAGTTCTCATGACCTCTCATGCCTCTTTAGATCCTTCCTCTTTCACTTCTCAGTGACACTCTCCCTCCCTTCCTGCTCTCCAATGACCTAAACCTAAACTCCACTGGCACACTCTGTGGGAGTCCCGAAAGTCCCATGGAAGGATTGCTGACAGGGGCCCTTGCTTGCCAGCACTGGTCTCTTCCTCTTCAGGCTCAGCAGAGAAAATGAGGAAAATGACTCCTATCCTAGGAGTTTATTCTAGATATTACATAACTTTTCTGGAGGACTTTCATGACCTAAACACAGCTCTTCTATTTAGGCATTTCGAAGTTTACTCACCTATCTGCAAGAAAAGGAGCCCTGGTGGTGCAACGTTTAAGTGTTTGGCTGCTAACCAAAATGTTGGTGGTTCTAACTTACCCTGCGGCTCCACGGGAGGAAGACCTGGTGGCAATCTGCTTCCGTAAAGATTACAGCCCAGAAAACCTTTTGGGGCAGTTCTACTCTGTCGCATGAGGTCACTGTGAGTTGAAAATTGACTCGATGGCACCCAACCACAACAACACATCCCAGGGGATGTTCACTTTCAAAGTGGGGAGGAATGATTGAATAGGAAATTGCTAGTAAATGAAACACCCAAGGACTTCTCAGTAGAATTGCAGGACTTAGGCAATAAAAAGAAACTTTCTTCCTTCACATCTGCACTGATCAGCCTGACTGTCAGTGCCTGGCAGTTGAAACGCTTGCGGGGCAGAACGGGGGTAATTTTCTGTCAGTGTTCAGGTTACTGTGTTGAAACAGCGCTGGCATCGAGGAATAAAGGTTTACAAGGAAGCGCTAAGTTTAATATCTCCTATGTTTCCCCAGGAAAACCTACTCAGAGCCCAGAGGAGGGGACCAAGCAACACTCGCTTACTCTTGAAGGAAGTTGCATTGTTACCCTAAAGATGAATTTGATTCTGTTCAATTCAACACTCATTTTTTTGGACACCTCTTATGTACAAAGTAAAAAAAAAAAAAAAAAAAAAACTTTTTGAGAAAAATATGGAAATTTCTGAACTTTATACCAGAAACATGAATTATCGAATTTATGTCACAATTTACATAAGGTCCCTTTAGGTTAACAACTGATCACAAACCTAAAGGTTGGCAGTTTGAACCCACCCAGCAGCTCCTGGAGAGAAAGACCTAGTAATCTGCTTCTGTAAAGATTACAGCCAAGAAAACCCTGTGGAGCAGTTCTACCCTGCCACACAGGGTCGCTAGGACTTAGAATCAACTCAATGACTCCCAACAACAAGAAGTACCTAATATAAGCTGAAAAATAGTGTTTCACAAACACAAACAATATTAAAAGATAATAATGGTTACTAAAACAAATTGACAAACACTTTACAAAGCTATGGTCACATGGACTAAACTGATTGAAAAGTGAACAAACTATTCCCACAGGCAAATGTGAAGAAAAACAGAATTCAGCAAACACGGAGAAAGGGTCAATCCAAAAGAAATTTGAACCAGGTGAACAGATGAAAAATGTTTGAAGTGCGAGAGTGTTGCATTAAAATTCTTGGTGCGATGAAATAGAAAATGGGGACTCTATAGAAAAGATGTAAGTTTCTACTGGCATTCACTTGGGGCCAACTGTTCCTGAATAAATATACCCCTCTAGGGACAAATGACACAGTATATCTTTGTAATCACTTTGGCTCCGAGAAAGAATGAAACTATAGAAACTTGCAGGCTGGTATTATTGTCGCAGCTGTCATTGACAGCTGTTATTGGCAGCTGCAAATCCATCCCTTAGAAAGGAACTGACAGGTGGTACTTGCTGAGGATGGATCTCCACGGGGGTTGTCCTGGGAAATTAAGACCTTGAATTATTGCTGGCATGCTATTGGATTGATCATAACTGGCTGCCATCATAATATATTATATGATGTCAACATACTTTTATTACCATCTCATGCAATGATGTCCCACCACATACGGAGAAACTGAGAGAGAGACGTGCCTTTTCTGAACTCCAGTTGCTCTTGTACTTCTCACTCCTTGGGGTGCCTTGATATGGTGAGGTCTGAATGGGGATCAAACCTTATATTTTCATTTCCAATAATAGATTATATAGCCTGGGTCCATCTGGCAGATTGCAAAAATGACCCAAGATTCTTTGACGCTCCTTGCATTAAGAGATGGAATCTCCCTAACCCCCAACCACCTCTTGGATTTGGGCTGACCTGCTTTGAGCCATAGGATGCAGAAGACATGGTGGGGACCAGTTCTAAGCCTTGTGCTTTCACTTATGCTGGGAACCCTTCCACCACCATGTGGACAAGCCTGGGCTAGTCTGCTGGAGAATGTGAGGCACTGCTTCCCAAGCTGAGACACACAAACAAACCCAGCCAAGAACAGCCCACACCAGGAGGACCATTCCAATAAGCTGAGCTCCAATGGCTGATGCACAAAATTACGAGCTATATAAATCTGCTGGTGCTTTAAGCCACTAAATTCTGAGATGGTTTGTTACATGGCAGTAAATGATACTATACAGAACTCGCCAACTGAGTCAGAAGTCAACTGGTGTGAGCTGTGTGACTAACGCCCTGCTCATTTTCTCTTCCCAAGATCCGGATAAGTGCTCTAGTAAAACGCGTCAGACTAACTCTTCACTCAACTCTGGATTGCTCCGTTCCGTGCAACTTTACAATTCTTCCCATAAGGTGCTGGTTGCCGTCAGCTGCCAGGGAGTCAACTCCGACTCCTGGCAACCTACGTACAACGGAACAAAACGTTGCCCGGTCCTGTATCATCCTCACAATTGCCACCATGTTTGAGTCCACTGTTATGGTATTTGTGCCAACCCATCTCACCAAGTGTCTCCCTTGCCCTCATTGGCCCTCTATTTCACCAAACATGATTTCATCCTCTGGCAACTGACCCCTTACGATGACGTATCCAAAGCAAGCAAGTTGGACGCTGTTTTGTTGTGGTCCGTAAGGTTTTCACTGGCTAATTTTTGGAAGTAGAACACCAGGCCTTTCTTCCTTGTCTGTTTTAGTCTGGAAGCTCCACTGAAACCTGTCCACCATGGGTAACCCTGCTGGTATTTGAAATGCCAGTGGCGTAGCTTCTAGCATCAGAGCAACATACCAGCCACCAGGGTATGACAAACTGACAGACAGGCGGTAGTCCTATAGGGTAGAATGTACTTTCCAGCCCCTTGACACTGGGCTTGGGGATAAGGCTTGCTTTGTACACTTGCTTTGAACTTGGAGTAGAAGTGGTGGTGTGCCAGCTCTGAGCCTAGAGCTAGAGGCCTAGATAGTTTCACTAGCCTTCTTTTGCTTCTGCCATAGCCATGAGAAGACCTTTCCCTGAGAAGCTGCTGCTGCCTCAACCTGCACCTCGGAATGAACAGACACATCAGAAATAAACGCTTAACGTTGTGTGGTTAGGGTTTTCATTGGCTAATTTTTGGAAGCAGGTTGCCAGGCCTTTCTTCCTGGTCTTTTAGTCTGGAAGGTCTGCTGAAACCTGTCCACTGTGAGTGACCCTGCTGGTATGTGAAATCCTGATGGCATAGCTTCTAGCATCCCACATACACGTAAGCCACCACAGTATGACAAACTGATGAATAGGTCAGAAGATAGAAGAAGAATTGATGCACTTGAACTGTGGTGTTGGCAAACAATATTGAACAAACTGCGGACTACTGGAAGAAAGAACAAACCATTCTTAGAAGAAACACAACCAGAATGTTCCTGAGAAGTGAGGGTGGCCATACTTTGACTTGCTTGCTTTAGACACATTATTGGGAAAAACCCATCGCTAGAGAAGGACATCATGTTTGGTAAAGTAGATGGTCAGCGAAAACAAGGGGAAACCCTCAGTGAGATGGACTGACACGCCAGCTGCAACAATGGACTCAAACATACCAATAATCATGAAGACGGCACAGGACTAGGCAATGCTTCGTTCTGTTATACGTAAGGTTGTCGTGAGTTGGTACCAACTCAGGAACAGCTAACAACAGCCACTGCTGGGTGCAGCTGAGATTTAGGGGTTGTTTGTCACACAGCAACAGTTGAGTCACACATCCAACTGTATTTTGACATAGCCAGCATAGCTGAACTGCCCAGACAAGCAGGTGTTTCGGGCACTGTTCTGGGCCTTGGTTCCCGGATGCTGGGTCCATGGCTGCAAAAAAGTCCCTGGGGGGCTTTGTAACAGTGACCTACAGAGGCCCAGGTGAGACCAAACCAAGAAGAGAGTCCAACCAAAGCATCAGAGACAAGGGAATGGGCAGAAAGGCCAACGCTGGTATAAGGCCTCACAGTAAGAGCTTAGAAGCGCCAAGGCAAAGTCAGCTCTTTAAGAAGAGTAGGAAATGAGATTTGGAGAGATGTTTTGAGGTCTTGGCTCTTCTGAGGGAGGTTTGTGGCCTGGCTCTTGGGAAGGAGTCATTAGGCAAGTTGAGAAAAAGAGACTTTTGTAGAGAAGAAAACACTCTCCTCAGCTCCCCCCTCCTTCCTGAGCCACAAGGATGTCACTGGCCACCAGGTACTTGTACCTGTCGGCATGGAGTTCAGTCCCGGGTGATACAGGTGTGGCCTCTCTTTTTAGGGATACAGATTTGCTCTTCTTCTCCAGGTGTGTTGCTCACAGTCTAGAAGGTGCCTTTTCTAGTTGCCACCTGGTATCAAGGCACACTGTGTGCTCAGGTTCAAGAACAGTGCTGTCCAACAGGACTTTGTGCCACGACAGAAATGTTCTGTAATCTGCACTGCCCAGTAGGGACACCACCATACAGCACAGCACAGTTCTGGAGTGCAGTTTCCAGACTAAGCCCACTGTGTTACGAACCTTTAATAAATGTTACTAATTTAAAATCTAAGTCTGTTGACAGACCTGTTGTCATTGTTAGTTGCCTTCCAGTTGACCTCGACTCACAGCGACCCCGTATGTGTACAGCAGAACTGCTCCATAGAGTTTTCAAAAGACGGGATCTTTCCAAAGCAGATAGCCAGAGATGTCTGCTGAGCAGCCTCTGGGTGGGTTTGAACTGCCGACCTTTTGACTAGCAGTTGAAAGGTCACCCCTTTGCATCATCCAGCTTGCTGCCCCCTATTGCAGCTCCTGCTTCAGAGCTGAGTGTGCTGGGTGCTGATGGTCAACAGTCAAGGCTCTCAAGGTGAAGTTTCTAGTGCCAAGAAGCACTCACTTTGAGAAAGGTTTTATGGCCTGAGAGTTGTCACCATCAAAATAAAATGGACAAAACACTATGAAGCTGTGGGACCAGGCTTTCTAAGTCCCCAGGGCAAGTTATTCAAAGTACGGAGTGCCCAGCAGCTGCTGATCGAATGCCCTTCTCTTGCTCGATTAAAGGTCTGGATTCGAGTTACTGCCTTTGGTAGCTCTCCTTGTTTTTTTTTAAACAAACAAAACTTACTACTGAACTCACGTGAACTCATCTTCATGCTCGAGGGTTGGAAAATAATCTAGACTGATCGGAATAATAAGTTTTCTTTCAAATACTCTATCCCATGTGCAAATAAAGTTTAGCCAAAACCCTGGTACGTCGCTAACGGCCTTCCCAGGTGAATGACAATGAAAGTGTGTCCGGTGAAGCTCTAGGAAACAGGTTTTTCACTTTCGTTTTTCTAATCAGAATCCAAGCCCATCCTTGAGGAGTGTGAATTGTGACTTCTGGTTTGATGACTGTCTTTGAGCACTGTCGCCAGCTCACCAAAGGGCACTCTGGATATCACCCAGTTCCCCTTTTTGTAGTCTTTTAAAACTATATTGACTCTCAGCTGTTGATACTGGAGCCATGTTCATTCCTATGCTGAGTCTCTGCTCACTTGGGTCGCCATCTCACCTCCTTTTTGCCACATCTTCTTGTCAGAACTCAGCTCCAGCCCCATCCTGCATCATGTCCTCTGTCCATTCTCATCCCATCTCCTCTGAAGGCTCACAGCACAGACATCCCGTGATCAGGTGATTCCACGCTTTTCTTCCTGTTTTCTCTGGGTCCCTGACTTCCCAAGTGCATAGGCGTGCCCTGAGGGAGGCTCCTCAGGACCCGTCCCTCCTCGCATCCTGCCTAGCGTGGGCACAAGGTCGGAGCTCAGTGAGTGTTCACAGTTGGGGCAGGAGTTGACACGAGTGACAGGGCTGTATTTACAGCCAGGATATTTGGCATTTCTGACTTTTAATACCTCCTGGTAATGACCTGTGTAGAGGAGTGTTTGTAAGGAGAGCAGGTGGAGCAGGAGGTTTGAGGCAAGATGGAGAGAGCAGAAGACTGGAGACGCCCTACAGCCTGTTCTTTAATGTGTGGTCCAGGGTATGGCAGCCACAGAATCACCAGGACCTCATCATAAATGCAGAATCTCAGGTCCCAGCCCACACCTTCTGAATCAGAATCTGTATTTAGCCAGGCCCCCAGAGCTTTGTGGACACATTAAAAGTTGAAAAGCACTGGTCTAGAAGTAAACATAATACCCAAGGGACCTGACTGTACTAAGAAAGAATGCCTTACTGAACACGTTTAGGAATTAGACATTCTTCCTGAGGAGACCAGGACCAATGACTCTGACCTTAAAGAACTTCTAGATCTAGTTTTTTAAAACTTGGGTGAACAATATTAAGTGTTCTTAGTTGCAAAAACAAAAAACCCTTCCACTCTGGCCAATGTTAGTTCTAAGGACTAAGCAGGGCTGGTGAGGGGCAGATGGAGGCTCCATTCAAGGAGCTAAGAGATCTGGGGGAGAATAAACTCATTTGAAGCCACCAGCTTGACGATGTCAATTTCCATGGAAATCCACTAAAGTTCCCACATGAGTGCTGCCAAAGAGGAAGGTGCCCATGGGAAGATGCCCACCAAGAGGATCCTTACGGGTAGGAATTTGGTGGTTTTCTTTGGGGCTTTCTGAAATTATGTCATTTGCCTCCTTTCGCTACCCCCAAAGAATGAGGGTAAGAGTGTGGAAAAGAACTCTCTGTTGGCCTAGAAGAGAGCACAGAAAATCCTAAAGACACTTTTCAAGTCAAATTCACATCAGAAAGAAACTTTTCAGGTAAGAAACATGTTCTGAGCCAGTGATGT
This sequence comes from Elephas maximus indicus, assembly GCF_024166365.1. Taxonomy (NCBI): domain Eukaryota; kingdom Metazoa; phylum Chordata; class Mammalia; order Proboscidea; family Elephantidae; genus Elephas; species Elephas maximus. The sequence continues at coordinate 60,590,056 of NC_064843.1, read as the reverse complement.
TTTCATTATGCGGGAAACTAAGGTAGGTTCCCTTGCGATATGTCTTCGGCTTTTCCAACATCTACTCTGGCAAACATAGGAGAGCTGGAAACCCCAACACTCTGTCTGCCTCTGTCTTTGCACGGCAGACTCGGAAGGAGGCCAGAGCTGCAGCTCCGTCCGGCATCCTTGCTATCCTTTCTGATCTCTCACTCTGGAGCAGAGCTGAAGTCCCATTTCTCAGGTAAGGAACAAATGAATCACCATCCATCTGGTCTTCAAACTCAAGGCAGAAGATCCAATAATGTCCCAGCAGGCGGGCTCATGCATCTCTCCCATCAAAGCGCCGCGTATCACAATGACATCTGGCAACAGCTGATGTAGATTTTCCAGCTGCCTGCCCCCTGTGCGAACTGTTCCTCCTTGTAGATCTTTAACATCAAACCGCTGAGTGTCTACAATGTCATTTCTTATTCCTGCAGCCTCTTTCTCTCAGTAACGCCTACTATCTCACCGTATGTAAGGTCCTCGCATTGTGTAAGGCTGCAGAACGACCTGGTTTAGAAGAGCTTCAAGCATGAGATGCTCAAGTGCAATCATTAGTTCTTCAAGCTTCTCCCCAAAGAAGATTGACAGCAAACACACTCTTAAGACTCCCCAGCTTATCCTTTGTTTTATCCAAATGGGAGAAGAATCCTCATTTAATTTCATTTCTAACATACTGGATGCTCCACTAATGATAAAAAGATCTGCTTACCCAGTAAAGGTGAGATGCTGGGGGACCCTCAGGCTGCATGGTTTTGATGGGACGCCTAGTGCAGAATTAATAGTGTGGATCATGCAATGAGTTAGCTCAGGAAAAAAGTGGCTCAGTTCCTCAGAAAACGCAAAGATGGTCTTTTGGGGGCCTCGTGACCCTTTTGCTGGGTCCAGGGAATTTTTTTTTTTTTCTACCAAGTGTCCTAAAAGCATAGATGTCCCTAAGTGGTACAGATGATTAACTTGCTTAACTGCTAACTGAATGGTTGGAGGTTCGAGTTCACCCAGAAGAGACCTGGGAAGAGGGGCTTGTCTACCTACTTGTGAAAAAATCAGCTACTGAAAATTCTATGGAGCATAGTTCTACTCTGACACACATGGGGTCGCCATGAGTCAGTTGACTCAAAGGCAAAAAAAAAAAAAAAACATAAGTATCCCCCCAATCTTTTCCTTCTTGATCAACCCTTGAAGATTTTCCCTAGATTTAATTTAATTTGCACCTATAACTTACCCCTTTCCCCACCAATCCATGGATTTGGTTCTCTAAGACCATCAACTGTCACGGGGCAATAAATAAAAGTTCCTTCTGGTGGTCTCCAACAACATAACACATCCAAAAGTTGTAGAGCTCATTATCATAGATCTGTGAGCCAATGGACCAAAGAGAAGGGTCATAGGAATTTCCTTGTTTAGAACCCCGGAGAAGTGCCTCACAAAGCCTGTCCCCAAGTGGTTGGATGTTATCTAAGCTGATGGTCCAGCTATGCCAGTTGCATAACAAATTACTCCAGAAAGTAGTGCATCAAACAACCCTTTTCATGCTCACATATCCTGTGGAACAATGGGGACAGCCTGTCTGCTCTCCTCGGCATCACTGGGGGTGGCTTGAGGGTCAGGGACAGGAGCCACCTGAAGATGGCTATCCACATGCCTGGCTTCTGGGCTAGAAAGAGTCAAATGGTTGGGGCAGGAACATCTGGGGCTGCTTGCGCACGACTTTCCATGTGGTCTCTCCAGCACAGTGGCTTCAGGGCAGCTGGACTTTTCATGGTAGCTCAGGCCTCCCAAGGTCCATGTCCCAAGAGAGAGAGCGAGCCCAGGGAAAGCCGTATCGGCTTTTAGGACCCAGCCTGGGAAGCCGTGCAGTGTCACCTTCATCTCATTTTGTTCGCTGGAGGGGAATTGCTGAGCCAGCCCTTCTTCAAGGAGACAGTGGTAGGACTCTACTCTTTGATCAGAGGAGGGTAAAAGAATGTGCTGGTGTGTCCGAATGCCCACAGGTGGGTAGGGGTGTGGGAGTGGGAGATGTGTGGGTGCTGGGAAGCAGCACTGGAGAGGGGGCTGCAAGCTCTGGCTTGCCCTGCCGTACTTTTACATTTTGATTTGCTGGCGTTTGAGCCATTTACCCCTCTCAGAAAGTGAAAGTAAAGGCCCACAAACCCCTTCTGAATCTGGAAGGAACTGGCATGCCCTGTCTCACAGTTCACTAAAATGAAGGAGTTTTGCCGTGAGAATCTGGGGTGACTGCCTCTGAAATAACAATCCAAGACATTGTTCTAACTCTTTCCTAACCCATGAGGTATTATTTCATTGAATCCTCACAACAACGCCATGAGGCAGACACTGTTACGGTGCCTATTCTTCAGGTAAAGAAACAGAGTCACGAGAGGCTTAAAAAATACTTGCACCAGATCACTCAGGTAGTGAGGTGTGATGGAATCTGAACCCAGGCAGCCTGACACTCCTCTGTATTCTTAACTATTCCATTCCTGAGGATAGAAAATGGAAGAACACTCCCTGGGCGTTCTCATTAGTGACCTTCTTCCCCAATTCTCCTACCACCAGTAACAAAAGGAGCTCTGGTGGTATAGTGGTTAAACAGTAAATCAACTGCTAACCAAAAGGTCAGCAGTTCGAAGCCACCAGCAGCTTTGCGAGAGAAAGATGTGGCAATCTGCTTCTGTAGAGATTTATAGCCTTGGAAGCCCTGTGGGGTCACTATGAGTCAGAATCAGCTTGATAGCAGTAGGTTTGGGTTTTTAGAAACAAATGTGTCTCAGCCAGGCTGGCACTCACTCCTGCCCTGCAAGTTTCCTAGTGGATGCTCAGTGGAAATTCTAGAAGGAGAAGCTAATTCAAAGGGAGGAAAAAGGAAACCTGAAACCAGATCATTTAAAATAGGATGAAGGGAGTTTTTAAGCCCCTGGGATCTGGTTGGGAAGCTAGAGATCAAAAGGAAAGGCCCACAGAGCTCTCTGGTCTGCTCATTACCACACTTTAGGTAACTGTAGCTCCTCGGGAATCCATGGCGGGGTGCTGTGCTCTTTATTAAACCCCTCTTCTTACAGCAGCTGCTGTGACACAGCTAAAAAGCGGATGGGGGCTGGGAGTGCTGGGAGATGTGGGTATGGGCATGGTTGGGGACAGCCCCTGGTCTCAAACCTCAGAAAAGGGGCCCCAAGCTGCCCTCCTGCTGCCGGTCTGGGGCCCAAACGGCATAGGTTTCACCACCGTTTGCCTCCAGACTTGCCTGAGGCAAATGTCACAGCTGGTATTCGCATGGCCTGTCTGAGGAGGAAAGACCTGGAAGCCAAGGCCAGCTCCACCAGAGACTTCACAGCCCTAATGCTTCACATCCTGGCTGCCATGTGGGGGAGGGCAGCAGCAGAAGGGCCCAGACACCTGTCTATGCTGCCATCTACCTGGGGGCTCCCTGCCCACATCTCCTTTGGGCCATACTCAGAGGTGCTCTAGGGATGTGTTGTCCTTTAGCTCCCAGGAGAGGTGTTGGTGGACACAGCACTTTGACAGGAAACCCAGTCTAGACTCACAGCTCACCAGAGTCCGGAGTTCAATGTCGTAGGTGCAAAGGACTTGCCCTGAGGAGCCTATGAAGCCAGTGCCATTTCTAATTTTGTCCCATAAGACTGTAAGCACCATGAAAGGCAAGGAGCATTTCTGTGTTACCTGGCCTGGAACCCCAGCATGGTGTCTGGCACACCTTAAATTTCACTCAATATAGGGCCCACGAGGGTAGGGTTTCATCTGTTTGTTCACCACAAGTTAAAACAACAACAACAACAACAAAAACCTAGTTGCCATTAAGTTGATTTCAACTCACAGTGATCCCATGCGTGTCAGAGTGGAACTACGTTCCGTAAGGTTGTCAGTGGTTGATTTTTCGGAAGTAGATTACCAGGCCTTTCAAGATCCTCTGAGTAGACTCAAACCTCCTTCGGTTAGCAGCTGAGTGCCTCTACAGTTTGCGCTACGCAGGGCCTCCTCACCACGAGTTGTTGTTAGGTGCCGTCACGTTGGTTCAGACTCATAGCAACCCTATGTATAACAGAATGAAACACTGCCCCGTCCTGCACCATCCTCCCAGTTGTTGTTATGCTTGAGCCCAGTGTTGCAGCCACTGTGTCAATCCATCTCATTGAGGTTTCTTCCTCTTTTTCACCCGCCCTGTACCTTACCAAGCATGAGGTCTTTCTCCAGGGAATGGTCCCTCCTGATAACATGTCCAAAGTGCATGGACAAAGTCTTGCCATCTTTGCTTCTAAGGAACATTTTGGCTGTACTTCTTCCAAGACAGATTTGTTTGTTTTTCTGGTAGCCCATGGTATTTTTTTTATGGTATACTCAGTGTTCTTTGCCAACACGTATTTCAAATGCATCAAGTTTTCTTTGGTTTTCCTTATTCATTGTCCAGCTCTCCCATATATATGAGGATATTGAAAATACCATGGCTTGGGTCAGGCATACCTTAGTTCTCAGAGTGACATCTTTGTTTTTTAATGCTTTAAAGAACTCTTTTGGAGTAGATTAGCCCAGTGCAATACATTGTCTGATTTCTTGACTGCTGCTTCCATGGGCATTGACTGTGGATCCAAGGAAAATGAAATCCTTGAAAATTTCAATATTTTCTCTGTTTATCATGATGTTGGTTATCTTGAAGGCTGTAGTCTTTGACTTTCATCAGTAAGTGATTCAAGTCCTCTTTGTTTTCCTTGGTTGTGTCATCTGCATATTGTTAAGGTTAGAGCAGGTTGTTAATGAGTCTTCCTCCAATCCTGACGCCACATTATTTCTTCATATAGTCAAGCTTCTCGGACTATTTGCTCAGCATACAGACTGAATAATTACGGTGAAAGAATACGACCCTGACACACAACTTTCTTGATTTTAAACCACTCAGCACCCCTTTGTTCTGTTTGAATGGCTGCCTTTTGGTCTATGTACAGGCTCTGCATGAGCACAATGAAGTGTTCTGGAATTCCCATTCTTGGCAATGTTATCCATAATTTGTTATGATTCCGAAGTGTGATGGATCACTTTTTTGTGGTCTTTCTAGCCATGGTCTTATAACTCCCACACAAGTGATCGGGTAGGGCTGTGGAGATATGGTAATTGGGGCCCACCAAAGGGACTGGTCAGTTTTGCCATCCCGCTGGGCTTGAAATGAACCACCCAGAGGTAGGAAAGAGAGGACTCCACCATCAGCAAGAAAGAAGAGCCAGCACGTCCTTTGGACTCAGAGTCCCTGAGATGAGAAGCTCCTGGAACCAGGAGAGAGAAAGAGAGCTTGAAAAGCTGCAGCAGAGACCTGGCAGTAGAGACCTGGCAGCAGGAGACGTTGTAGTGGGCTTCCTGGCCCACGGAGAGAAAAAGCTGAGTGCCCTTGAATAGAGGCCTAGGGCCAAGGAGAAGCACACCTGTGAGCACGGCTGGGAAGAGGGTGTCCTGTTGGAAAAACTGTATCCTTGATTGTTGCCAAGCCTGAACTGAAACCTGTTACTTCCCTAACAAACCCCATAATCGTGAGTATGGTCTGTAAGTTCAGTGTGGCCACTGCAATGAATTATCAAACCCGGCAGAGAAGTAGAGAGTGCTGTGTGAGAGACGGTTGGTGTCAGAATTAGTAAAGGTGGCAGAGACTGGAGGCTTGTCTGGCCTCTGTGTCATAGAAGTCAGCCTTGTGCCGTTGATCTTGGTTCTCCTTCCTCCTTTTGAAGTTAGAGGAGGTCAGACCCTGTTCCCAAGTCATTTTTACAGATCTACAGAGTTGAATGCCTTTGGATAGACAATACAACACAGGTAAACATCTTTCTGGTATTCTCTGCTTTCAGTCAAGACCCATCTGACACCAGCAATGATATTCCTTGTTCCATGTCTTCTGAATCTGGCTTGAATTTCTGGCAGTTCCCTGTCAATGTACTGCTGCAACAATTTTTGAATTACTTTCAGAAAAATTTTACTCGTGTGTGATATTAATGATATTGTTCGATAATTTCTGCACTCCATTGGATCACCTTTCTTTGAAATGGGCATGAATATGGATTTCTTCCAGTTGGTTGGCCAGGTAGACGTCTTCCAAATTTCTTGGCACAGGCGAGTGAGTGCGTCCTGCGTTGCATCATTTGTTGAAATATCTCAACTATTCCATCAATTCCTGGAGCCTTATTTTTTGCCAATGCCTTCAGTGCAGCTTGGACTTTTTCCTTCAATACCATCGGTTCTTGATTACATGCTACCTCCTGAAATGGTCGAACATCGATAGTTCTACTCTGTCCTATAGGGTCGCTATGAATCAGAATCAAGTCGATGGCAAGGGGTTTGGTTTTTTTGGTTTTAAGTTCATATGGAGCCCTAGTGGCACGGTAGTTAAGAGACAGGCCTCTAACCAAAAGGTCAGCAGTTTGATTCTACCAGCTGTTCCTTGGGAACCCTATGGGGCAGCTCTACTCTGTCCTACAGGGTTGCTAGGAGTTGGAATCAACTCGATGGCAATGGGTTTGGGTTTTTTTGGGACATTCATATATCGTTGAATTTTATTTATTTATTTTCTCATTAAACAATTAACACACATATTATTCTCTGACATTGGTTGCCAACCCTGCAATATGTCAACACTCTCCCCTTTGGTTGCCCATTTCCATTCATCCAGCTTTCCTGTCCTCTCTTGCCTTCTCTTCCTTGCCCCTGGACTGGTGTGCGCATTTAATCTTGTACACATGGTTGAGCTACATGTATTATTGTCTGTTTTATAGGCATGTCTAATCTTTGGCTGAAGGGTGAACCTCAGGAGTGACTTTAGTACTGAGAAACCATATTCCTGGGGTTTCTCCAGTCTCCGTCAGACCAGTACGTTTGTTTGTTTGTTGAGTTTGAATTTTGTTCTACATTTCTCTCCAGCTCTATCTGGGATCCTCTACTGTGATCCCTGTCAGAGCAGTCAGTGGTGGTAGCCAGGTACCATCTAGTTGTGCTGGACTTGGTCTGGTGGAGGTTGTGGTAGTTGTGGTCCATTAGTCCTTTGAACTAATTTTTCCCTGTGTCTTTGGTTTTCTTTATTCTTCCTTGCTCCAGAAGGGGTGGGACCCTTTTGGATAAGTAGAGTATCTTATACATCTGCTCACAAGTTTTTAAGACTCCTGGGGGTGATTTTGATCACATAAACTTTTCATTCATAGTCCAAAAGCCTACTCTTTAGGTGGCCCCAGCAGCAGTAGACAGATCTAGGTCAGCTGTCTCAGGATGGACAAACAATGGCCTGAGAACTGGGAGGTCCACCACTATGTCACCAAGAACTCACCCCACCTTTTCCAACATATTGTCCCTGGACTGGATTTGAACATGAATCTGTCCAGAAGGGTCATAAGGCACATGTGGGAGACATGGGGATGTAACGTTCAAACCCCTTTCAAGGAAGGACTTGCTGCTCAGCTGCAGGGAGTGTGGTCAGCAGGCAGCCTCCAGCTGTCAGCCCCTCTGGGTCTGTCTCAGCTGCAGAGCCACCTTACTGAGGTCACGCCCAGCCTGGGGAGGACCATCCCACTAACTAAGCGAAGCACAGCCATTTTGGCCCAGGTGGGCTGTCTGTGTTCCAGATCTCTCTTCTGGGTTGGCTGAAGCTTTGTGAAGCCTGCATCACAGCCCATCTGTTTCTTCTCCATCCCCTGCCCTCCATAGGTGTTGATCTTTAAAACCACGTCTCACCCAACACTCTACCCGGTGTCTGCTTCCAGAGAACCGTATGTGATTAATTCATTCAGAATTTCTGGACTCTTACTTTGTATTTCCCTGACAGATTTTTTTTTTTTAAGACAAAAATGAAAGTATGACACGAAACCAAACCACCACAACAAAACCAACTATAACAGGAATTAAACCACTTGGTAGGAAAGATCCTCTATCCCACAGACATCTTTCTGAGGATGAAGCTAATGAACGCACAGTTTGTGAAATGAAAGCTTAAAAGATTATGGCTTTAACAAAAAGATTATGGCTTAGATGATGAACCAACCTGAGCACTTCACTAACAACACACACACACACACACAACAGCAAATTTCAATTTGTGTTGTTAAATGCTAACCCAGTGGATCATTTGATCTTCCTCAAACACTTTCCCTAATGCTTAGTGTTCTTAGCAGAGTGACCCAGGTCTAGTCCTAGGTCTGATGGTCACTGCTGTGTGGGCTTGGATGGCCCCTTTCCCCTCTGAGCACCAGTTCACTTGCCTAAGAAATGATGGGCTGGACCACGTGCTTTCTAAAGTCCTTGCCTGCTCTGGTTGTTCTTCTATGGCCATGACCTTCCCTAGCTTTCTTCCCTCTACATCCTCATTCCTCTGTATCCTCTTGCCCCTCTGGTATCCCTCCCACACACAAGGTCCACAGACATGCTTTCTATTTATATTTATGGACAGAGAAGTTAACATATTTCCTTGGGCTCTGAAAATTCACTTGTCAAAGTCAGATGAATAGCATTTGCGAAGCAGTAGTTCAGATTCAAATTTAGTGAGAGGCTTTAGGGCTTTATTGGAGCTTGAAATCCCCTACAATAAATTACTGTTTCTGCATTTCAGCACCAAATAATTTTTAAACACCCGGAGCTATGAAATAAAAAGTTATGGTCAATACCAACTGCTATTAGTTCTGCAGGCAGGCCCGAACCGCTGTCAGCCCCAGTCATCCCTGCTGTGAGAGAAGCTCATTTAGATTATGTAAGTCACCCTCTTCGAATCAACAGGCCCACAGCCAGCAGGAGCTGGAGATGACAAAGCCTGTGCACCCACTAGTACTGTGTCTACACAGAGCCCAGGTGGGCAGGTCAGCACCCATCTCGGGCAGTGTGTTAGCACGGCTGGGCTGTGTTGTGGGCCCAGTTCACCTTAGGAAGGGAAAGAGCCACAGGCTTCTAGTTTGGCCAACTTTTCTTTGGTTGGCTGCCCACTGTGGCTAAAATTTAAGTCCAGCTGGGGATGTCATGTGACCTAACCTGAGGACATTTACATTCTTTAAGAAGGACCATTCCCAGGCTGGGAACTTGGGGCTGAGTGTCGGAACCAGCTTCAGAAAGCGGCACAACTGCTGAGAGCAAGGAGGATCAGAGAGGTGCTGCCTTCCTCTCTTCCTCCAAGAGGGCCTGACTGGTTTCATTCATGTCCCACCAAACCTCTTGCTGCTGCTTCCAGCCACTACTGAGTGGGAAACCAAAAAACCAAACCCATTGCCCTCAAGTCGATTCCGATTCATAGCAACCCTATAGGACAGAGTAGAACTGCCCCATAGGGTTTCCAAGGAGCATGTAGTGGATTCAAGCTGCCAGTCTTTGGTTATCAGCCATAGCTCTTAACCAATATGCCACCAGGGTTTCCTACTGAGTGGAGGAGCTGGAGAAAAAGCAGGTCTGATAGGTATGTTGTATGCCATCAAGTCGATTCTGACTCTTAGCAACCCTACATGACAGAGTAGAACTGCTCCATAGGGTTTCCTAGGCTATAATCTTTACGGGAGCAGATGGCCAAGTCTTTGCTCCCATGGAGCTGCTGGTGGGTTTGAACCACCAATGTTTTCATTAGCAGCCAGGCGCTTAACCATTGTGCCTACTGGGGCTCCTCATGTGTGTATACACACACACACATATATATATATATATACGTTAAGTTTTGCTTGTTTTATTTTGCTTTGGCAAGTTCAGCTAATTGACTCATCGAGAAAACTGAAGCTAAATAACCCAGTGATACGACTTGCTGGGAGAAGATGTTCGAAAATCACGCTGTTAAACAGATGTCAGAAAGCCTATGCTGTAAGGAATCTCTTTTAAAAAAAAAGGCAGCGCATGTTACGGCTCTGGATGAGCAAATCTGAGACAATTAGAGCAGCGGGCTTCTGGGATTGGATCTCCATCTCTTAATGGTGGTCAGTATAATTCACTAAGCATCATGAGGGTTAATTGATGTCAGCCTTCAGAAACTCATACACTGCTATTAAATTTTAGCACCAAGGCTACATTTTACTAAAAAAAGAAAATTCTTGTGGAGGAAGCTAAGCAGAAGTCCTAATCAGAAGCAGGCTATTTAGGCAGTGGATTTAAGTGATTTAAAAAATCACAAGAGAAAGAACTGGAAATAAACACAGTGTAAAAGTCTTTAAACATCAGACAGTTGTGGCTGACCTGGGTGCATGTGGAGCTTCAATTGCATCTAATCACCCAAATGCATTATACAAATTTTGAAAATTACCTCTTTTCTGGGTCTTTGACCATTCCGCCCTGACTATGTTGGGAGTCCTGGAATTCAGGACCATTCGAGGGCTGAGATTAAATTAACATGGCCTGCGACTTTTCCTACTATTATTTGCTTGTCAAAAGTCAGATGCCGCTGGCAGCACTGCAGGGAGGTAAGAGCATGGACGTTTCTGTGAAACAGATGTCACTCTGATCCGTTGCTCTGCCATTTACTGGCAAATCCCTGATGTCTCCAAGCCAACTTCATTTCTCAAATGGGGGTAACTTAGACTGCATTAGGTATCTCTTGCTGAGTAACAAATTGCCCCTAAACTTAACAACTTATAATAATAAACATTTATTATCCTACAGGGTTTCTGTGGGTCAGAAGCCTGGGGGCAGCCCAACTGAGTGGTTCTGGCCTGGCATCTTTTCTTAGGTTGCACTGAAGATGTTGGTTGCAGCTGCAGTCTGAAGGCTTGACTGGGGCTGGAGGATCTTCTTCTAGGGTGGCTCACTCACATGACAGGTAAGCTTGTGCTGACTCTTGGTAGGAGGCCTCAGCTTGTCACTGTGTAGACCTCTCCACAGGGCTTCTTGAGTGGCCTTACAACATGGTTGCCACTTTCCCCAGAGTGAACGATCCAAGGGAGAAAGGGAGGTGAAAGCTACCATGCCTTTTATGGTCAGCCTCAGAAGCCTCTCCCAGAAGATTCTACTGGTTATGCAGGTCAGCCTTCTTCAGTGTGGGGCAGGATACATAAAGGCATGAATACCAGGGAGACAGGGTCAATGGGAGGCCATCTTGGAAGCTGGTTATCATGTCTGTCAAATATCCTCATTTTTCAAATTGGGATAACTTCACTTAGTTTCCAAGGTTGTTATGAGGAATAAATAAGGAAATAAATGTAATGCTCCTTGCACAATGCCTGGTTCTCCATAAAGCCTGTCCCCTTCTGCTAGGATTTACACCAATTCTCATCTGGGGAGAACCACAGAATTGGAGGTACACTCAATTTACCCACCATGGATAGTATCTGAGGAGTAAGGGATGCTCAGGCTTAATAGAAATATGACAAATTGCAACTCAAAAGAAACACCTATGAGAGGCATATTTAGTTGTGGAAGATGAAGAAAGAAGTAGCCACTCTGCAGACAGTCCCAATTTCAAATATTCCAATTGTCCTTAATAAACCAATGGCAGTTTATCAGTGACACAAAGAAATGCAATATTTCAGCACCCAGGCTTGACTTCCCTATTTCACTTTTGTATCTGGGAATAGCATAAGCCTTGGTCAGACCAAGCCTTCCAATATGGGCATGGAATGGGGGGGAGAAAGGTTCCCAGGATGGGGAGCAAATATTAGAGCCTGGGACCAGCTAATCAAAATGATCCCCCAGAAGAGGGGGATGCTGAGATTTTAAAGCAAAGCAAAGCAGAGATTAAGAAGAAGACAACGGGGAGACGGTGGCTAAGGGAGCAGGGAGTGGGCTGCAGAGTCTTTGGAACCGGGCCAAATGCCCAGCAAAGGAGGCTCTTTGAAGTGAGGACACAGACCTAGAGAGAGAGGAGGATGTGCTGAGGGTAACGGTGGAATTCCTCAGAGCCTGCAATTTGAGCTCTTTTTTTGTTACTTGTTTAAAGTTTTATTGTGGTTAAACGTTAGAAAGTTTGCCAATTTCACCTTATTTAAGTGTATGATTCAGTGACGGTTAGGTTCACCGTATTGTGCTATCATCACCATTACCCGTTTCCAGAAGTTTTACATCACACCGAACAGAAACTCAGTACTCTTTCACCAATATCTCCCATCCCCTCCTTCTCCTGACTCCTGGCCACCACTGATAAACTTTAAAAGAAAATTATCTTATTTTTGTTGTTGTTGTTGAGAATATACACAGCAGAACATACACCAATTCAATAATTTCTACATGTACAATTCAGTGACAGTGGTCACGTTCTTCAAGTTGTGCGAACATTCTCACCCTCCTTTTCTAATTTGTTCCTCCCCCATTAACATAAACTCACTGCCCCCTAAGTTTCTTAATCTTTTCAGTTGCTGTTGTCAATTTTATCCCATGTAAACCGAAACCAAACCCACTGCCATCGAGTCGATTCCAACTCATAGAGACCTATAGGACAGAGTAGAACTGCCCCATAGAGTTTCCAAAGAGCACCTGGTGATTTGAACTGCTGACCTTTTGGTTAGCCTCCGTAGCTCTTACCCACTATGCCACCAGGGTTTCCTTATCTCATATAGGTAGATCTTAATAGAGCACAATACTCAAGGCAGACGTTCTTGACTAGTTAAGGTAAACATTGTTTGGTTTTAAGAAGATTTCAGGAGATACTTTTGGTTTAAGGTTTAAAGATTATTTCAGGGCAATAGTTTCAGAGGTTCACCCAGTCTCCATGGCTCCAGAAAATCACTAATAAACTTCTGTCTCTAGGCCTTTGCCTAATTTATATAAGTGGAGCCATGGAATATTCTTCCTTTTGTGTCTGACTTATTTCACTCAGCATGATGTTTTAAAGCCATATCCATATCACAGCAGTATCAGAATTTCATTTTTGTATGTACCCTATTTTGTTTACCCATTCATCTGTTGAGGGGTACTTGGACTGTTTTGACAGTTGTGAATAAACACTGCAACAAACATTGTTATGTAAGTATCCGATTGAGTCCTGGCTCTCAAGTCTCTTGGGCAATGCGGTAATTCTATGTTTAACTCTTTAAGGAACCACCAAACCGTTTCCTACAGTGGCTGCACCATTTACATTCCTACCAACAATGTACAAGGATTCCCATTCTGCCACAGTCTCACCAACACTTGTTAGTTTCTGTTTTTCTGATAATTACCATCCTAGTGGGGGTGAAGTGGAATCTCTTTGTGGTTTTGATTTGCATTTCCCTCATGACTAATGACGTGGAGAATCTTTTCATGTGCTATTTGCCATTTGTATATCTACTTTGGTGAAATGTCTACTTATGCTTTTTGTCCATTTTTCATTTGGGTTGTTTGTCTTTAGCTGTTGAGCTGTAGGAGCTCTTTACGTATTCTGGATATTAAATTCCCTCATATATGTTTCCCAAATATTTTCTCCCCATCTGTATTTTATCTCTTCACATTGTTGATAAGTCCTTTGATACACAATTTCTTTTCATTTTCATTAAGTCCAATTTATCTATTTGTTCTCTTGTTGCTCACGTTTTTGGTGTCATCTGTAAGAATCCATTGACAAAAACAAGGCCTTCAGGCTTCACCCCTATGTTTTCTTCTAAGAGTTTTACGGTTTTAGTTCTTATATATAGATCATCGATCCATTTTAATTTTCTTATATGGTTTGAAATATGGGTCCAACTTTACTCTTTTTTATGTGGATAACCAGTAGTCCCAGCACCATTTATTGAAGAGACTATTCTTTCCCCCACTGGACGGACTTGTCACCCTTGTTGAACACTAAATGGCCATAGATATGGATTTCTGGGCACTTAATTTTTCCCATTGATCTATATGTCTATCCTTATACCAGTACCATACTGTTTGGATTACTATAGCTCTATGGTATGTTTGAAATCAAAAGTGTGGAGTCCCCTACATTTCTCTTCTTTTTCAAGATTTTTTGATTATTCAGGGCCCCTTGCCATTCCATATAAATTTGAGGATTGACTTTTCCATTTCTGCAAAAAAGGAGGCTATTGGAATTTTGATAGAGATTATAGTGAATCTATAGATCACTTTGGGTAGTGATGACATCATGACAATATTTAATCTTTCAATATATGAACACATTGCATTTATTTAGGTCTTCTTTAACTTTCAGCAATGTTTTATAGCTTACCATGTGTGTCTTTTACTTCTCTGGTTGGTTAAATTTATTCCTACATAGTTTATTCTTTTAGAGGCTATTGTAAATGGCACTGTTTTGTTGATATCCTTTTCAGATTGTTCATTGCTGGTGTGTAGAAAAACAACTGATTTCTGAGTGTTGATCTTGTACCCTGTGAAAGTTTGCTGAAATTACTTGTTAGCTCTAATAGCTTTATTATGGATTCTTTGGGATTTTCTGTATATAGGATCATGTCATGGGCAAATAGGGACAGTTTTAGTTCTTTTTTTTAATTTGATGCCTTAATTTTTTTGTTTGTTTCTGCCTGATTGTCTCAGCTATAACTTATAGTACAACGTTCAATGTTCACCAACAGGACTACTGAAGACTCACAGTGGGATAATGCTGTAGATGTTCACCCATATGGCATTAGAACCATCTAACACCTCAAGAGAAAAGAAAAAAATAAGAGACTAGGTTAAAACCTGGATTTCCTGACTCTTTCCACTCCCTCTGACATCTCACCAACGACTATGCCCCCAAGTGCTGTAAGTTCCTAGAACGTTCCTGATTCCAACCAAACTCCTCATCAGGTCTTGAAGATGCCACTACCCAGCCCCTGCCTAGCTCCACAGTACTCCTGAGATCACTGCTCTCCAGCCACCCTCTGCTTCTTTCTGGCCCCCTAACTCACTGTCTCTCTGCCTTTGCACTAGCTATTCACTCTACCTGGAACATTCTAGATCTTTACATGGCTGGCTCCTTCTTACCATTCAGGTCTCAGCCCCAAGGTTCCTGCCTCAAAGGGGCCTTTGTTTCTCGCTCCATGTGTTGTGGTCTCTTTCCAGCCACCCACCCTGCTGGACACAGACAATACTCTGTTTGACTACCTTCAGAGCACTTCCATTTGAGATCATCTTGACTTATCTGTTTGCTTGTTTATCATGTCTTCCTTCTACTGGAATATGAGCTGCAGTAGAGCAGGGGCCTGTCTAGTCTAGATCACTATCATGTCCCCAAACCCTAGAACCATCACTAACAAATTACTCACTGATTGAGTAAGTGACTGGACCACACTGGTGCTATCTGAGGATTGCAAAGATTCATACTGCCCTTCATGATATAATGGCCACTGGACCTGGTGGCACAGTGGTTAAGAGCTCAGCTGCTAACCAAAGGTTGGCAGTTTGAATCCACCAGCCGCTCCTTGGAAACCCTATGAGGCAGTTCTACGCTGTCCTATAGGGTCACTATGAGTCAGAATCGACTTGACAGCAACAGGTTTTGGTTTGGGATCTCCTTACACAGCCGTGCAGATCGGTGGGCCCAGTGCAGACCAAGGCGTAACCAAGATGACCGTGCAGCTGTTCTCTCCTGCATCAAACTCAGTGTGAGTGGCTCACAGGACAGCTGCAGGCAGTGCCCCAGGAATCCACGGCCTTCTTCTGCCTTCTGTGCACACTTAGTCCCAAAACTAACAAGGGTTTTTAGGAGTAAAAAGAGAACTGGAGGAAAAATATGTACCCACACTTGAAAGCTCCAGGAAACCTGTTCTTTCTTTCCACAGAAAAGGGACTTCCTGCCTTCAAATGAGTGCTAAGTGGACTGACGATACCAGCCCCCTGGGAGAACAGGTGCTCAGGCTGTGAAGGATTTGTTCGCAAATACGAGGCCGTTCAGGGCCATTTGTGAAGTTTATTGATTCCATCTCTGAGGCCCCACAAACAACGTGAGAAATACCACCAATGACATGTTAGAATGGACTCTTCCCCATGTTGATCTTTTTCTCTGGAAAAGGAGATTAATCAGGGAACACCAAGCTGGTGAAGCAAAAACATCAATGTGTGATGTTCCCTCTGAGCTTCCTGGCCTAACAGGCACATCTGGCACTAGGCAGATACCTTGGAGTAGCCAGGAGTGTCCAGACCAAAACTCATGCAAAATTGAAGCCCAGGACTGGGGAACTTGGTTAAGGCATCCTAACTCTGGGCAGGAGTCCCTGGGTGGTACGAATGGTTAACAAGCTCAGCTGCTAACCAAAAGGCTGGTGGTATGAGTCCACCCAGAGGTGCCTTATAAGAAAGGTCTAGCAATCTACTTCCAAAAAATCAGCCAATGAAAACTCTATGGAACACAGTTTTACTCTAATGCACACGGGGTCACCATTAGTTGGAACTGACTTGATGGCAACTGGTACTGGTAACTTTGGGCAACTCAGGCTCAGAGTCTTAATTATGTGCAAATAGCTCTTTGCTACTAGAATAGAACTTGGGGCTTTGTTATATAAACTTTGATTCCTTCACTGGTGCCATGTTGTGTGACTGCCTGACTTTAAACAAAGTGACAGTTCCAAAGAGGCTGAAACCCTGACTTTTACTACTGGGACCTAACTCCACATACGCCTAGAACTGCCAGGCTTCTCCTAAGAATTCCTTCACAGCTCAAACTGTGGTGTGGATGAGCCTGACCTTGGCTTGCTGGTGCTCTCAACGGCAGCAGCGAGGGGCCTGTTTTCAGAGCATGCTAGCTGGCCTTCACCCCAGGGCTCACCAGCTTGCTGACCCACGACCCAACATTTAGGGAGAGAACAGGGAACCCCTTATACCTTCAGCTATCTGCTTTGGACATGCCTTTGGGTGGTACAGGGAAGGAAACAGATTTCATGGATGCAGAGAGAAAACCCTTCGGATTTTGATGCTTGTGAGACAGGAATTTCCAAATCAAAACCATGTTTTGCCTAGGGACTGTTTTAGAAAAAGTAGTAGAGTGTGGTTAAAATATGAACTCTGGAGTTGGTCAGATGTGGGATCGTGTTGAGCAAATGAAAGTCCTATTTAGCAAGTATTTATGGACATTTTCTATGTGTCAGCAGTCTTCTAGGTGTTTCACATATAGGAACACGTCTGAACCTCAAAACAACCCTACTAGGTAGACATTATTATTCCCACTTAATAGATGAGGAAACGAGGGATGGCAAAGTAAGTAACTTCCAAAGTTCATACAGTCAAGATACGGGGAAGCCAGGATTTGAAATTGGGCAGCCAGCCTTCAGAACCACATCAAAAATTGAGCGCAGTGCTGTGTACATTCAATCCAATATGAATAACATTTCCTCCAGTCCCAGGCATTTAAATCCATTCTAAATGCCCTAACCAAGTAAATATAAATTTGTCAAGGGCCAGATTGGGATACATCTTGTATTAAACATTTGCTTCACTTAAAGTGTGCAAAGTACCATTTCATGAAAATCCATTTCATTTACGTAAGATGATAGACATGTAAAGTTCTTCTACTGTAAGAGAATTTAAGAAAAAATATTTTTAGAGTCAAATAGCACAAAACATTTTAGGTGGATATTCTTACCTTTTATGTGAAATTACAGAGCTGATTTTTTTTTTTTTTTTTTTGGTAGCATTTAAAAAGGTTCTCAGAGACCCTCTTGAATCCCTTTCTTGAAGATTCATCTTAGGTATTCTCCTGGTACTTGGCTGCCTGGGCAGAATTTATATGAGTTTAGGGAGAGTTAGACCTCCAGGTGGGGTTTAGGTGAAGCTGGAGGGGCCTAGAGGCTGGAACTGGGGCAAGAAGAGTCTGACAGGGCTGGAAGATCAACCACTGTTTGGGGGAAAAGCAGCCTATTTTCTACCCTGAATTGGATGGCAATTTTGTACCAAGAATACTTAGGCCTCTCAGAAGAACACCTCTGAGCCTGCAATCTGGTCCCTGTGCTTTTATAGGTAGGCAGAGCAAAGCCAAGCCACCAAAGGACTCTGAAACAAATGTGTTTCCAAAGAAGAGAGCAAACATTTCCCCAGAGATGCCCTGGTGCCTTGATTCCCTGGGCCATATAAGAACATAAGTGCTCACTCCTTCCTCCTTGTCCTGAAGCACAGTGGACTCTCCCAGCAGACAGCATAAAGGCCTGGGCAGAATGGGCTGCACAGATTAACCAGGGCAGTCCCAGCTAGTGCCAGGCAGTGGAAAGACAAGCCTTCTGCAGTTGGTGCTGTAGAGTGTCACAGAATCATAGCATACTGGTATTACAAAGGACCTTAAAATTCATTTACTTCACACATTTAAATCCCTTCTAAATGCTCTAATCAAGGCACCTATAAACCTAGCTCGGAGTGGAGTCAATGGTGTCTAAAGGGAAACATTATCTTGTTTTTCACTCGTGACAACCACCTGGGTAGCCAGCTTCAGTACTTTCTATTAAAGGTTCTAAAACAAAAAGGTCCAGGGATATCCCGTATACGTATTCTTCTAGAGCAGACGGAAGAACTGTATCACGTTGCATGAGAGGCTCTTCCTTTCACTGAAACCTGTGTTCTTCTACAGCTTCCACCATGAGTGGCCCTTTGCCTACCCATGCCCAGCTGGCACGTATGTGCCCTGCAGAGATTAAGAGTACATGCTCTAGAGGAGGAGGGGACAAGATGATGAAGTAGTCAGATGCTTCCGGTGGCTCCTCTTACAACAAAGATCCCCCAAAACAAGAGAATTGATTATGTATATGACAAGCTAGGAGCCTTGAACATCAAAGGCAAAGTTAAGAAATAAGACTGAGCGTCAGGGGGAGGGAGTGACAGTTCAGAAGCAGTGAGGAGTTGCCAGGCCTGACTTGGCGGGAACCGGCGCCCCTCAGCCCCGATCCCCTGGTGTGCCTGCAGCGGGGCTGGTGGTAGTGTGCAGGTCACAGTTCTCTCAGCCACAGACAGTGAGCGGCAAAGGCTACTCATGCATCGGGAATCAGTGAAGAACAGCACTCTCAGCAAAAGTTAAGTGCTCATGTATAATTTACTGCACGGACGTAAAAGCACCCCTGTCAAAAGAACTCTCTCCCATTTATCTGATCTCTCCTCCCTCTGCCCCAGGCCCCAAGCCAGCTTCAGTGACAGTCAATTTCCCTGGGCCTGAGATAGGTCCTGCTGTGCATCCTGAGCCATTCTCCCAGCCTTAGAGAAGAAACAAATTAACAAACGGGGAGAAAATAACCTGTCGGCTCCCCTAAGCTTGGAACTTAGGGCAGAAGTAGCTCCTGTCCAAGCACAAATGATCCAAGGACTTTGAATGCCTTTCACCCCTGCAAGGACCCATGTGGCCACATTTCAGTAGCTAGGCCTCTGTTGTTACAGTGCAAGGGTGTAGGTGCCTGAGGTCTGACTTAATTGTTTCAGCTGTGTGGTTGAAGAGGTGGGTTTTTGACATTTGACACCACTCTACCTATTAAGCAGGGTCCTCACCTACCCACATCAGGGGCCTGAGGACTGCTGGCTCCACCCACATCACCTAGCCACCCACAAAAGGGGCCCAAGGATAAGTGGTACCTCCCAGTCCTTACAGTTAAAAGCATTGCATGCCTATGGCAGAGCTGCAGAGCCACTCACCTGTGTGCTCTAGAGAAAAGGGATGCATCTTCCTCACAGACACTCGGGGGATGATTGTCAGCCCCCTGCCTTGCTCACAGTGTGATCCCCTGCTGCAACCAGAAACCTGTGCATACACCAATCATCACTGCTCCTCTAGGACCGTAGGTGAGGGCCTGTATCACACACTTGGTAACTGATTACCTGGACACCTGAGATGAATCCATACAAGAAAAGTGAATAGACTCCTAGGCTCATATAACTGGTAACAGCTCTAGCCATCTGATGACAGGGCATTGGATCTTCAAAGGCTCCAATAATCAAGTCAGCTTACTCCAGCAGCTTATTTGGGTATATTAAAACAAAACAAAGTAAGAAGCTAGGATACAGTAAAAGCAAACATAAAATAAATTAATACAATAACTTATAGATGGCTCAGAGACAACAGTCAACATGAAATCACATAAAGAAGCAGACCATGATCACTTCAACAAGCTCCCCCCCAAAAGAATCAAAGAATCTTCCAGATGAAGAGGTTTTCCTGGAATTAGCAGAGGTAGAATACAAAAGACTAATATACAGAACTCTTCAGGAGATCAGGCAAACTGCAGAACAAGCCAAGGAGCACACAGATAAAGCAGTTGAGGAAATTAAGACTGTTATTCAAAAGCATAATGAAAAATTCAATAGACTGCAAGAATCCCTAGAGAGACAGCAATCAGAAATTCAGAATATTAACAATAAAATTTCAGAATAGACAACTTGATAGAAAGTCAGAGGAGCAGATTTGAGGAAACAGAAGTCAGAATCAGTGAGACTGAAGATAAAACACTTGGCACCAATATATTCGAAGAAAAATCAGATAAAAGAATGGAAAAAAAATGAAGAAACACTAAGAATCATGTGGGACTTTAAATCAAGAGAAATAACCTATGACTGATTGGAGCACCAGAACAGGGAGCAATAACAGAAAATACAGACAGAATTGTTGAACATTTGTTGGCAGAAAACTTCCCTGCTATTATGAAAGATGAGAAGATATCTATCCAAGATTCTCATCAAACCCCACACAAGGGAGGTCCCAAAAGAAAGTCACCAAGACGTATTATAATCAAACTTGCCAAAACCAAAGATAAAGAGAAAATTTTAAGAGTGGCTAGGGATAAACAGAAAGTCACCTACAAAGGAGATTCAGTAAGAACGAGCTTCGGATACTCAGCAGAAACCATGCAGGCAAGAAGGCAATGGGATGTCATACATAATAAGTCCTGAAGGAAGAAAACTGCCAGCCAAGGATCATACATCCAATAAAACTGTCTCTCAAATATGAAGGCAAAATTAGGGCATATTCAGATAAAGAGAAGTTCAGGGAGCTTGAAGAAACCAAACCAAAGCTACAAGAACTACTAAAGGGAGTCCTCTAGTTAGAAAATCAATGACATCAGATAACAACCTAAGACTAGAACATAGGACAAAGAAATCAGATATCAACCCAGGTAGGGAAATCACAAAACTAAATCAAGGTAAAAAATTACTCAAAACAGGGAAACACAGATGTCATTATGTAAGAGATGACAACATTAAATCAATAAAGAGGGACTAAAGATGTAGTAATAGATCTTTCATACAGAGAGGAAGTCCAGACTATATACAGAGATAAAAGTTTGGTTTAAACTTAGAAAAATAGGGTTAAATAATAAGGCAACCACAAAGGAGATTAACAATCCTACACATGAAAATCAAATACAAGATAAACATAAAGACTCAGCAAAAACAAAATCAACAACAATAAAAACAGGAAAAGACAATATATAAAGAAAAACTACTCAGCACAAAAAATTAAGTGGAAAAAAGGAACTGTCAACAACACACAAAAAAGACATCAAAATGACATCACTAAACTCATACCTATCCATAATTATGCTGAATGTAATGGACTAAATGCACCAATAAAAAGACAGAGAGTAACAGAATGGATAAAAAGCACGATCCATCTATATGCTGCCTACAAGAGACATGCCTTAGACTTAAAGACACAAAATAAAACTTTAAGGATGGAAAAAAATATATCAAGCAAACAAAATCAAAAAAGAGCAGGAGTGGCTATCCTAATTTCTGACAAAATAGACTTTAAAGTTAAATCCACCACAAAGGATAAGGAAGGACACTATATAATGATTAAAGGGACAATATACTAGGAGGATATTACCATATTAAATATTTATGTACCCAACACCAGAGCTTCAAGATACATAAAACACACTCTAACAGCACTGAAGAGTGAGATAGACAGCTCTACAACAATACTAGGAGACTTCCACATCCCTTTCAGTAAAGGATAGAACATCCAGAAAGAAGCTCAATAAAGACACGGAAGGTCTAACTGCTGCAATCAACCAACTTGACCTCACACACATACACAGAACACTCCACCCAACAGCAAGCAAATATACTTTCCTTTCCAATGCTCATGGAACATTCTCTAGAATAGACCACATCTTAGATCATAAAGCAAGTCTTAACAGAATCCAAAACATTGAAATATTACAAAGCATCTTCTCTGTCCATAAAGTAGAAATCAATAACAGAAAAAGCAGGGAAAAGAAATCAAACATATGGAAACTAAACAACACCTTACTCAAAAAAGACTGGGGTGTAGAAGAAATAAAGATGGAATAAAGAAATTCATAGATTCCAATGAGAATGAAAACACTTCCTATCAAAATCTTTGTGACACAGCTAGAGCAGTCCTCAGAGGTCAACTTATAGCAATAAATGCACACATCCAAAAAGAAGAAAGGACCAAAATCAAAGAACCACCGCCAACAACTTGAATGAATAGAAAGAGAGCAACAAAAGAAATCCTCAGGCACTAGAAGAAAACAAATAATAAAAATTAGAGTAGAATTAAATGAAATAGAGAAAAGAAAAACAATTGAAAGAGTTAACAAGACCAAAAGCTGGTTCTTTGAAAAGATTAAAAATCGATAAAGCCTTGGCCAGACTGACAAAAGAAAAACATGAGACAAAGCAAATAACCTGAACAAGAAATGAGATGGGCAATATCACAATAAAAGCAACTGAAATTAAAAGAATCATTAGATTACTATCAAAAATTGTACTCTAACAAACTTGAAAACCTAGAAAAAATGGACAAATTTCTAGAGATACACTACCTACCTAAACTAACACAAACAGAGGTAGAACAACTAAATAAACACTTAACAAAAGAAGAGATTGAAAAGATAATTAAAAAACTCCCAACAACAACAACAACAAAAAAACCCTGGCCCTGACGGCTTTATAGGAGAATTTTACGAAACTTTCAGAGAAGAGTTAACACCACTACTACTACAGGTATTTCACAGCATAGAAAAGGACAGAATACTCCCAAACTCATTCTATGAAGCCAGCATTTCCCTGATACCCAAACCGGGTAAAGATACCACAAAAAAGAAAATTACAGACCTATATCCCTCATGAACTTAGATGCAAAAATCTTCAACAAAATTCTAGCCAATAGAATTCCGCAACATATTAAAAAAAATTTTTTTTTTCACATGACCAAGTGGGATTCATGCCAGGTACGCAGGGATGGTTCAACATTAGAAAAGCATCAATGTAATCCACCATATAAATAAAACAAAAGAGAAGAACCACATAATCTTATCAATTAATGCAGAGAAGGCATTTGACAAAGTCCAACACCCATTCATGATAAAAAGTCTCAGCAAAATAGGAATGGAAGGAAAATTACTCAGCATAATAAAGGGCATATACAAAGCCAACAGCCAACATCATCTAAAATGGAGAAAGTCTGAAAGCATTCCCCTTGAGAAAGGGAACCAGACAAGGATGCCCTTTATTCAACATTGTGCTGGAGGTCCTAGCCAGAGCAATTAGGCCAGATAAAGAAATAAAGGGCATCCAGACTGGCAAAGAAGAAGTAAAAGTATCTCTATTTGCACACGACATGATCTTATACACAGGAAACACTAAGAAATCCTAAAGA
Organism: Elephas maximus indicus; assembly: GCF_024166365.1. Taxonomy (NCBI): domain Eukaryota; kingdom Metazoa; phylum Chordata; class Mammalia; order Proboscidea; family Elephantidae; genus Elephas; species Elephas maximus. The sequence goes on along the minus strand of NC_064843.1, from coordinate 60,566,595 downwards.
AAACTACTGAAACTAATAGAAGAGTTCAGCAGAGTATCAGGATACAAGATAAACATACAAAAATCAGTTGGCTCCCTCTACACCAACAAGGAGAACGTCGGGGAGGAAATCAACAAATCAATACCATTTACAATTGCCCCCAAGAAGATAAAATACTTAGAATTAAATCTAACCAGAGATGTAAAAGACCTATACAAAGGAAACTACAAGACACTACTGCAAGAAACTAAAAGAGACCTACATAAGTGGAAAAACATACCTTGCTCATGGATAGGAAGACTCAACATTGTGAACATGTCAGTTCTACCCAAAGCAATCTATAGATACAATGCAATTCCAATCCAAATACCAATGACGTTTTTTAATGAGATGGAGAAACAAATCACCAACTTCGTATGGAAGGGAAAGAGGATGCAAATAAGTAAAGAATTACTGAAGAAGAAGAATAAAGTGGGAGTCCTCATACTACCTGATTTTAGAACCTATTATACTGCCATGGTAGTCAAAACAGCCTGGTACTAGTACAACAACAGATATATAGACCAGTGGAACAGAATTGAGAATCCAGACATAAATCCAACCACATATGAGCAGCTGATATTTGACAAAGGCCCAAAGTCTGTTCAATGCGGAAAAGATAGTCTCTTTAATAAATGGCGCTGGCATAACTGGATATCCATCTGCAAAAAAATGAAACAAGACCCATACCTCACACCATGCACAAAAGCTAACTCGAAATGGATCAAAGATCTAAATAAATCTAAAACGATAAAGATTATGGAAGAAAAAATAGGGACAATGCGAGGAGCCCTAATATATATCATAAAGAGTATACGAAATATTACTAACAATGCACAAACACCAGAAGAGAAACTAGATAACTGGGAGCTCCTAAAAATCAAACACGTATGCTCATCCAAGGGCTTCACCAAAAGAGTAAAAAGATTACCTACAGACTAGGAAAAAGATTTTGGCTACGGTAATTCTGATCAGCGTCTGACCTCTAAAATCTACATGATACTGCAAAAACTCAAAAACAAAAAGACACGTAACCCAATTAAAAATGGGCAAAGAACATGAACAGGCACTTCACCAAAGAAGACATTCAGGCAGCTAACAGATACATGAGGAAATGCTCATGATCATTAGCCCTTAGAGAAATGCAAATCAAAACTACAATGAGATACCATCTCACTCCAACAAGGCTGGCATTAATCCAAAAAACACAAAAGAATGAATGTTGCAGAGGTTGTGGAGAGACTGGAACATTTATACACTGCTGGTGAAAATGTAAAACAGCAAGATGGCTGACTAGGTAGAAGCTACCTCGGATCCCTCTTGCAACAAAGACTCAGAAAAACAAGTGAATCGATCACGTACATGACAATCTACGAACCCTGACCGTCAAACACAGATCCAAAGAGTTGACCTGAGTGACAGAGGCTGAGAACGAACAACCACGGGGAAGCAGTGACTGTTTTCGGAGCCTGGAGCCAGCGTCCCAGTCAGGAAACCTCGGAGCCGAGCTTTAGACTGGGCACAGGGGAGCTGAGCATGGCATCCTGTGATGGCGCAAACATGGGGCGCAGCCCTAGCCCCCTGAACTGACCTCAGGGGAAGCCCAGCCAGTGCACACAGGCAGTGCAGTGATGCCGCTGACAGGAGGAGAAGTCACCGGGAGGCAGCGAATGGTTTTGGAGGCAGGAGTGTGGGGTCCCAGCCAAGGAACCTTGGTGCTGGGCTTTGGACTGGGAGCGGAGGAACTAACCGCGGCTTCTGAGACAGCGCAAGCATGGGATGCGGGCCTGACCCTTGGGGGCAATCTCTACCCAGCCAGCGCACACAGTTGATGTGCCCCCCTCGGGAATCTCAGATAAAACAGTCATCCCAAGCAAGATAAGTAACTTTGTCTATATTCCGGGGTGCTACTCTCTCCTAGTTATCTGAACCCTCCCCTCCCCTTCCCAGGTGGCTTCATTAACATTGGAATTTCCTGAGCCAGAGAGTGAATTGCACTGCGGTTTTTCTTTCTTTCTTTTTTTTTTTTGGTCTTTTCCTAACCCATTCTCCTGGCCTGAGAGAAGCAGCTACAAAAAACCCAGGGACCAAAAATCCTTCCCTAATTGGACTAAAAACACAGAACCAGCTCCAGCCAAGCATATATGATCCAGAGTCTTGGGCTTTCATCCCTACAGGGAACAAGGTGGCTATTATAATGCAAAGGCATTTCTGATAGGGATCTGACTGTAATTGTTTTAGCGGATTACTGGAAAGACATTTCCCAGGTCTGATATCTCTGCATATTCAACAGAGCCCTCACTGATCCACAATAGGTAACTCAGGGCTGAAGCTCCCCCCAGACCACCTAGCCTCCTGCCTTAGGGGTCTAAGGATGGTGACACCTACCAATCTGTAGAGGTACTTGCATTGGGGGCCTAAGGTACAGCTGCAGAGCCCACCCACCAAGGTGCTTTAGGAATAGAGACACACCTACCTCACCGACACTTGGGGGAACCCTGTCAGCATCCTGCCCCCCCTGGAGGGTGAACCCCTGCTGCTACTAGAATCTGGTGCACACAACTATCACCACTTCTTCTCTAGGTGGATAGGTGACAGTCTGCACCACACACTTGATGACCCAAAATCAGATTCTACTCAAGAATAGTGAATGGACTCAGGCTTATATATCTGGTAACAGCCCAAACCAGCTGGTAATAGGACATAAGTGATTCAAGGGCTACAACAATCAAGACAGTGCAATCTAGTAGCCCATCTATGTATATTGAAAGAAAACAAAACAAGATAAAACTCAGTGAGCAAATATAGAATAAATCACTACAACATCTTAGTGATGGCTCGGAGACAGCAGTCGATATCAAACCACATAAAGAAGCAGACCATGATTGCTTCTATAACTCCCCAAAGTAAAGAATCAAAATCTTTCCCAAATGAAGATACAATCCTGGAATTGCCAGATACAGAATATAAAAAACTAATTTACAGAATGCTTCAAGACATCAGGGATGACTTCAGAAATGAAATAAGGCAATCTACAGAAAAAGCCAAGGAACACACTGATAAAGCAGTTGAAGAACTCAAAAAGATTATTCAAGAACATAGTGGAAAAATTAGTAAGCTGTAAGAATCCATAGAGAGACAGCATTCTGAAATCCAAAAGATTAACAATAAAATTATAGAATTAGACAATGCAATAGAAAGTCAGAGGAGCAGACTCAAGCAATTAGAATGCAGAGTGGGAGATCTGGAGGACCAGGGAATTGACACCAATATAGCTGGAAAAAAAACAGATAAAAGAATTAAAAAAAATGAAGAAACCCTAAGAATCATGTGGGACTCTATCAAGAAGGATAACCTGCGTGTGATTGGAGTCCCAGAACAGGGAGGGATAACAGAAAATACAGAGAGAACAGCTGAAGATCTGTTGGCAGAAAACTTCCCTGACTCATCATGAAAGACAAAGGATATCTATCAAAGATGCTCATCGAACCCCATTTAAGATTGATCCAAAAAGAAAAACACCAAGACATATTATCATCAAACTTGCCAAAACCAAAGATAAACAGAAAATTTTAAAAGCAGCCAGAGATAAAAGAAAGGTCTCCTACAAAGGAGAATCAATAAGAATAAGTTCAGACTACTCAGCAGAAACCATGCAGTCAAGAAGGCAATGGAATGACATATATAGAGCACTGAAGGAGAAAAACTGCCAGCCAAGGATCATATATCCAGCAAAACTCTCTCTGAAATACGAAGGCGAAATTAAGTCATTTACAGATAAACACAAGCTTAGAGAATTTGCAAAAACCAAACCAAAGCTATAAGAAATACTAAAGGAAATTGGTAAGAAAACCAATAATATCAGATACCAGCACAACACAAGATCACAGAACAGATCATCCTGATTTCAACTCAAATAGGGAAATCACAAAAACAAATAAGAATTAATTAAAAAAAAAAAAAAAAGGTCAAAACAGGGAATCATTGAAGTCAATATGTAAAAGATCACAATAATCAAAAAGAGGGACTAAGTACAGGTGGCATAGAACTGCCATATGGAGAGGGACACAAGGCGATATAGGACATTACAAGTTAGGTTTTTACTTAGAAAAATAGGCATAAATATTAAGGTAACCACAAAGAGGTATAACAACTCCATAACTCAAAATAAAAACCAAGAAAAACATAACGACTCAGCAAAAACAAAGTCAAATACTATGAAAATGAGGAACACACAATTTACAAAGGAAAACGTCTCAGCACAAAAAAAAAATAAGTGGAAAAATGAAATTGTCAACAACACACATAAAAAGGCATCAAAATGACAGCTCTAAACACATACTTATCTATAATTACGTTGAATGTAAATGGACTAAATGCACCAATAAAGAGACAGAGAGTCTCAGAATGGATAAAGAAACACGATCCGTCTATATGCTGCCTACAAGAGACACACCTTAGAGACAGAAACAAACTAAAACTCAAAGGATGGAAAAAAATATATCAAGCAAACAATAAGCAAAAAAGAGCAGGAGTAGCAATAGTAATTTCTGACAAAATAGACTTTAAAGTTAAATCCACCACAAAGGATAAAGAAGGACACTACATAATGATAAAAGGGACAATTGACCAGGAAGATATAACCATATTAAATATTTAGGCACCCAACGACAGGGCTGCAAGATACATAAAACAAACTTTAACAGAACTGAAAAGTGAGATAGACACCTCCACAATTATAGTAGGAGACTTCAACACACCACTTTCGGAGAAGGACAGGACATCCAGTAAGAAGCTCAATAGAGACACAGAAGACCTAATTGCTACAATCAACCAACTTGACCTCATAGACTTATACAGAACACTCCACCCAACTGCTGCAAAGTATACTTTTTTTTCTAGCACACATGGAACATTCTCTAGAATAGACCACATATTAGGTCATAAAACAAACCTTTGCAGAATCCAAAACATTGAAATACTACAAAGCATCTTCTCAGACCACAAGGCCACGAAAGTGGAAATCAATAACAGAAAAATTAGGGAAAAGAAATCAAATACTTGGAAACTGAACAATACCCTGCTGAAAAAAGACTGGGTTATAGAAGACATTAAGGAGGCAATAAAGAAATTCATAGAATGCGATGAGAATGAAAATACTTCCTATCAAAACCTCTGCGACACAGCAAAAGCAGTGCTCAGAGGTCAACTTATATCAATAAATGCACACATAAAAAAAGAAGAAAGAGCCAAAATCAGAGAACTGTCCCTACAACTTGAACAAATAGAAAGTGAGCAACAAAAGAAGCCATCAGGTACCAGAAGAAAACAAATCATAAAAATTAGAGCCGAACTAAATGAATTAGAGAACAGAAAAACAATTGAAAGAATTAACAAAGCCAAAAGCTGGTTCTTTGAAAAAATTAACAAAATTGATAAACCATTGGCCAGACTGACTAAAGAAATACAGGAAAGGAAACAAATAACCCAAATAAGAAATGAGATGGGCCACATCACAACAGACCCAACTGAAATTAAAAGAATCATATCAGATTATTATGAAAAATTGTACTCTAACAAATTTGCAAACCTAGAAGAAATGGATGAATTCCTAGAAAAACACTACCTACCTAAACTAACACAATCAGAAGTAGAACAACTAAATAGACCCATAACAAAAAAAGAGATTGAAACGGTAATCAAGAAACTCCCAATAAAAAAAAGCCCTGGCCCGGACGGCTTCACTGCAGAGTTCTACCAAACTTTCAGAGAAGAGTTAACACCACTACTACTAAAGGTATTTCAAAGCATAGAAAATGATGGAATACTACCTAACTCATTCTATGAAGCCACCATTTCCCTGATACCAAAACCAGGTAAAGACATCACAAAAAAAGAAAATTATAGACCTATATCCCTCATGAACATGGATGCAAAAATCCTCAACAAAATTCTAGCCAATAGAATTCAACAACATATCAAAAAAATAATCCACCATGACCAAGTGGGATTTATACCAGGTATGCAAAAAAAAAAAAATTTTTTTTTCTTTTTTATGCAAGGCTGGTTTAATATTAGAAAAACCATTAAGGTAATCCACCATATAAATAAAACAAAAGACAAAAACCACATGATCTTATCAATTAATGAAGAAAAGGCATTTGACAAAGTCCAACATTCATTTATGATAAAAACTCTCAGCAAAATAGGAATTGAAGGAAAATTCCTCAACATAATAAAGGGCATCTATACAAAGCTAACAGCCAACATCACTCTAAATGGAGAGAGCCTGAAAGCATTTCCCTTAAGAACGGGAACCAGACAAGGATGCCCTTTATCACCGGTCTTATTCAACATTGTGCTAGAGGTCCTAGCCAGAGCAATTAGGCTAGACAAAGAAATAAAGGGCATCCGGATTGGCGAAGAGGAAGTAAAATTATCTCTACTTGTAGATGACATGATCTTATACACAGAAAACCCCAAGGAATCCTCCAGAAAACTACTGAAACTAATAGAAGAGTTTGGCAGAGTCTCAGGTTATAAGATAAACATACAAAAATCACTTGAATTCCTCTACATCAACAAAAAGAACATCGAAGAGGAAATAACCAAATCAATATCATTCACAACAGCCTCCAAGAAGATAAAATAATTAGGAATAAATCTTAACAAAGATATAAAAGACCTATATAAAGAAAACTACAAAGTACTACTACAAGAAACTGAAAAGGACCTACTTAAGTGGAAAAACATACCTTGCTCATGGATAGGAAGACTTAACATAGTAAAAATGTCTATTCTACCAAAAGCCATCTATACATACAATGCACTTCCGATCCAAATTCCAATGACATTTTTTAATGTGATGGAGAAACAAATTACCAGCTTCATATGGAAGGGAAAGACGCCTCGGATAAGCAAAGCATTACTGAAAAAGAAGAAGAAAGTGGGAGGCCTCACTCTACCTGATTTCAGAAGCTATTATACAGCCACCGTAGTCAAAACAGCCTGGTACTGGTCCAACAACAGGCACACAGACCAATGGAACAGAATTGAGAACCCAGATATAAATCCATCCACATATGAGCAGCTGGTATTTGACAAAGGCCCAGTGTCAGTTAACTGGGGAAAAGATAGTCTTTTTAACAAAAGGTGCTGGCATAACTGGATATCCATTCGCAAAAAAAATGAAACAGGACCCATACCTCACACCATGCACAAAAACTAACTCCAAGTGGATCAAAGACCTAAACATAAAGACTAAAATGATAAAGATCATGGAAGAAAAAATAGGGACAACGTTAGGAGCCCTAATAAAAGGCATAAACAGAATACAAAACATTACCAAAAATGACGAAGAGAAACCAGATAATTGGGAGCTCCTAAAAATCAAACACCTATGCTCATCTAAGGACTTCACCAAAAGAGTAAAAAGACCACCTACAGACTGGGAAAGAATTTTCAGCTATGACATCTCCGACCAGCGTCTGATCTCTAAAATCTATATGATTCTGTTAAAACTCAACCACAAAAGGACAAACAACCCAATCAAGAAATGGGCAGAGGATATGAACACGCACTTCACTAAAGAAGATATTCAGGCAGCCAACAGATACATGAGAAAATGCTCTCAATCATTAGCCATTAGAGAAATGCAAATTAAAACTACGATGAGATGCCATCTCACACCAACAAGGCTGGCATTAATCCAAAAAACACAAAATAATAAATGTTGGAGAGGCTGCGGAGAGATTGGAACTCTTATACACTGCTGGTGGGAATGTAAAATGGCACAACCACTTTGGAAATCTATCTGGCGTTATCTTAAACAGTTAGAAATAGAACTACCATACAACCCAGAAATCCCACACCTCGGAATATACCCTAGAGAAATAAGAGCCTTCACACGAACAGATATATGCATACCCATGTTTATTGCAGCTCTGTTTACAATAACAAAAAGCTGGAAGCAACCAAGGTGCCCATCAACAGATGAATGGTTAAATAAATTGTGGTATATTCACACAATGGAATACTACGCATCGATAAAGAAAAGTGATGAATCTGTGAAACATTTCATAACATGGGGGAACCTGGAAGGCATTATGCTGAGCGAAATTATTCAGAAGCAAAAGGACAAATATTGTATAAGACCACTACTATAAGATCTTGAGAAATCGTATAAACTGAGAAGAACACATACTTTTGTGGTTACGAGGCGGGGAGGGAGGGAGGATGGGAGAGGGTTATTTACTGATTAGCTAGTAGATAAGAACTACTTTAGGTGAAGGGAAGAACAATACTCAATACATGGAAGGTCAGCTCAACCGGACTGGACCAAAAGCAAAGAAGTTTCTGGGATAAACTGAATGCGGAGCAAGGGCGGGGGTTTGGGGACTATGGCTTAAGGGGACTTCTAAGTCAATTGGCAAAATAATTCTATTACGAAAACATTCTGCATCCCACTTTGAAATGTGGCGTCTGGGGTCTTAAATGCTAACAAGCGGCCATCTAAGATGCATCAATTGGTCTCAACCCACCTGGATCAAAGGAGAATGAAGAACACCAAGGTCACACGATAACTATGAGCCCAAGAGGCAGAAAGGGCCACATGAACCAGAGACTTACATCATCCTGAGACCAGAAGAACTAGATGGTGCCTGGCCACAACCTATGACTGCCCTGACAGGGAGCACAACAGAGAACCCCTGAGGGAGCAGGAGATCAGTGGGATGCACACCCCAAAATCTCATAAAAAGACCAGACTTAATGGTCTGACTGAGACTAGAGGAATCCTGGCGGTCATGGTCCCCAAACCTTCTGTTGGCCCAGGACAGGAACCATTCCCGCAGACAACTCATCAGACATGGAAGGGACTGGACAATGGGTAGGAGAGAGATGATGATGAAGAGTGAGCTACTTGTATCAGGTGGACACTTGAGACTGTGTTGGCATCTCCTGTGTGGAGGGGAGATAGGAGGGTAGAGAGGGTTAGAAACTGGCAAAATGGTCATGAAAGGAGAGACTGGAAGGGCTGACTTGTTAGGGGGAGAGTAAGTGGGAGTATGGAGTAAGGTGTATATAAGCTCATATGTGACAGACTGACTTGTAAATGTTCACTTAAAGCTCAATAAAAATTATTAAAAAAAAAAAAGTAAAACGGTACAACCACTTTGGAAATCAATTTGGCGCTTCTTTAAAAATCTAGAAATAGAAGTACCATACGATGCGACAATTCCACTCCTTGGAAAATATATTCTAGAGTAATAAGAACCTTTACACGAACAGATATATGCCCCCCATGTTCAATGCAGCACAGTTTAAAACAGCAAAAAGATGGAGGCAACCAAGGTGTCCATCAACAGATGAATGGATAAATAAATTATGGTATATTTACATAACGGAATACTACACAACAATTAAGAACAGTCATGAATCTGTGAAACATCTCATAACATGGAGGAATCTGGAAGGTGTTATGCTGAGTGAAACCAGTCAGTTGCAAAAGGACGAGTACTGTATGAGACCACTACTATATGAACTCAAGAAAAAGTTTAAACACAGAAGAAAATATTCTTTGATGGTTACGAGGGTGGGGAGGGAGGGAGGGGTATTCACTAATTAGTTAGTAGACAAGAACTATTTTAGGTGAAGGGAAAGACAACACACAATACAGGAGAGGTTAGCACCACTGGACTAAACCCAAAGCATGGAAGTTTCCTGAAATCCATCAAATGCTTTGAACCCCAGTGTAGCAGGGGCGACGGTTTGGGGTCCATGGTTTCAGCAGACATCTAGGTCTATCAGCATAACAAAACGTATCAAGAAAATGTTCCGCATTCCACTTTGGTGAGTGGTGTTTTGGGCCTTAAACGCTAGCAATCCACCATCTAATATGCATCAATTGGTCTCAAGCCACCTGGAGCAAGGGATAATGAAGAACACCAAAGACATAAGGTAAAGATTAGCCCAAGAGACAGAAAGGGCCACATAAACCAGAGACTACATCAGCCTGAAACCAGAGGAACTAGATGGTGCCTGGCTACCACAGATCATGGCCCTGACAGGGAAAACAAGAGAGAATCCCTGATGGAGCAGGAGAACAGTGGGATGCAGAGCTCAAATTCTCATAAAAAGACCAGACTTAATGTTCTGATGAGACTAGAGGGACCCTGGAGGTCATGGTCCCCAGACCCTTTGTTAGCCCAAGACTGGAACCCTTCCCAAAGCCAACTCTTCAGACAGGGATTGGACTGGATGATAAGACAGAAAATGATTCTGGTGAGGAGTGAGCTTCTTTGCTCAAGTAGACACATGAGACTATGTGGGCAACTCCTATCTGGAGCCGAGATGAGAAGGCAGAGGGGGATAGGAGCTGGTTCAATGCGCACGGGGAATAAAGGGTAGAGAGGAGGAGTGTGCTGTCTCTTTAGGGGGAGAGCAGCTAGTAGTACATAGCAAGGCATGTATAAGTTTTTGTATGACAAACTGACTTGATTTGTAAACTTAAAGCACAATTAAAAAAAAAAAAAGCACACTCTAGAACCAAGCTGCCTCACTCCAAATCCCAGCTCTGCTATTCCTGGGCGTGTGGTCTGGGCCAATTTCTCAATCCCCCACCCTGAGCTCTGTTTTCTCATCAGTAAAATGAGAAAGACAGAATCTTGACCATGGGGCTGATATAAAGATTAAATGAGTTAACACTATTCCATGTGTTAATGAATCCCAATAAAGATTAGCTAAGAATACTAAAATCATTCTTAAAGCAAGAACAGATAGTAACTGGGAGAAGGAAGCTGTATATTGCTAAAAAAAAAAAAAAAAAAAAAGAAGAAGAAGAAGAAAGCAAAGATGCTGTGGGGAGTCTGGGGCCCGAGTTTTCAGAAGCAGCATGCTGCAGTAATGACGGGCAGAGCAGGAGAGCGGAGAGACAAAAGCATTTATGTATAACGAGCAAAATCTTAAAACCATGAAGTCAGAGGCCTGATGTTGTCTACAGCTACACCAGCCTTGAGTCTCCCAGCTGCTGGCTACTGGATCAAGTGTCCTAATTCTAATTTTCCATACCTCAACTGTGGCCACAATTTCATCCAGGAAAAAAAATCACAAACAAGGAACAGTAAGGCCATTTTCCCTTCCCATCTCCCAGAGAGGGGCAACTCATGGATATCCACTACAGGGACAGGGAGAATGAAAGTTACTGTCCCTGGGTGGTGCAAATGGTTAAAAAGCTCAGCTCCTAATTGGGAGGTGGGAGGTTCGAATCCACCCAGAGGCACCCAGGAAGAAAGGCCTAGCGGTCTACTTCTGAAAAATCAGCCAGTAAAAACCCTATGGAACACAGTTCTACTCTGACACACACGAGTCAAAATCAACTACATGGCAGCTGGTTGACTCTGCCATGTTCAAGGAAAGCCACCCTTGGCTGGGTCAGAGTAATGAGGGACTCCAGGCTAACCTCTACCCATCTTACTTTGTCAGTGGAAGTCTGGCATTTGGCCCATAGGTTCTACCACTGTCTGCAAAGGTCTGCACGTTATCTAGAAATGTTAACGGCACTCATTTCTTTCTCACTAAGATCCAGGCTCCGGTCCAGTCTTAAGGTTTCTATTTAAATGCAGGGATATATTTCCCCTGCAGGAAAGAGCAGCTGTATCAGGAGGCAGAAAGGCTGGCTTTACGTAAATAAAGAGAGATTGGCCTGGAATAAAAAGGACTGAAGTAGCAAAGTGTTTTGTTATAGTAAAAAAAAAAAAAACAAAACACAAACTTTCCCTTGCTTCTCTCCCTGCTGTTCCATTTTAAAATTGGAAACCGAGACCCTAATTGCCTGATGGCTTTGCAAGCAGAGAAAAGGCTTGTCGGGAGCTCAGAGAGTCTGGAGGAAAGAGATGCCATTGGTACAGTAGCCTGGTAGTGTCTGATAAAACATCCACGCTCTACCTGGACCTTGGGTAGAAAAGGGGTGAAAAGGTAAAGAAAAGGGTGACAGGAAACCCGATGGGTCAAGCCACAGTGATATTAAATGCTGTGGATTTCAGCCGTTCTCACCCTGCCTCACCCTGTGTGAATCATGACCCCTAGTGCTCTATGGAACTCCTAGGTTCTGACTGAAAATTCATAACGATGAGGCTGACATAGAGATGGGCAGGGCTGTCTTGGAGTTCGGGGTCAGGACATCTGAGGTCTAAGAAGAGCGAATCAGAACTGTCACCATAAGTGATACCCAGCAGTAGCAGTGGCTTAGTTAGAGAGCTGGGCTGCTCAGTGAGGCTGGGCTTGGCAGTGAATGACACAAGTTGCCAAGCAAAGTGGTCAGTGAATAAAGAATTGATGATCAAACTTCCAATTATAAAGTAAAATCTCACATTTTAGGTTATTTCTGCAACCCTACCAAGTTTCTAGATCACAGCAATGGCAGATGTCATACAGGTTAGATAGTAAGTCAGCCGCTCTCTAAAAACAACTCTCTGAATTTCTCATGAGCCAATTTGTACTCATTTGTACAGTCGATAAATATTTATTGACTTGATAACACGGCTCACGACAAAAACGCAGAGTTTTCCATGATATTTCTCATTCCACCACCCCCATGTCCAACTGACCAGCAAGTCCTCTTAGTGCCACCTCCAAAAACGTTACACATATAACAACCACTTCTTATCTTTACTCCTGAAAACCCCAATCAAGACTCGTAATTTCTTGTCCAGCCTACTGTGCGCAATAGCTTTCCAACTGGTCTCCCTGCCACCGTCCTGCCCCCCAGAGCCCTTCCCCCAAAAGTATCAATCATATAACGTTACTCTACATTTAAAACTTTCCAGTGGCCCTCCACTGCACCCAAATCCTCACCACGTCCCTAAGGCCCGACACGACCCGGCCCCTGCCAGCCTCTCTCTCTGAGCTCTCTCTCGCACACACTCCCCCTTCTCCATCAGGCTCCAAACCAGCCTCTTTTGCTGATGCTCAAACATGCCAAGCTTGCTCTTGTCTGAATACCCACCACTCTTTCCACATGGAACTTTCTTCTCCCAGATCTCCATGTGGAGTCTCCTCCTCCTGATCTGAGCTTCTTTTTAGACACTTTCCCAGACCACCCTAGGTACAGCTGCTCCATCACCTTCTCCACTGCTATCTACTATCCCATTGCTGTGTATTTCCTTCAAGAGCTTTTTTTTTCTTTTACTATTATTTGATCATTTCTTGGCTTACTTGCTCTTTGCCTGTTTCCCCCACTGGTCTATGAACTCTGGGAGGCAGGAACCTTTCCTATACCTATACACATAGGCAATGAATGAATCAAAAAACGAACGGGACGAAAAAGAATGAATCTGTTTCATGATTATGTCTTAAGTTCTGCCCAAGTATTTCCATTGTTTCAATCCATCTTGTCTTTCGTCTCCCTGGTAGCAAATTATGACAGTCATCACTGCATCCCACTCACCACCTCCATCTCACACATTCCTGAGCCTGTTACCTTTTACCATAAAGTCATCCCCCACCCTACAACCCCATGTCAAGGTCAGTGTATCAATCCACCATTCACTTACTGAAGATCGATCTGGTGCTTACCGTGTACCAGGCACTGCTCTGGGTACTGAGGATATAGTAGGAACAAGACCAAGATGGCCACACTCTCATGATGCTTGCAGCAGAGTTTGGTGGTTCTCTCCTGGCCAAAAAGAGATTCCCTACACTCCTGTCACCTCCTGTCTGTTAGGGTGTCGTCCTGTGGTGGCTTGGGTGTTGTTATGATGCTGGAAGCTATGCCACCAGTATTCCAAATATCAGGAGCGTCACCCATGGTGGGCAGGTTTCAGCAGAGTTTCCAGGCTAAGGCAGACCAGGAAGAAAGGCCTTGTGACCTACTTCCAAAACTTATCTATGACAACCCTATGGATCACAAAAGAACATTGGCCAATACAGTGCTGGACGAGGAGCCTGCTAGGCTGGAAGGTACTCACAACACATAGTGGCTGCAGCAATGGACCAACGATGGTGAGGTGAGAGTAGAGCAGCACTGGGCAATGCTTTGTCGTCGTAAGCTGGGGTCCACGTGACAATAACTGCAACAAGTGGAGGAGGAGTCTCCTCACGCCAAGGCTGGGGGAGCCCAGACCTGCTAGCACCTCTCACAGAGCTTGTGATGGGTATGTGGGCCCAAGACGGCAGAGTCCACTAGAAGAATCTGTGCACACACTCAGCAGTGGACACACATGGGTGCGTGCATTCCAGTGGGGGTGAGCTGTTTGCTGGCCTACCCTTCCCTTTTCACCCGATCATGCCCTCCCGTTTAGGGAGAGATGGAAAGGTGCTGAGCCATGAAGGAATGGGGGAACAGCCGCAATATGGAGGGCGTCTTACTGTAAAAGGACCCTGGTCTACGCTGACTCCTGTGAGCTGAGCTTGGGGGAGACTTAGCACGCCCACGCTGCTGTTGCTGTATCGCTGTGGTCCTGAAAGCCTCTCAGCTCACTGGTTCTATGGCTGCCAAGTTACTTAACCTCTCTGAGCCTCAGATTCCTCTTTTGTATAAACAGAGTTATTGTGAGGATCAAATGAGTTCACGTGGGTAAAGCTGTAAGGACAGTGCCTGGCACAAAGAAAGAACTACATATGTGGTCCTTAAACAAAAAGAAATAAATAAAATGGACATCTGTCAGCCAGCCTGGCTTCTGTGCTCATTATGTTAACCCTTAAACTCCAGTCTCAGGTCCTTGAGGGGAGGTGGCCCATAGTTGAGATCTTTTTCTGTATTTCTACGAGTGGGTGGCTGGCTCTGGTTCAGGAAGCCTGGTGGTTCAGTGGTTAAAGAACTCGGCTGCTAACTGAAAGGTCAGCAGTTCGAACCCACCAGCCGCTTCACAGGAGAAAGATGTGGCAGTCTGCTTCTGTAAAGATTTACAGCCGTGGAAACCCTGTGGGGCAGTTCCACTCTGTCCTATAGGGTCACTATAAGTAGGAATCGACTTGACAGCAGTGGGTTTGTTTTTTTTTTCTTTGGCTCTGGTCCACTTTGGCAGGAGCCCACATTGTGAATTCCTACTCAGGGCCCCACATACCATGATGGGGGGCAGCATGGGAGACTCCGAGTTCCGGTGGGTATGATCATGGAGAGAAATGACATTTGTGTCCAAAAGATGGACTCTCCCCCCGCCAGGGGTGATGCTCAGCTGTAATGGTTGTGAGGTTCTGGACTCCACGTAAATCGGAAGCCTTCTCTAACACCAACGATACCCTTTCCAAGGACATTGCCAGTGGCCTGAAACTCCACACACCTCGCTCGCTTTCAGGGAACGATGTGAGACTTAGTTACTGTGAAGGAATGGTCACCACCAGCCAGAGACTCCTAGTTTCCTCCTCCATTTCTGGAATGACCATCTCAGATTTCAGTTACTTCTAAACCCAGGTTTGCCAGACTAAAGGGAAGTGGCTTCTTCACTTTCTCCCACACAGTTGAAGGATGCTATTTCCTGTACCTCTGGCTGCAAGCCCAAATTTAAGCAACAAAATTAATAAAACATTCTTATGATCACTTTAAATCCTAATGGCCCTGCTCTCTATTGACTTGGAAATGAAAATAAAACACACAGAGGGTTCAGGGGATGGTGAGGGTAATAGTTAAGACATGGCCTGGGCCCCTGAATACAAAGAGGACAAAAACTCTAATTAAAACAGAGACAAGAGGTTTGAACAGACTCTCTGGTGAAGACGATGTATGGACTGCAAACAAGCACGCGAAAGATACTCAACATCATGAATCATCAGAGAGATGCAAGTTAAAACCACAGCGAGTACCATCAATACCCACTAGAATGCTAAAACTAAACAAACAAACGAGCTGGTAATGCCAGGTGCGGAGGGTGACGACGCTGAGTGACCGGGATCTCACATCTTGCTTGAGAATACGATACGGCTCAGCCATTCTGGAAGACTGCTTGGCAGTTTCTTGCAAACATACTTACCGTGGACCCAGCAGTGCCATGCCTAGGTATTTCCCCATAAGAAAGGAAAGCATATGTCCACCCAGAGCCATGTCTCTGAATGTTTATGGAAGCAGCACAAATGTCCTTCAACTGGTGAGTGGACAGACAAATCGTGGGACATGCATGATATCAGATACTCCTTGGCAATAAGAAGGAACAAAACACTGATACACGCACCGACCTGAATTAATCTCAGAAACATTACGTCCAGTGAAAGAAGCCAGGGCAGAAGGTCTCGATTATATAGCACACTGGGTAAGGTCAAATTACAGGGACAGGGATCAGATCGATGGCTGCAAGGGGCTGGAAGTGGGGGAGTGGGTTGGCTACAAAGGGGTACAAGGGAATATCTTGGAGTGAGGAACTGTGCTGCATCTCAGCTCTGGTGGCAGTTGTACAGCTTCACACACTTGTGAAATTCATCAAGCTCCGTGCTTGTAAAGGATGAATTTGACCTCAAAAATCCTGACTTAAAAAAAAAAAAAGGAAGAAAAGAAACTGCTGGGGCTCAAATCGAGCTCAGCTACCAGCCATGTAGTCTTGAGAACACTATTGAAGGTCTCCGTGCCTCAGGTTCTGCAAAGGTAAAATGGGATAATAACAGCACCTATGTCAAAAGCCTGTCATATTCAATGACCTACTATGTGCGACGTGCTAGAACGGTGTCTAGTGCAGAGTAAGTGCTTGTACACTGAGCTATTTTTGCCATCATTGTTACTATTACTATTATTAGTGGTAGGATCAAAGGATAGGTGAGAACACACTACTAGTAGTAGTATAGGTAAGTAGGGGAGCCCTGGTAGCGCAGTGATTAAGAGCTCAGCTGCTAACCAAAAGGTTGGCAGCTCGAATCCACCAGTCGCTCCTTGGAAACTCTATGGGGCAGTTCTACTCTGTCCTAGGAGGTCGCTATGAGTTGGAGTTGGCTCAATGGCAATGGGTTTGTTTTGTTTTTGTTTTTTTGGTATAGGTAAGAAAGCTGAGACCCTGAGAGTGAAAGTGGCTTTTTTAAGTGCCTTACTTCTTGTCAAAAAGAATGGGTTTTTTTTGGAACCGACACCCACGTGGCAAGCGCAGAGATGCGCAGAACGGAGAAGCGGGAAACACAGCCCGTAGAAGAGAGGCAGACAGATCCGGTCTGAGCCTTTCTGCCAATGAGGTCCTCAGAGCAGTGCCTTCCACAATCACCCCTCAGGGTGCATGCTCCATTCTTCTCAACCTTTACCCAAGTCCTGTGTCTCCTCAGAGAAAGCACCGACATCTGGGTTGCGCACTGTTCACAAAGGCTGTCTGCAGGCATCTGATTTGTTATGACTGTGGATGAGGCGAGTTGCATTTAGGACTTCCTGACTTGCACAGGTGTGGTGGACTGGTTGCTTCTGAAGGCAAGTGTGTCAGTAAAAGGCGGTATCATCCAAATGCGCCCATGCCTGGATACCCAGATGCAGAAACTTTGAGGGAAAATTTCTTTCCAGCAAGTTGAATGCGTGGCAGATGCAGATGGCACCCCGTCTATATCCCATGCGGTGGCTTCTTACTGCAAGCATTGGTGACTCTTGCCACTGTTGTGGCTCAACAGTTTGACTACTCCAGGAGCTGTCCCAATCAATTACTAATGGGAGCTGGAGGATAAATACCCCTTTTCCCCCTCCCAAGCGTGACCTCCCCTAGGCGTGTCCATCACAGTCTCCTCGAAGTGCCGGTAGGACTGTGCCTCAGCTTCCTATGATTGTAACCTGATCATTAAAACATCCTCTGTAGGCTTCTGTCCCTTGCCTGTCTCAACCCCACTCTCCTACCTGTGCCTCCTGGGGTCCCCTCTCAAGTAAGCTACTGGCACTTGAAGCTTTGTCTCAGTGTCTTCTTCTGAGGACCCAAACTTATAAACAAATTTCAGAGTTCAGGGCTTGGACCAAGTATATTATACTGTAGCCCAGTCTTAAAAAACACAGGCTTGAACATGTGCTTGAATACAAAATCTCTCATGTGCCACAGAAAGGCCCTTTTTGTCTTTTGGCTATCCCTTCTCTGTCACTACTCCTTCAGAGGTACTACTGGTATGAGCCAGACATTTACGGAGTGAGTATCTGTGTTCATGCTCTCTTCTGAGTTACAGGATACCACACAGGCTTTTTCCTGTAGTCATTTGTCTCTGCTTTGTATAATACGTAGGGGTCAGAAAGTATGCATCGGGGTGGAATTGATCACATTCCTTGGAGAAGAGAGGCATGGGTGGGTGGTCCTTGATTAACTAAGTCAATTGGTTAACTCCAGTTTCCACAATAATTGGCTCAGAGGTGATCAGTTGAAAAGAGTTGGCCCAATCAGACTTTTGTTTGATAAGGCCAGGGTGGGGGGTAGGGAAGTAGGGTGGAGGAAGTTGGCAGAGAAACATTCTCTTTCCCGGTCAATGTGGTATGTGTACATGAGGCCTGAAACTGCTACAGCCATTTTATGCCATGAAGGAAAACAAGTATGAGGAAGGAAACTGTGGAAGTTTGAGTCAAGAGAATGAGAGAAAGTAGGCTGATCCCTGATCAAACCATGCCTGATGTCTATTTTCCTCTGGATTTTTCAGAGTCACTGGTAAATTCTCGTCATTAAGATGCCAGTTAGATGTTGTTTTTTTGTTACCTGAGACTGAAAGCCTCTTAACCAATCTAATCTTGAGTCTGAGAATGGATCAGACTCCAGGAGGTCATTTCGAGGAGGTAGAACAAGCTGGAATGGAACAAGGGCCGTGAGCCAAAGACAAGGCTAATGTAGAGACCTGGAGATGTCGGGGTGGGGGCTACAGAGGCAATCAAGACGGAGTAGTGCAGAGCTGGGCAAGTGACCTTGGTGGGATGCTGGGCTGGGAACTACTACAGTGTCTGTCAGGGAAAGACGAGATGTGGGGCCCTGGCAGGACCTGGCTGTGGGTGGAGGGACCAATGGGGAAAAGACAACTACTAGGGGACAGTAAGAGCTCAAGCAGAAGCCTAATGGGGCATCACAGGAGGCCATTTGTGCTGTCAGGGCCAACTACCCCAGGATGGCTGCCTCTTGCCCAGGGCCAAGCTTGGCCCAAGAATGTGAATGTGAGCCCAGCCTGCAGGTGGGCCTCAGGTAGGTACAGCAGGTTTCTGAATCAGTGCTCTGGGGTGAGCGCTGGGGCTCTGCAACCTAACAAGATCCCCCTGAGACAAGTGGCCTGCAGAAGACGCTGGGGAAATGCTACTCACCGGGTCAAACATGGAAGCATCTGGCTTCCTAGGCAAGGCCTTCTCCTGTACCTGCCTTCTCCTCCTTGCCTCTTTCATCTCCTTCCTCCGGGGGATGGCAGGACCCTGTCACTACTTTTAGGTCTGGCAACTAGTGGCCTGTGGTATTAAGCTTCCCTTCCCTCAGCCTCCAGCTTCCTGGGGCGTCTGGCTGCTTCCCCGAATTGGAATATGGTTGCGAGGTGGTGGGCTTCTTTTTTTTTTTTTCTGGGACAAGAAACCAGTCATGAAAGTGTACAGGGCAAACTGAGGAGGCTGTGGGCCTCTCACTGTGTCTGTTAGCTCGTATCTCCAACTGCATGGGAGAGAGAAAGCCCAGCTGTGGGAGGTGCCGTCAGATGGTGACGGGAGCCCCTAGCTGAGCACTGGGGAGGGGAGAGGTTGAAGGACTCCATCCCTGACCTAGATCACCACCATTTCGCTGGCGTCCATTCTTCGCATTGTACCTGGCTCCTACACCCAGAACGTCCTACAGAACACAGAAGGGCTAATGTAATCCTGAGAACCCAATAGTAACAACTGGAGGTTTTAAATCATAGGTTCCCCAGTGGAGGGTGAATGGATTTAACAATCAGCAGATGTGGGCTTGAATCCAGGCTTAACCCCTTCATAGGAGCCTCCTAGGGGATCTGGTTCCTGTCTGTTAAAGAGGATAATGGCTTCTTAAAACTTAGTAGGTATATTTCTACGAATATTTATCGGGTGTCTAGTGTGGTACGTATATACAGGAGATGCTTAATAAATGTGGCTACTATTTTTAACATTAAAGAAAACTCGCTAAGCACAAGACACCCGGACCCAGGACTGTTACTCAGCCCCAGGGGCGTTGGGGATGAGGCCCAGCAGATGGGTTATTTTTAAACCCTTATTTTTGAGTTTGCAGCAAATGTTTGCCCGGCCCCACTCATATCTCCCCACCTTAACATTTCACGTCTGCACTCCTGACTTCTACCTGCCAGTCCCAACATCTCTTGGCCTGGGGATTTTTCTCTGGATCCCAAAGCCGCCCTGCCTGTGCCCAGCAAGTTGGAACGTCAAGGAATCAACGGCTTTCGGAAGCAGTCGTGAGCCAACCAGTAACAGGAGTTGGTGGGCAAGAACACCAGCTCTCCTGTCTGTCAGGTGGTATAACTTAGAGCGCTGCGTTCCACAGTCTCCCAGGGTTCCCCGGAAAGATGAGGCCCCAGTTTCCCACACTTGCTAACATACCCTTCATTGTCTGTCTTCTTCCTTGCCTCACTTCCTCACTGCTCTACTGGCATTTTTTGGGACCACCTTTCAAATGAACTACTTGCACTCAAATCCTTGCTTAGGGTCTCCTTCTGGGGAAACCCAAGCTAAGGCAGGCTTCAATTCTGATGTGCAACCTCTGGGTGCTGCTTGGGCTTGTGTGAGAGAACCAGCATGGGCAGAGTGCTATTTGAAGAAAGGCGAATCTCGCCAGGACTCGATGGAGCTTGCAAGGAACATCAGACACATTTCTAGGACGCCAGGAGGGCTGATGTTGGAGCTCTTTATTATAAACTGCAGCTATCCATCTGCCAGCCTGCAGCAGTCGGAATATGAAAGTCCTAATCTGGGATGCAGTTAAACTGTTTACTCTCTGTTTGTGGTTACGTATTTAAAGCATAACAGGCTCCAAATGGCAGATTTAAAATTCATAAGCGCATTGTTTTACAAATTTGGCACTAGTCCTTTGGATACAATATGTGAATTTATGCCGTCGCAAGACAATTGGATATTGCATAGAAAGTTTGAGGTTTTCCTTTTGTTATTATTTTTTATTTCTACATAAAGAAAATGTGTAGGACCACAGCCCTGTGAATATCTTTCAGGGATGCTGAGAACCACTCCATAAGCCACTTTCTAAGAAGCAATTTCCTTCTTGTCCCATAAAACTCCCCGAAGCACCTCAGGCGAACACAGAGCACTGGGCCTGTTTGCAAACTGCAAATGCAGCAGACATTTAATTACAGTGAATTCATCAAAACTCTAACTGAGACAGGAACTCAAACCTCACAGCTTAATTACTATGATTTCAGATGGGTAGCAGACTCCGTCATGTGCAGCGCTTGATACCGGAACGCACGAGGGAGATGCCCGTGGCACTCATTACCAATTTTGCCAGCCCAACAAGAGTGTGGCACAACATAAACACAGTGCTAAGCGAGACCCAGGACTGGATTCCCATTGCCGCCCTCTGCTGTAATGTTTCACTGCACCAGCTCTGGACGCCTCGGAGGGCTCTTCTCCATGTTAGGTTGCGCAGCGTTTATGCCCTACTGATCTCTCTTTTCTTCCCACTGACCAGACAGTATGAAATTATCCATCTTCTGAGAGTCCTTCTATCAACATCTTCTCATTCTGATTTTCATTTCAAAGACCTTCTCTCTGACTTCCTTTTCCTTCTCTCTGGGCATGCCTTGAGTGTTAGATAAGTTCCACCAAGCTGCTGGCCAAATTATCACAGTGATCTAGGGTAGAATTTTGGAGGTGAGGACCTCAGAGATCAGTACTCTTCTGAAAGTTCCTAATGATGCCTAACTTTTACTGAACACTTACCATGCTGCTACTGCTGAACATGCTATGTTTCTTCCTCAAGGCAATGCTAGGAGCTAGGTACTTTTACACTCACTCAATAGATGAGGAAACCTAGAGTGGCTTAGAGGGGCTGAGTAACTTCTCCAAGGCCCCACAGCCAGAAAAAGGCAGAGTCAGGATTCAAACCCAGGGCAGTTTGACTCCTGAGCCCATGTTCTTTCCCAAACCCCATTTTTCCTCTTCTGTAAAGACTTCAGGAATTCTACAAAGCCCTGCAAAAGAGGGGTGCCCTTGGAAAGGGAAGGGATGCCAGGAGGAAGGGTTGACACCCAAAGTCATTGTATGGACTCTGGGCTCAGTCGTGGCTGTTACTTCTCTCCATGGCCACTTGGGGTTCGGAGACAAGCCAAATAGGAGTGTTCCAAAGGAGCTAAGATGACCAATCACAACCTCAGTTGATGTTTAGGAGGCAATTTGCCTTTTATGCAGGTGTTCTAACCAAACTGGTGATTAACTGCATTGCTAATCAATTATGAAACACAAATGCATCCAAACCATTTCCTAAGTAATTAGTTGCTTGGCATTTACTAAACACTTCCTGGCTATTTGTTTAATTTCTTTACATTATTTCTTCCCCTGTGGGCTTGCTTTGGAATCAAGCTTCAGGTACAGATGAGTAATGGACTAATGACAGCACTAATAACGGCCAGGCTAATAACCGTACTGCTAATGGTGACAATGTTAATTAAGACAGTGCTGCCAGCAACAGACTCTCCTGCTACATTTGGTGATCCATCCCTGCAAGACGAGGAGAAGGTGTCCAACAGGAATCAGTGCCAGCCAAGTGCAAATGGCATCAAAGGCAAACACAGAGATGCATTTTTTTTTTTTTTGGTACCAACTACTTTTCTAGGAGTTTCTCAAAATCACAGTATGACAGGTCCACACAATCTAAGATTGAGATATAATTGACTAAAAGGATGAGAAAAAAGAAAATGTTCCATCTGCCCAATTGGGTAGAACCCAATCACCACTCATGGAAAAGGCTTTCTGGGAGGCACCTTCTCAGAAGTGCCCCATCCCTTGTGGGCTCCTGAGCCGGATTCCTGACGAGATAAAGATGTCACACGGAAGCAGCTAACCCAAGAGGCAACCTGGAGAAATCAATCTGCAGAAGATGATGTCAGTAAAAAATGCGGGCGTGGAGAACAGTAACAGTGCTCCCGAGTGTATCAGAGAAACTGCATTAGAGAAATGGGCAGCACTGGGCATCCCTGGCCAGCTGACTGAAGGACAGAAGGTTCTGGAAAAGGGTATTATGAGCTGGGCTCACCAGGACACCATGGCTCTTTTTATCCTTCAAACCAGCCGGCAGCCTCCAGCAGGACACGGCATCCTCTGTACTAAGGGAGTTGATTAGGACTACCAGCTTTCTAAGTGCGGAGTCCTTGAGTGTTACAAATGGTTAATGGCTCAACTGCTAACCAAAAGGTTAGAGGTTTGTGTCCACCCAGGAGCACCTCAGAAGAAAGGTCTGGTGACCTATGTCTGAAAAATCAGCCACGGAAAACCCTATGGAGCACAGTTCTTTTCTGATACACATGAGGTCTCCATGAGTTGGAACTGACTTAACGATACTGGTTTTGGTTTTAAATACAGCGAGGTGGCCTCAGTGGGCTCCTAGAAGTCACTTTTTCTAGAAGATACTAAAGTCTTGGATGTTTAGGTAGAGAAAGGCAACAACCATTTTGTTTCTGAACAAGATGCCTATGGAAAACCTAGGAGATCAGAGCTGGGGGGACAGCTGCCAGCTCTCAGGTGCTGCTGCAGGCTACCAAGCCTGCAGCCACTGGCAGCCTCCACATTGCTCGGTGACTCCTGGGCTTCTTCTCATGACTTTCCAAAACAGGCACCAGTGCTCATGATGGACACAGGCCGTGACCTCCCCGCATGGTGCGGTAGTCTCTATGAGTGAAATTCAGGCACCTGAAGCCCTTCACAGCCCTAAGAAACAAGCTAAAGTGCACATGCAAATAAAATGCCAGATCACTGTAGGAAAAGAAAGACTGATTCCAAACTATGATCATTTCAAACGGGTTTCAGCAAAAAAAAAAAAAAAATCTGTCTCTTCCTGCCTCTCTCTCTTTGTACTCTATTTTTATGGAGGCAAAAGCAGACATAAATTATCTCAGGTCATTTCAGTTGAAGTCAAAATGTGTCACAAGGGTTCTGAGCGTGACACCTTCAAACACATCACCTGCATTCTTCAGGCTGGTTATTTATTTAGGAGGACCTGGGTTCTCTAGACCCAGCCAATGTGGAGGCCAAAGAGCACTGGCGTGAGAGTTTTCCGTTCAAGTTAGCAGCCTCCTGGGTTTGAGGTCCCAGCTCTGGCTGCCCTGCACCACTGGGCACTGCTGCTGTGTTCCAGCAGAACCGTACACTGCCTCACCCTGGCCATCCCTCCCCAGCCACCACATCTGGCTGGCCCAAGTGAGCCGCTAGCCTTACCTGCCCTGCAAAGAGTCCACAGACACCAATGATGCAGAGGATGTTGAACACGGCCGAGCCCACGATGGTCCCGACACCCACGTCACCCTTTGTGATGAAGACCCCTGAAACACAGACCCGCGTCAGCTGCTGCACCAGGGTAGGTGTGCCAGGCAGCGGAGGCATGGAAGGGGCACTAGCACTTGGTCTGGGACAAGTTCATGCAAAGGAGAAGTGCCACTTAACTAAAAATAATTGATATAATGGATAAGAAAATAATCGATATTAATGGAGCAGGAGGTTGATGCTTTGCTTGTTTGGGCTTCGGGGTTCTCACTCCCTGGTGGTGGCAGAGCTGCTGGATTCCCACTGGAAGGCCCTGTGTCCCCAGAGCCCCTTCCTTCAGAGGTGAGGGCTGAGATGCTCCCACGTCATCACCTACCTATGACAGATGTGAACAGCTCTGGGGCTGAGCTGCCAGCTGCCATGAACGTGGCCCCAGCCACATCTTCACTGAGGTGCAGGCGCTATAGGGAAGCAAAGAAAAACACAGATGAGTCAAGATTCCTGAGGCCCCGCGCCTTGAAAGGCAAAGACCAGGGCTTCAATGAGAGCGGTGGGATGGAGCCTGGGTCAGAGCTCAGGTTCTGCCTCCAGCCTCCTCCTCCCAGAGCTTGGCCAAGCCTCTGAACCACTGCCAGTCAAGCTCCTCTCACCACCTTCCTCAGGTGGGCAGGACTAGAGCAAGGACAGCATGTCCATAGCAGTTAACTCTCCTGAGGAGGTCGGGGTCCCCACCCCAAACACCTCTGGGGCCATGCAGGTGACAGGACCGTGGGGAGTAGGCTGGTACAAGGCCACATAGCACATGTCCAAAGGCAGAAATGCTCAGATACTTTAATTTTTTGAGATGTGCCAATAATCCAGGTATTTATGCAAAATGTCCTGAGTTTTGAAATACCGTGCCGATCTGCACGTTAAAGGAGGCCCGTGGTAACCACTCTGGAAGCCCTGGCTCTAGATGGCCACTCTGTGGAGGCTTTGGGAGCAGGTGGGTCATTCTCCTGAACCCACCTCGCCATCCTCAGTGCTGACTTGAAACTCCAGGGTAGGAACAGTGGAAGAGGGTGTTGATGAGGCATCAGCCCTGCCAAGACACTCTACACTATCTGACTCTCCACGGTACCCTATTGTTAAACCGAAAGGTGATTTTCAGACAAGTATACATTAGAGGTTGGATAGCATGTTTGCATCTCGTCAGGATGAATAAAGTAAGCTGCTGTCAGTAAAGAGCCAGCTGCCCTCTGCCTTCCAGCCCGGAGAGGTTGGTTTCTGCTGCCTTCTTCCTTTCTAGCTGCTCCTTGGCTGCACTCCCTGGCTCAGCCTGGATGGGCAGCATGACCTCGGTGTGGCCCCTGGCGCCACCACCTGAGCTGTGTCTGCTGCAGCCTGGAGCCCTCGCTGAGGATTTGGACTTCCTCCTAGGTTCCTTTGCTGGCCACCGAGCAGCTAAACTGCACATGGGGTGCTGAGCAGGCCTGAAAGGTGCGGTGGTGCGGTGTACCCTGTGCAGACTCTCCCCAGGGCAGGAGCCTGTGAGGAAGGTAATGAAACAGAGCTCACAGCTCCAAGAGTGGTTGCAGGCACTGGCTGTGAGCCTTGCGTGGCTGAGGCTCTCTCCAGCTTGGGGTCCTGGATGAGGTGGAGTCTAAACTTACACTGGGGTCATCTCCAGGTCCTCTCTCTTCTTCATCTCCATGTCCAATCACTTTGCTTCTTCCTCCAGGTCTCCTACACCCATTCCTCTCTCATCTGTAAATTGCTTCAGTCTTGGCAGCATCTCACTGGGGGTCTTAGAATCACTGGCTGGGGGATCTCCCTGCCTCTGGACTCTTCCTATATACCCTGACACAGCTGTCAAAGACCTTCCCTACCTCCCTCCTGAGTACTGAATAACTCCGAACGTCTGCCTAGCGCTCAGGGCTCCCCACATGGATTCAAGCCCCAGGCATCACCCTCCCTTGGTCCTATGGCTCAGACTCTTTTTTTGCCTCAAATACCCATCCTTGAAAGGCTCTGCCATAGAGACGCTCCAAGGGCTGCTCCAGTCCTCCTCTGCAACACCCTTCTCACTTCTCTCTTCCATTTTCTTTCCTCCCACCCACCATTTTTTTTCTGATTTCCCCTTTAAAGCATTTGAGACTGAGTGAGAGTTTTCCCCTTACGCTCTGATTTGTTGAAGGGCATGGCTTTCTCTCCCAACTCATCTTTCACTAAAGTTGAAAGCAACACCCTTCTGAGCTTGTCTCCTCCCCCTGCCCCAACTTCAGTTTAAGAACAACAATTCAGTACACAATATCACATCACTGAAAGGTGACGAGGGAAAGCAAAGGCAGGGGAACAGAAGCCAGAGTCGGAGAAGCTCCCTAGGCAACTGTGGGGCCACTCTCACCAGGATCCTCTTATCTTCTGAGACAGGGTAACTCCACATCTCTCAGAAGATGGAAACATACTGGGTCTCTAAATACATGTAAACTCTTTCCTCATTCTACCCAGCCTTCACAGGCATACCATTTCTGCGGTACTAGGATTGTTTAAGATGGAGGTATCCTGCATCTTCAGAGGAGACAGGCAGGGACCACGCTCCATTGCTAGACTGATCTTGCACATTCCTCTGGACTAACTGTGTGGGAGCTGGGAGAGCTCTGGAAGACGCCATCCAAGCTGAGGCCTCTCCTGTTTCCATCCCCCCGCTCTGGCTGTGGGTCCCACAGGCGAGCTAGTTCTAAGTAGGAGCATTGCCTGGCCCAAGTTTGTCTTTGCCAGTAGGGTAGAAGTGAGCATCAAGAGGCAGGGAGGCCAGGTGGACGAGTTCAAACCTCGGCTCCACCTTTAACTAGGTGTGTGACCTAGGCCAAGTTACTCAACTTCTCTGAACCCTGGTTTCCCGGTCTGTAAAGAAGGGATAATAATTGCCTTGTAGAGTTCTGGTGATGATTAAAGAGACGTGTGGACATATTAACAATACATACATTGACCAACCAAGCTGTTTCTGGGACATCCCAGTTGCCACCGAGTCAGCTCCAGCTAATGGTAACCCATGTGTGTCAGAGTAGAGCTGCTCCACAGGGTATGCAATGGCTGATTTTTCTAAACTGCAAGGCTTTTCTTCTGAGGTGCCTCCGGGTGGACTCAAACTGCCAAACTTTCAGTTAGCAGCCCAGTGCGTTAACTGTTTACACCGACTAGGGTCTCTTTTGGCGTATCAGGGGCCCAATAAAACTTAACATTTTTTTTCATTAAACATTTTCCTTCCTTTTCATTGTCCATTTCCTCTCCTTTTATCCTTAAAAACAAACAAAAAGCCTCACCCTTCCCCTCTTTTTATGCCCTTTCTAGGTCTTTGGTTGCCTCTTCCTATAAATGGGTGCTGTAGGAGGCTTGCAGACTGTGTGGGCCCCTTGACCAAGCAGAGGACACTCTGACAACTGTATTTACATCTCTCGGACAGGGTCTTAACTATACTATTAGAAAAAAAGGAAAGTTGTGTGGGAGAGAGTAACTGTGCTTTGCATGAAGAAGAGGTCCCCGAACGGTTGTACTTCAGATATTATACATGACGCCAGTTACAGGTGCTTAACTGCTTCCTCCTCTTCTAGATAAGGCTGACCCTGCTCCCGAGTTAAATCAAGTTGATGGAAGGGACTCCGCCGCACCCAGCGTCCACCTCGGACAGCGTCTCACCCGCCTCCTTCTCCTGCTTCCACACTCCCATTGCTCCTCTGTGGCTATTATGTAATGACCCATTTTTATTTTATTTTTTTCAAAGTACAAAAAACTAACAAGCTTCCAGGATATAGAAGAAACTGCTTAAGCTAGTGGTTCTCATGGTTCCTGGATCAGCAGCCCTGGTATCACTTGGGAACTTGTTAGAAATGAAATTCTTGCTTGTCCTAGCCCTCCCGGAGACTTTCTGAATCAGAAACTTGGGGGCGAGCAGGGGAGGGGTGGCAAAGTTTGAGAGGTACTGGCATAAAGAAACTTGAGTTCCAGATGGGAGGTGTGCCTGGGAGCAATCCCTTCTGAAAACCAGGATTCTGAATTAAGAATAACATAAAATAGAAAGCTTCCAGGTAAAGGAAACTACATTTCGAAGACAAAGAGATGAAAGAGGTGCAGAATGAAAGAGTTCTTGGTATGTTGAAGATTTTTGATGAAAGGGATTTAACTCAGGATTCAGCCTGGTGTTCACTGTGATGCCTTCTCACAGGGTCCCTTCCTGATCTCAATATCCAATTCTTTCATCTTTCACCTCTGGGGCCGTGGCTGTGCGCGTTTCTGTACAGACAGAGAGGAAGCGTGCTGAGGTGTGTGGCTGCAGGTGTCTGACTGTGAGGCCCCCACAAGCCACTGAGGAGGGCACGAGAGCAGAAGGAAACAGCGGAGAGGAGAATAGAGGAGATACAGGGAGAAAGGAAGAGTTTAAAAGAGGAAAACAAAATGGGGAAGAAGCCCACAAATAGTGCTTGTAGGTTATGTTCAATGGAGCAGGAGAAAGCTGGTCACTGGGGTTAAATTCTAACTATTCATCAGGACCACGGGATTCCAAGCAGGTTTACAGAGACTTGTACCGACGTTGTAGCCCATGACGCCCAAGCATGCTGATCCCTGGCATTCCCAGGATATGGTGCAGGCAAGGGCACTTGCAGAATCTCAGCTGAGGGGCCAGAGCCCACCTCGGGCCTCGGGGTCCTGAGAAGGAGTGGAACCCGGGGCTCGGGCACAGGGAGAGCAAGAGCACGTACCTCACAGATCTTTTCCAAGGAGGGCACGAAGAAGTCATCACACACGATGGCCAGTGCGTAGAACATGTACATGGCCTGAAAGAGAGGAGAGGAGAAGCGGTTGAAGTCACTCAGGGCAGAGTGGTGGGGGAGAGGGTCAGGTCTTCCCCACAAGCCAGAGAGCTTCAATACTGTCCTCCATCATCATGAATTCAAGAGCTTACTCATAGTGAGGACAAAGTCTGCGAGGCCCTCCATGTGTGACCTGACCCTGGCTGCCTCTCTGCCCTCATTGCCTACTACTCTGCCCCTTGTCCACCTCCTTGTCCCCCATATGCGCCACGTAGTCTCACCTGGGATTTTTAGAATCCCAAGTCCTTTGCACTTGTTCCCTCTACCTGGGAACAGTCTTCCCCCAGGTTCCACCTTGGTTCACTCCATCATGCCCTTCAAGTGGCTACTCAAACGTCCACCTAAGCCAAGGGCCTTGGACACCTCTCTCTCCCATTTTTCTCTGTCCTGCTTATCCCGCCTTATCTTTCTTTATCACGCATATAAACGCTACCGTGTTGCCACTGGGTTGGTTCTGACTTATGATAATCCCGTGCGCCACAGAGTAGCACTGCTCCATAGGGTTTTCTTGGCTTTAATCTTTATGGAAGGAGTTACCCAGGCCCTTCCTCCATGGAGCCACTGAGTGGCTTCGAATTGCCAACCTTTAGGTTAGCAGCTAACTGCAAACCAATTGCACTACCCAGTGACCTTATATTCTATGTTCGTTTTATTTATTTGTTGTCTGTCTCCCTCATTAGAAGCCCATGAGGAAATTAACTATCCATCTCATTTTCTCCTGTATTTCCAGCACTTAGCACAAAATCTGGCTCATACAAAAAATAAATAAATAAATTAATTAATAAAAAACAAACCCTTCGCTGTCGAGTCAATTTTGACTCATAGCAACCCTATAGGACAGAGTAGAACTGCCCCATAGGGTTTCCAAGGCTGTGAATCTTTATGGAAACAGACTGCCACATCTTTCACCCACACAGTGGCTGGTGGGTCCCAATCGTCAACCTTCTGGGTAGAAACCAAGTCCTTAACCACTGCACCACCAGGGCTCCCTCCTGGTTCCTGGCAGGTGACTGCCTCCAGGTCTTTGATCAGCTATGCCCAAAAGGCATCCCTTGGAATTCTACCTTCTAACCAGAAATCACCTCTTTACCTTATCCCACCCATGTATCCATCCCCCAATCCTTCCTAACAAGACACCAGTTTTGTTGAAGTATCCACCATACCCCTCTGGAATGTGACTCGCCTTTCTCTCCAAACGTAGACACTAACTGGTGTAGACCAATCAGTGTGCAGTATTGCTCTCGTGATGGTTTTGGTTCAGAGGTGGGCATATGACCTAGGCTAGCACAATCAAATGGAAGGAAAGGCCCCAGAGCCCTTGCCAGAGGGAGAGGTTTCTCACTATCTGGTGCTGGATGTGGGCAAGGAATCTGGGAACCCTAATATTGCTGCTGGCAGCCATATGGAGGGAAAACCTGACTTGAAATGAAATTGACCTTGAGTCAGAAACTACATGCACCCTTCATGACATCATTGATTCGGGATTTCATGAAATAACATGAACATTGTTTAAGACAGTTTCATTTGGAGTTTCCCTGTTACTTGCAGCCCAAAGCATCTCACAGATGTAGTGACTCATCTTTCTAGTTCCAGCACCCTCAGTAGTAGACTTCTTAGTTTTTGACATTCCAGCATCTTCTTCTTTTGGGAAATGCTCCATGGATGGGAGCCTTCAGTCATACTTCCTCACCTCTGGGACCACAGGAAGTACACACATGACCCAGGCTAGCTACCAGAATGTCCCATGCCCTGCCACACAATTGCAGGTGAACAAAGGTCTGCTAGGGGCCAAGCAGGTATTAACAGAGAAGCTGGGAGGGAGGCACTCTCTCGTTATGAGATAACCAGTGCTAAAGCAGCCCAAGGCTGGAGCTGCAGGAGGTCACTGCCATATAAACAAAGTGCGCCTGAGAATGCAGCTCACACAGCAAGAAGCCAAACCGAGACATGTGATGGGCAGAGAGAAGAGACTGACAGACACACTGGTGCCTAATGGTACCGTTTGAACACTGGCTCCAGCCTAGTCTAAAACAAAAATGGACTTTTCAGTTTCATAAGCCAATAATATGCTTTCGCACTTAAGCTCATTTGAGTTAATTTCTGTCACTTAAAATTATCCTTATGAAGCCTTCTTTAACAACCCAAGCCTGAAATGATCTCTCTGTCTTTGACTCTAGCACTAACTTAGCCACCCATCCCCTCTCTCCTTTTGTAAGGGCTTGTTTTCTTTTCACATGTATTTGTTTGGTCTCTTCAACCAGAATGGCAGATTCTAGAATACATCCTAACACTCGATTCTATGGAAATATCAGAAAAGTTCACAAAGATATATACACAGTGATATTCATTCCAAGCCTGCTGATTGCAACGTTGCTGATGCCAGATGGATCCTGGCTGAAAGAAGAGCATACCAGAAATATGTTGACCTGTGTTTTATTGACTATGCAAAGGCATTCAACTGTGTGGATCATAACAAGTATGGATAACATCATGAAGAATGGGAATTCCAGAACAGTTAATTGTGCTCATGAGGAACCTGTATGTAGATCGAGAGGCAGCTGTTCAAACAGAACAAGCAGATACTGCATGGTTGAAAGTCAGGAAAGGTGTGCATCAGGATTGTATCCTTTCACCATACTTACTCAATCTGTATGCTGAGCAAATAATCCCAGAAGCTGGACTATGTGAAGAAAAACGTAGCATCAGGATTAGAGGAAGACTCGTTAACAACCTGCATTATGCTGATGACACAACCTTCCTTGCTGACAGTGAAGAGGACTTGAAACATTTTGTGAAGATCAAAGATTAGCCTCCAGTATTGGTTACACCTCTACATAAAGAAAACGAAAATCCTCAGTACTGGATCAATAAGCAATATCATGACCAAGGGAGTAAATATTGAAGTTGTCAAGAATTTCATTTTACTTGGATCTACAACCAACACCCATGGAAGCAGCAGTCAAGAAATCAAAAGACTCATTGCATTGGGCAAATCTGCTGCAAAAGACCTTTTTCAAGTGTTAATAAGCAAAGATGTCACTCTAAGGACTAAGGTGCACCCGACCCAAGCCATGGTGTTTTCAATTGTTTCATATGCCTGTGAAAGCTGGACAACAAATAAGGAAGACTGAAGAAGAATTGATGCCTTTGCATTACGGTGTTGGTGAAGAATATTGAATATACCATGAAATGTCAAAAGAATGAACAAATCTGTCTTGGAATAAGTACAGCCAGAATGTTCCTTAGAACTGAGGATGGCGAAAGTTCATCTCACATACTTTGGACATGTTAATCAGGAGGGATTAGTCTCTGGAGAGGGACGTCACGCTTGGTAAAGTAGAGGGTCAGCAAAAAAGAGGAAGATCCTGGACGAGATGGATTGACCCAGTGGTGCAACAATGGGTTCAAGCATAACGATGACTATGAGGATGGCTCAGGACTGGACAGTGTTTTGTTCTGTTGTACACAGGGTGACTATGAATCGGAACTGACTTGATGGGACCCAACAACAACAATAACATACATCATGTGGGATGGCTTATATAAACTATGACCCATTATAAAATGAAATAATGTTAGAAAAGGCTGTATAGAGCTATATTTAGTGACAAGGAATGTCATTCATGATACATTGCTAAATAAAAAATGTTATGAAATAGTATGTACAATCACTTTTTTATTAAATTGTGTATATATGTATATACGTATATTACACACACATGTATATTTGCATATGTGAGTTTGTAATACCATAAAACAAGATAGGAGGTATATTTCTCCTTCAGTTGGTGTGACTCTATCTGTATTTTATAATTCCCATCTATATTTTGTAAGGATTCCTGGTGGCGCAGTGGTTAAGTGCTCAGCTGCTAACCGAAAGGTGGGCAGTTTGAACTCACCAGTCGCTCTAGAGAGAAAGATGTGACAGTTTGCGTCTGTACAGCCTTGTAAACCCTATTGGGCAGTTCTACTCTCTCCTATAGGGTCACTATGAGTCAGACTTGGCTTGCCAGCAATGGGTTTGGTTTTTGTTTTTTTTAATCTATATTTTCCTACGTTTTCACCCTGATTTTGTATTTCTTGCGTGATTTTTGTAGGTGGTGGGAGATTTCAGAAGACTCCGCTTTACCCTTTTCTAATCTCTGTGGAGCCTGGGACGACTGGCAGGCAGAGAGAGCTCAAAAGGCGCTTTGTACTGATTCATCCATTCATAATCTGTACAGAATTATCTGCCAGTGGGTTTTTTGAAATGTCAATTTTTAAAAAACTAATGCTGCATGTGGATGAATCAGGAAATACATTCCCATATTGAAATAGACTCAAACTCTCTTTCTCCATACAGGTCAGTTAATTCAATTATATGCAGGCTTTATCATTATTTTGGAAAGGACACCCAAATTTAGTAATTGGAACCCAGGATTGCATATTTGTGAATTAACCAAGCTCCAAATAAGCTGTTCACAGCTGATATCTCAACACACTGAAACAGAGTCCATAAATCATCTCTCGGTACCAAAACAAAAACCAAACCCTTTGTCGTCAAGTCGATTCTGACTGATAGTGACACAGCAGAGCTACATAATAGGGTTTCCAAGGCTATAATCTTTATGGAAGCGGACCACCACATCTTTCTCCCTTGGACTGGCTGATGGGTTCGAACTGCCGACCTTCTGGTTAGCAGCTGAACTTTAAACCACTGCTCTACCAGGGCTCTATAAAGATTACAGCCTTGGAAACCATATGGGGCAGTTCTATCTGTCCCGTAAGATTGCTATGCATCGGAGTCAGCTCAACGGCAACGGGTACTCTGTACAGAAGCAGACGGCCACATCTTTCTGCAGCGGAGCAGCTGGTGGGTTTGAACCGCTAACCTTTTTGTTGGCAGCCAAGCACTGTAACTACTGCACCAGCAGGACTCCTTCAGCTCTCAATATGTTCCAATGTTATGTACCGATCTTGTTTAGAGACAAGAAGCTCCATCAAACACGTAATATCAACACTTGGACTGGAACGTTAAATGAATAAATCTGTCAGGCTCTCAGCACTTTCCAGGGTGATGGTTACTGAAAGCCACATTAGTTCCCTTGTGTGAGGCGGTGTGGGGTGGGAACACCTCATCAATCAGGACACCTTGTTGACAGAGCCCATCTGGACACCCGGGCAGGGCTGTAAGGTGGCCGCCTCCTTTCCCGATGCAGAGCACCTCCTGCCCTCTACGGCGGACCTGTACTTTTGGTTACACACAGCTCTGCTCTCCCTCTCCACCATCTTACCCACTGGAAAACCTGTCCCCAGGGGAAAAAAAATCAAACCAAACAAGCAAACAACCAAGGAACAACTCCATCATGCAAATTCAGACTTGAAGATGCAGAAAGCCTCCTAGAAATGCAATATTGATAGTACTACTGATAGAACTGGCACACGCATTTTGAAAAGTGACTCATTTTTAGATGAATTTGCACATTCCTATATTCCAATCAATTCTTCTAGCTTCCTTTTATCACAGTAACATCTTTGCTTTTGATGCATTCGAACTGTGGTGTTAGCAAAGAATACTGAATACACATGGACTTCCAAAATAAACAAACAACAACAACAACAAAAATCCTGAACAAATCCTTCTTAGAAGAAATACAACCAGAACGCTCCTTACAGACGAGGATGGTGAGACTTCAACTTGCTTACTTTGAACATGTCATCAGGAAAGACCAATCACTAGAAAAGGACATGATTCATGTTTGGTAAAAGTCAGGGTCAATGAAAATGAGGGCAACTCTCAATGAGATGGACTGACACGATAGCCACAACAATGGGCTCAAATATATTGACCATAAAGATGGCGCAGGAGTGGGCACCATTTTGTTGTTATACATAAGGTCGCCGTGAGTCAGAGCAGACTCGACAGCAAGCAATAACAGTATTTCCAAAGGATACAGTAATCTCATAGGTAATAATATTTGCCACTGTTTGCTGGGCCAGGAGTCCCAGGCATGTTCTAGGAACTTTACAAGGCGTACCTTACTTACTTCTTCCAACTCCTGTGGGAGCCACGTAGTTACTGGTCCCATTTCCCAGATGACTCAGAGATGTAAGTGACTTGCTTGAGGACACACAGCAGGGCTCTCTCCCATACCTTCCTAGGAAGCCCAGCTGCCACCTTGTATAGAGATCATTCAGAATCACCTATTTTCTAATTTCTAGCCCACCTACCAATAAGCTATTTTCTCCAACTGTACAGAGGGAGGGAGATTTTTTAGAATCCCAGCCATCTATTTTTCGGGGGACCAGCTGTCAGATTCACTGGTGTTCTTTATTAATACTATTATTTTTACAAGGTACACCACAAAATACAAGACAGGTTTGAACTCTCACAAGTGCTTGAGCTGGCCCAGCTCCCTGGGACAGCCAGAACGGGCTGTGATGCACCCTGGATCTGAGCTCCTTCGCCAGGTTATGGCAATCAGAACCAAGGAATGCCTGGAAAGTTCTGAAAATGATATATGGAGAGAAGAGAGAAGGGATTTATTTCAGCTTTAACTCAAGTCTCAGGGCCACAGGGGTATCTCTTCTTCTTTGTGACTGTGATAGTTAAGATTGTGTGTCAATTTAGCTGGGCCATGATTCTCAGTGTTTGGCAGTCATATAATGTTGCGATCACTTCCCTGTTGAGATTTGATATGTGATCACCCCCATGACCAGATCTGTTGTGAGTAGCCAATCAGTTGAAAGGGAGTTTCCTTGGGCATGTGGCCTGTATCCAAATATAAGCTGACAGTCTGGCAAGGCTTGGGAGCTTTTGCTCATTCTGGATCCTGCAGCTGGCTCATGTTCATCTGATCTCCAGTTCTTGAGACTTGAGCTAGCAGCTTACCTGGGGTCTTGCCTGCCAGTCTTGGGATTCATTGATCCTCACAGCCTGTGAACAAGAGCCCTGGTCTCCAACCTGCTGGTCTTGGGTTTGGCAGCCCTTACAGCTACAGGAATCAGGAGAAGCCTCTATCCTGATCTACAGACTTGGAATGTTCCAGTCTCTACAATCGTGTGAGCCATTTCCTTGATATAAATCTCTCTCTCTATATATATTTATATGCTTTACTGGTTCTGGGTTCTCTAGGGAACCCAGCCTAAGACAGTGACCTTATCTGTGCCCTCAGTGTGGGGAATCTGTCATTCGGCGTTGACCATGTGTGGCCTGGACTGTAACCCACATTCTGGGCTCCCTTCTCTTTAAAGGTAGCAGCTGTGTCTCTTATGAGTTCACATCCACCCTGTCCCGGGGCAGTCTCACATGGAATGGAGGCTCCATTTGTATGCAATAAGTGGGTTTCAAAGAGGGTGGTGTTCATGGAGTAGCTGGCATCACCTTTGAAAGCATGGAGGGTAATGCCTAAGCAGCATTGAGTGGACACAAACAGCTACTGAAGACAGGCAGTCTGGAGTCTGAGAAGAAGCCCAGGGTAAGGTTAAGGATTTCAGATCAAGTCCTGGATTGGATACCTCCAGGCTGTATGACCTTGAGTGGCTTTTCTTACCTCTCTAAACCTTCAAGTTAGACATCATAGCATGCTGTCTATCTAGCTTACAAGGCTGTTGTAAAGAGTAAATAGAAAGGACAGATCCAACTCATCACCCTTCCTACTTGCCCTGAACTTGAATGTGATATTTGGGATGGCAGCAGCCATCGTATGACCATGAGACAACAAGCATGAAGGTATAAACCAACGTGCTGAGGAGGCTAGAGCCCTGAGGACACTGTTCACCAGCTAAACTAACGCCAGAAACCATCTTCTGCTGCACTTCTTCTTACTTGAGAAAATGAACCCCCTATTTGTGGGCAATGGGTGGGATTTGTTTCAGCCACTATTAATTAGTTTCTATACTTGCAGCATGTACCTCCCTAACTGGTATGGGGTATAGAGATTAATTCTTCTAGGCATGGGGCAGTGTAGTGAGGCCAGCAAAGCCTTCACAGAGGAAGTGGCTATTGAACTGGAATTCTGAAAAATGAATGCTATCACGTCAGGCAATTTCAAAGGTTGATGGGGATTAATGAAACTAGAGAACCTTGGCTACAGTGGTTGGACTGAAAAGTACCTGAGGTAACAGGAAATCACCATGGTCTCTGACTTAACGGAGGTGAACAGACTGTAGCGGAAATGTCAATACGCATTAGGGCTTCCGAGTTGTGAGAGCAAATGTATCTGAATGGCACGACATGAACGCTGCTGTTTTATGTGTATCTACAGTCAGCAGTTTTCACAGTTTGCTTTTACTACATCATCTGGATTCACGTCGCTCTGTCTTTAACTTCAACAAAGGTGGTGCTGGAGGCGCAGTTCCTAAGGAGATCTACAGCGCTCTGGCCATGCTGGAAATTGTTCTAAGTCTCCCAGGGAACATGGCTTAAATAATAATTTTAAGAAACTTCCTTGTTTTCTCTTCTGTATTTTTCATGGTTTAAAGTGATAGTATATGATTAGGCCTGTGAAAAAGTTCTTTCTTTTATAATCATTTTCCCACCGGACAGGTTTCAGATCTAACTCCCCGTGGTGCCTTGAAAGCGCTGACCACGCCTTCGTACTGGTACCACAACAGACATCATTCTTCAGGGAGCATTCACTGTTTTCAGTGATTAAAGAGATAAATGATTAGCCTCAGCCCAGACTAGGGTTCGAAACAAGAGAATCTGGGGGGCTGGGTTACAGGGAGGAGAAATATAGTGGATGCAATTGGTGCCCCTACCCCTGCCATGTTCTTCAGGCCTTACCAATTTAGAAAGCTCTGGCACACTTTCAAATGTCAGAATCTGCCTCAACTTTCTTCAAGACTTTTGATTTAATAACACAACCCAGTCAAGAAATGCTGGAGAAATAATGCTCTGGGAGCCATCAACCAATGAGTAATGGGAGTTGGTGTATCAATACCCCAGCTTCCTTGCTCCCTGGTGAGGGAACTCTATACTGTCTCTTAGGCTTTCCGCAGTAGGATTAAGCTTCAAGTGCCCACAGTGTTATATGCTTTATTAGCAGCCTTCCCTTCCCTGTCCACTGTCTCACTCCTCTACTGACAGTTTCCTTCACCTCCCAAGTAACCACTTGCAATCCACCTTGTCTCAGAGTCTGCTTCTGGGAGAACCCAAATTAAAACAAGAAGGAAGTGGATGAGGGAAGATTGTAGAGGAAATGAAATACAGTTTGAAACCAAGACAGGCCACTCTCCAAAACAACCATCTTTCTGAAGTCTAAGGGATTTTCCCTTGGTCCTACCCTCATGATCATTTTGCTAGGTGACATTCTGAAGGCTTTGGGAGCCATTGCCACCTAAAAGATTATGTTGGAGGGGCTCAAATTATATAGGGAATGAGTAGATGTTAAAGTACACTGTGCAATTAGCATAAATCCTATAATTATTTTAATTTAAAGGATCTTTGTGATGCCCAGATAGGCCATGCATGATGAGTGTTTCCAGAGGTCACTGCATTGGGGTCACTGTGACCAGCCTTGGAATGAGAGATATGCCTTTTCCAGAGAAATTTTTCAGCAGGGGAAACACCTTCCAGTTTTTCCTTTGTGCTTTCTTTCCCTTTCTATCCCTTTTTCCTTCCTCCAGATGCATCGTGCATGGTGTCCACTCCCTGCAAGACTGGCTCCTGGATCCTTGAGAAAGTCATTATTACTTTTGGCAATCTTCAGTTTCTCAAGAAAGTCGGGGTGATAATTCCTACTTCCCCTCAATATCCACTAAAAGGAGGGTATGGAGACAAGATTGGTGTAGCTGGGCTGATGTCACGGTGGGCATAGAACAAAAACGACTGATGTTCACAGGTTGTTCACTGCGTGCCAGGCACACACACACCCCACTCCCCCCACTGCTGCTGCGAGACGGGGTGCAAGGCTTCACCCAGCCTTACAGGTGGGAAACCGAGGCACAGGGAAGCTGAGTGACCTGGTTCAGGTCACACAGGCAGAAAGTGCAGAGCCAGGGTTTGAACCCAGGGGACTTGTCTCCTCACCACCACACCACACGCATTTCAGGAAAAGAACTGTCTGTGCTCTGTTTGAGGAACTTCTCTTCCACCAACCTCTAAAAGACCTCAAACTCCTCCGTGGAGACTCTCTTTAAGATGAGGGCTCTTAACCTGAGTCCGTGAACAAACCCCTACCCCAAGGGAGTCCTTAGAAATAATCCAGTTTGTTAACTAGGATGAGAGCAACTCACGTCTTTGTTCTCACTAACCTCTCACTGAAGTTCAGCATTTCCTTCCATTATGACTATAGGAAAAAAACCACAGAAGCATTGGCAAGGCTTGGGAATATATCCCCAGTGGAAATTGCAGGGATTTCATATCACATCACAGGTGCTGATAGTAGTGACCTCAAACTATCACTTATGCTCATTGCTGCTCCAAAAATAGTTATACACAATACCAAGGAGCGGTCAGCACAACTGGACTAAACCAAATGCAAAGAAGTTTCCTGAATAAACTGAATGCTTTGAAGGCCAGAGAAACAGGGGCGGGGGCCTAGGGACCATGGTTTCAGGGGACATCTAGGTCAATAAGCATAACAAATGTATTAAGAAAACATTCTGCATCCCACTTTGGTGAGTGGCGCCTGGGGTCTTAAACACTAGCAAGCAGCCATCTAAGATGCGTCAATTGGTCTCAACCCACCTGGAGCAAAGGAGAATGAAGAACACCAAAGACACAAGGTAATTACAAGCCCAAGAGACAGGAAGGGTCACATAGATCATATATCTCCAGGGCTCCCATGCCCTCAGCCTCCAGCTAAACAAATGGGAGGAGCCACAGGAGATGGGGTGGTCTCCTAGGGTTCAGAGCAGTGCAGGGAAGAGTGACCAGCGGAAGTGGAGGTGCAAACATAGAAAAACTACTCAGCAATTCCGTGGAGTGATGGAAATGAGAATAGGAGCAGGGATGGGAAAGGAGATCACAGGGGTAGGAGGACATGGGTAGGGGATACAATAGGTTCTTAAGACTAAGTTGACCATATACCCATCAAGACATCAACCCTTCATTACTTTCTTTCCCCCACTGAGGGTTTACGAAGTCTCACAATGAGAACACACACCAATCAGACACTGGCCACTCCAGAGAAAACAAGTTCCCAGGCACTTCCCACCCTCCAGGAGCCAAAGGACAGTTGTTTGAAGGTCACAGGGGTGATCCGCCAGAAACCCAGCACACAAAAGCTACTGGAGAGTCACACAAACCAGTAAAGTGGGTTCAGGGTGACTGGATGGAGTGTCAATGGTGTCTGCTAAACATGTGAACAGAGCATTTGATATTATAGGTAAACATAGAGCTGTCCACTGAATTCCATGAGATCACAGAGGAGGAAAACCTCACCTAGGTTTTAGGGAGTGAGAGAACAGGTATGGTGAGATTATCTGAAGGAGGTGATGCTTGTATCTGAGGATATGAATAAGCATTCACCAAGCAAAGAAGTCGGGAAAGAACTGGTTAGACAAGAGAACAGCATGAGAGATTTGAGAGACACGGTGTCATAAATTAACACGATTTGTGCTGAAAACCACAAATTATACACCACTGCTGGAGTATAAATTGTGAGTGAGGAAGCAGAGGAAGATGAGGCTGGAGGGACAGGTGAATGTCAGTTTGGGGAAGGCCTTGTATGCTGCGCTGAGATATTTAGACACATTCATGTGGACTGTCTTGAACAGGAATCACGGTTGATCCTGCTAGATGAACCTAATGATGATGGTGATGATGAAAACGCCAATAGTGGTGAGGGTGGTGGCTGTGACAGTGATGATGGCGATGATGGTGATTGCGATGTGACGATGATGGGGACAAGGATGGCGATGATGATGAGGGAGATGGTGGTGATGATGATGAACAGGAGGATGGTAATGTAATGAATAATGATGATAGTGGTGAAGATAATAGTGGACATTTATTGGGCTTCGAGCTGCTTCAAGGTTTAATTATTGTTATCCCCATTTTTTAGACAAGAAAACAGAGACACAGGGAATTTAGGCCCAAGTTCACAGAGCCAGTATATGGAGTTCAACCCCGCTGGTATGACTCTGACCCATGTCACAGTTCACAGTCCTGACTCTAACCCTAACTCTTTCAGCAGCAAGAAAGGAAGAATGGTTGAAGGCTCAGATGCCCATTGACTTGTAGAGTTCTCATGACCTCTCATGCCTCTTTCGATTCTTCCTTCCCTTTCTTCCTCTCCCACTTCTCAATGACACTCTCCCTCCCTCCCCGCTCCCCATTGACCTAAACCTAAACCCCACTGGCATGCTCTGTGGGAGTCCCAAAAGTCCCCTGTAAAGACCACTGACAGGGCGCCTTGCGTGCCAGCACTGGTCTCTTCCTCTTCAGGCTCACCTGAGAAAATGAGGACAAAGACTTGTATCCAGGGGTGTATTCTTGATATTACATAACTTAACTTTTCTGGAGGAATTTGATGACCTAACCACAGCTCTTCTATTTAGGCATTTTAAAGTTTACTCACCTATCTGCAAGAAAAGGAGCCCTGTTGGTGTAATGGTTAAGTGTTTGCCTGCTAATCAAAAGGTTGGTGAGGCAGTTGTCCATCATATAGGATCGCTATGAGTCCATCAACAGCAATCTTCAACATGGTGGAACTCGTCACTTCAAGGTTGGTGAGAAACCTGCTTCTTGCCTACTAGTTTTTATTAGTAACCTGAGTTGAGCCTTTCTGAGGAAAACCATAATAGGGTAGGAATTTTCATGTTACAGTTAGACCTAAGCTTACTGCATAGTAGTATGCCTTTAAAGCACCAGGCTGGTTAAAGTTATCAAGACATTGGCATTCTTGTCTTTCTGTAATTTTCTTGTTATTCTCTCTCCAAACACAGTCTTGGGAGCTGGTGGGCACCACCACTCACAGATAACATCAAACAATGGAACTGCGAGCCAATCACAGACAAGCAACTGGGACTTCCAAAAACAGAACAGGCCTGCAATTTGTGCAGTCTGGGCAGGCTCATAAATTGGCGCCTCTTCACACCCATATTCTTTAAATATTTATTCAACATTTATTTAGTGGAGAAGGGAGGAGAAAACTAATCTGCTATAAATAAAAAAAATTATTATAGATAAAGCCTCTTACTAACTCATTTCTATTGGTGCAGGCACAGGCAATGT
Organism: Elephas maximus indicus; assembly: GCF_024166365.1. Lineage (NCBI taxonomy): Eukaryota > Metazoa > Chordata > Mammalia > Proboscidea > Elephantidae > Elephas > Elephas maximus. Next base: position 60,524,219 of record NC_064843.1, on the reverse strand, counting down.
TCTGAAAAACATTCTGCAAAATTTCCCCATTTTTCTAGAGGGTCCTGGACAGAGGTGGAGAAAAATACAGGACAAAATTCTATCTCAAAAAGAAAGACCAGACTTGCTGGCATGACAGAGACTGGAGAAACCCTGAGAGTATGGCCCCCAGATACCTTTTTAGCTCAGTAATGAAGTCACTCCTGAGGTTTGCCCTTCAGCCAAAGACTGGACAGGCCCCTAAAACAAAGTGAGGCTAAAGGGCATACCGGCCCAGGGGAAAGAACTGGAAGTCAGGAGGGGACAGGGAAGCTCGTAATAGAGAACACAAGGCCGAGGAGGGAGAGGGTTGATATGTTGTGGGGTTGTTAACCAATGTCATAAAACAATATGCGTACTAACTGTTTAATGAGAAACTAGTTTGTTCTGTAAACCTTCATCTAAAGTACAAGAAAAAAGAAAAAGTGAAAAAAAAATTCTCCATTTTTCTGTAATTCTTACTGTCTTTTAAGTTTCTTCTGTGATTTTCTGAAGTAGGCAAATTTTTTGTGAATTATAAGTTTTAATATTTAGATAGTAAAACACATTTAACTTAGGTAAATAGTACGGTGGTATACAGTACTCAGTTTTAAAATTCAGCTCTCTGGGACTATGTGAGCTTTTACAAAATATTCCTAGTAGAGGTAGGCCACCAGGATAAAGAAGCAGGGGGATTCTTTCATTTCTACTTCAGGTGGGTGTTAGTGCCAGGCAGAGGGACTGACTTACTTGCTTTCAGTTCTGTAAGGGTTTGTGTCCTGTGGAACCTTGAGTTAAGTAGCACTGTTTTCCCAGGTTACAATAGTGTTTTAGTGCCCTTGGTGGATCAGCACCTGAGAAAGTGCTCAGATAGCCACCTGCAGTCCACTTTTTTTTTTTAATTGTGCTTTAAGAGAAAGTTTACAATTCTAGTCAGTTTCTCATATGAAACCTTATACATGCATTGTTATGTGTGTTACTCTTCCTACAATGTGACAGCATACTCCTCTCTACCCTGTATTTCCCCTGTTCATTCAACCAGCTCCTGTCCTTCTCTGCCTTCGCATCTCGCCTCCAGGCAGGAGCTGCCCGTATGGTCTCATGTGTGTACTTAAGCTAAGAATCACATTCCTCACCAGTATCATTTTATGTCTTATAGTCCAGTCTAATCCTTGTCTGAAGAGTTGGCTTCGAGAATGGTATTAGTTTTGGGCCAACAGAGAGTCCAGGGGACATGACCTCGGGGTTCCCTCCAGTGTCAGTCAGACAATTAAGTCTAGTTTTTTAGCTAGAATTTGAGGACTGCATCCCACTTTTCTCCTGCTCCATCAGGCACTCTCTGTTGTGTTCCCTGTCAGGGCAGTCATTGGTGGGAGCTGGGCACCATCTAGTCCTTCTGCTCTCAGGTTGATGGAGTCTCTGGTTTATGCGGCCCTTTTTTTCTCTTGGGCTCATATATTCCTTGTGTCTTTGGTGTTCTTCATTCTCCTTTGCTCCAGGTGGGTTCAGACCAATTGATGCATCTTAGATGGCTGCTTGTGAGCGTTTAAGACCCCAGATGCCACTCACCAAAGTGGGATGCAGAACGTTTTCTTAACATACTTTGTCATGCCAATGATCTAGATTCCCCTGAAACCATGGTCCCCAGACCTCTGCCCCTGCTACTCTGGCCCTCAAAGTGTTTCGTTGTATTCAGGAAACTTCTTAGCTTTTGGATTAGCCTAGTTGTGCTGACCTTTCCTGTATTGTGTTGTCCTTCCCCTCACCTAAAATAATTCTTATCTACTATCTAGTTAGTGAATACGCCTTTCCCTCCGTCCCTCCCCACAAAGAATGTCTTCTTCTGTGATTAAACCTTTTCTTGAGTTCTTAAAATAGTGGTCTCATACAATATTTGTCCTTTTGCAACTAATTTCACTCAGCATAATGCCTTCCATATTCTTCCATGTTATGAGATGTTTCACAGATTCATCATTATTCTTTATCTTTGCATAGTATTCCATTGTGTGAATATACCATAATTTATCCATTCATCCGTTGATGGCACCTTGGTTGTTTCCATCTTTTTGCTATTGTAAACACTGCTGCAATGAACATGGGTGCTCATGTATCTATTTGTGTGAGGGTTCTTATTTCTCTAGGATATATTTCGGGGAGTGGGACTGCTAGATCGTATAGTAGTTCTATTTCTGGCTTTTTAAGGAAGTGCCAAATCGATTCCAAAGTGGTTGTACCATTTTACATTCCCACCAGCTGTGTGTAAGTGTTTCAGTCTCCCCACGACCTCTCCAACATTTATTATTTTGTGTTTTTTGGATTAATGCCAGCCTTGTTGGAGTGAGATGAAATTTCATTGTAGTTTTGATTTGCATTTCTCTAATGGCTAATGATCGTGAGCATTTCCTCATGTATCTGTTAGTTGCCTGTATGTCTTCTTTGGTGAAGTGCCTGTCCATATCCTTTGCCCATTTTTTAATTGGGTTATTTGCCTTTTTGTTGTTGAGGTTTTGCAGTATCTTGTAGAAAAAAAAAAAATTTTTTTTTTTGTAGATTTTAGAGATTAGATGCTGATTGGGTTTGTCATAGGTAAGTATTTTTTTCCCAGTGTGTAGGGTGTCTTTTTACTCTTTTGGTGAGATCTTTGGATGAGCGTTAAGTGTTTGATTTTTAGGAGCTCTCAATTATCCAGTTTCTCTTCTAGTGTTTGAGCATTGTTAGTAATGTTTTGCGTTGTTTATGGCACGTATTAGAGCTTCTAGCGCTGCCCCTATTTTTTCTTCTATGATATTTATTGTTTTAGATTTTATATTTAGGTCTTTGATCCTTTTTGAGTTACTTTTTATGCATGGTATGAGGTATGGGTCTTGTTCCATTTTTTTTACAGATGCATATCCAGTTATGCCAGCACCATTATTTAAAGACACTGTCTTTTCCCTATTTAACAGACTTTAGGCCTTTGTCAAATATCGGCTGCTCATAGGTGGATGAATTTATGTCTGGATTCTCAATTCTGTTCCATTGGTCTATGTATCTGTTGTTATACCAGTACCAGGCTGTTTTGACTACCATGGCAGTATAAGAGGTTCTGAAATCAGGTAGTGTGAGGCTCCCCACTTTGTTCTTCTTTTTTCAGTAAAGCTTTACTTATACGGGGCCTCTTCCCTTTCCCTATGAAGTTGGTGATTTGTTTCTCCATCTCATTAAAAAATACCACTGGAATCTGGATTGGGATTGCATTGTATCTACAGATGGCTTTTGGTAGAATAGGCATTTTCACAACGTTGAGTCTTTCTATCCATGAGCAAGGTATGTTTTTCCACTTATGTAGGTCTCTTTCGGTTTCTTGCAGTAGTGTCTTGTAGTTTTCTTTGGAGAGGTCTTTTATGTCTCTGCTTCAATTTATTCCTGAGTATTTTGTCGTCTTGGGGGCTATTGTAAATGTATTGCTTTGGTGATTTCTTCTTCGACGTTCTCTTTGTTGGTGTAGAGGAACCCAACTGATTTTTGAATGTTTATCTTTTATCCTGATACTTTGCTGAAACCTTCCATTAGTTCCAATAGTTTTCTTGTGGATTCTTTGGGTTTTCTGTGTATAAGATCATACCATCTGCAAAAAGAGATACTTTTACTTCTTCCTTACCAATTTGGATGCCCTTCATTTCTTTTTCTAGCCTAATTGCTCTGGCTAGGACCTCCAGCACAAAGTTGAATAATAGCGGTTATAAAGGGCATTCTTGTCTGGTTCCCGTTCTAAAGGGGAATGCTTTTAGACTCTTCACTTAGGATGATGCTGGCTGTTAGCTTTGTATAAATGCCCTTTATTATGTTGAGGAATTTTCCTTCTATTCTTATTTTGCTGAGAGTTTTTTATCATGAATGGGTGTTGGACTTTGTCAATGCCTTTTCTTCATTAATTGATAACATCATGTGGTTCTTGTCTTTTGTTTTGTTTATGTGGTGGATTACACTTATTGTTTTTCTGATGTTGAACCATCCATGCATACCTGGTATGAATCCCACTTGCTCATGGTGAATAATTTTTTTAATATGTTGTTGAATTCTATTGGCTAGAATTTTGTTGAGGATTTTTGCATCTAAGATGATGAGGGATATTGGTCTGTAATTTTTTTTTGTGTGTGTGGTGTCTTTACCTGTTTTGGTATCAGGGTTATGCTGGCTTCATAGAATGAGTTTGGGATTACCCCATCCTTTTCTATGCTCTGAAATACCCTTAGCAGTAGTGGTGCTAACTCTTCCCTGAAAATTTGGTAGAATTCTCCAGTGAAGCCATCAGAGCCATGTCTTTTGTTTTTGGTTGGAAGTTTTTAAATTTTCTTTCAATCTCTTCTTTTGTTATAGGTTTATTTAGTTGTTCTACCTTTTTGTGTTAGTTTAGATAAGTAGTGTGTTTCTAGAAATTTGTCCATTTCCTTAGGTTTTCAAATTTGTTAGAGTACAATTTTTCATTGTATTCTGTTATGATTCTTTTAATTTCAGTGGGGTCTGTTGTGATATCACCCATCTCATTTCCTGTTTGGGTTATTTGCTTCCTCTCCTATTTTCCTTTTGCTAGTTTGGTCAATGGTTTATAGATTTTATCGATCTTTTCAAAGAACCAGCTTTTGGTCTTGTTAACTCATTCAATTGTTTTTCTATTCTCTATTTCATTTAATTCTGCTCTATTATTTGCTTTTCTTCTGGTGCCCAAGGGTTTCTTTTGCTGTTCTCTTTCTACTCATTTGAGTTTTAGGGTTAATTCTTTGATTTTGACCCTTTCTTCTTTTCGGACGTGTGCATTTATTGATATAAATCGACCTCTGAGCGCTGCTTTTTGCTGTGTCCCCAAGGTTCTGATAGGAAGTGTTTTCATTTTCATTGGATTCTATGAATTTCTTTATTCCACCTTAATTTCTCCTATAACCCAATAGTTTTTGAGCAAGGTGTTGTTCAGTTTCCATGTGTTTAATTTTTTCCCTTGCTTTTTCTGTTATTGATTTCTATCTACTCTTACAGCTTTATGGTCAGAAAAGATGCTTTGTAATATTTCAGTGTTTCAGATTCTGTTAAGGCTTACTTTATGGCCTAGTATGTTGTCTTTTCTGGAGAATGTTCCATGTTGTGTTGGGAAAGAAAGTTTACTTGGCTCTTTTTGGGTGGAGTGTTCTGTATGCATCTATGGAGTCAAGTTGGTTGATTGTGGCATTTAGATCTTCCATTGTCTTTATCGAGCTTCTTTCTGGATGTTCCGTCCTTCACCAGAAGTGGTGTGTTGAAGCCTCCTACTATTATTGTGGAGCTGTCTATCTCACTTTTCAGTGCTGTTAGAGTTTGTTTTATGTATTTTGGAGCCCTGTAGTTGGGTATGTAAATATTTATTATGGTTATGTTCTCCCGGTGTATCAACTCTTTAATCATGACATAGTATCCTTCCTTATCCTTTGTTGTGGATTTTACCTCAAAGACTATTTTGTCAGAGATTAATATTGCCACTCCTGCTCTTTTTTGATTGTTATTTGCTTGATATTTCTTTTTTCCATCCTTTGAGTTTTAGTTTGTTTGTGTCTTTAAGTCTAAAGTATGTCTCTTGTAGGCAGCATTTAGACGGACCATGTTTTTTTTTTAATCTATTCTGTCACTCTCCGTCTCTTTACTGGTGCATTTGGTCTATTTGATTCAGCATAGTTATTGGTAGGTTTGAGTTAGTGCTGTCATTTTGATGTCTTTTTGTTGTTGGTTTGTTGACAGTTTCTTTGTTCCACTTAATTTTCTGTGCCGAGTTGTTTTTCTTTATGTATTTTCTTTACATATTTTTCATTGCTGTTGATTTTGTATTTGCTGAGTCTTTATGTTTTTCTTGTTTTTTATTTTGATATGTAGGACTGTTAGTTTCCTTTGTGGTTACCTGAATATTTACCCCTATTTTTCTAAGTTTAAACCAATCTTTTATTTCTTTATATCACCTTGACTTCCTCTTTATATGAAAGATCCATAACTACATTTTTTAGTGCCTCTTTTTTGTTTTAATGTTGTCATCTTTTACATGATGACATCTCTGCTTCCCTGTTTCGAGCTTTTTAGCTTTAATTTTTGTGATTTTCCTATCTGGGTTGATATCTGGTTGCTTTGTCCTATGTTCCAGTTTTGAGTTGTTATTTGATGTTATTGACTTTCTAACCAGAGGACTCCTTTCAGTATTTCTTGTAATTTTGGTTTGGTTTTTGCAAGTCCTCTAAACTTCTGTTTGTCTGCAAATGTCCTAATCTCGCCTTCATATTTCAGAGGCAGTTTTGCTGGATATATAATTCTTGGCTGGCAATATTTTTCCTTCAAGGCTTTATATATGTCATCCCGTTGCCTTCTTGCCTGCATGGTTTCTGCTGAATAGTCCAAGCTTAGTCTTATTGACTCTTCTTTGTAGATGACTTTTTTTTTATCCCTAGCTGCTCTTAAAATTCTCTATCTTTGGTTTTGGCAAATTTGATTATAATATGTCTTGGTGACTTTCTTTTGGGAGCTACCTTGTGTGGGATTCGATGAGCATCTTGGATAGATATCGTTTCATCTTTCATGATATCAGGAAAGTTTTCTGCCAACAAATCTTCAACAGTTCTCTCTGGATTTTCTATTATACCCCCCCTCCCTGCCCTGTTCTGGTACTCTGATCACTCATAGGTTATTCCTCTTGATAGAGTCCCACATAATTCTTAGGGTTTCTTCATTTTTTTTAATTCTTTTATCTGATTTTTTCCTCAAATATGTTGGTGCCAAGTACTTTATCTTCAATCTCACTAATTCTGACTTCCATTGCCTCAATTCTGCTCCTATGACTTTCTACTGAGTTGTCTAATTCTGAAATTTTATTGTTAATCTTTTGAATTTCTGTTTGATATCTCTCTATGGATTCTTGCAGCCTATTAAATTTATCATTATGGCCTTGTCTAATCTGCTTAAGTTCCTCTAATGCTTTGTCTGTGCTTCCTTAGCTTGTTCTGCATTTCGCCTGATCTCCTTCCCGATCTCTTGAAGAGTTCCGTATATTAATCTTTTGTATTCTACCTCCAGTAATTTCAGGAAGTTCTCTTCATCTGGAAGATTCTTGATTCTTTGTTTTGGGAACTTGCTAAAGCCGTCATGGTCTGCTTCTTTATGTGATTTGATATCGACTGTTGTCTCTCAGCCATCAAGAAGTTATTGTATTTTTTTTCTTGTTTGCTTAGTGTGTGCTAGCTTCTTGTTTTGTTTTGCTATGATATGCCCAAATAGGCTGCTTGAGTGAGCCACTTTGATTATCGGTGACTTTGAAGCTCTAATGTCCTACTACCAGGTGGTTAGAGCTGTTACTAGGTATATGAACCCAGGAGTCCATTCACTTTTCTTGTATGGATTCAGCTCAGGTGTCCAGACAGTCAGTCACCAAGTGTGTAGTGCAGTCTCTCACCTACAGTTCTAGATGAGGTGATTGGTGTAGACACAGGTATCTGGGTCCAGTAGGGGGTCACGCGCTGAGCAAGGCACAGGACTGACAACTGTCCCTGAGTGTCTGTGAGGAAAGCGTGTCCCTTTTCCCTATAGCACGTAGGTAGGTGGGTTTTGCATCCAGGCTATGGGCACCCAGTGCTGTTGGCTGTAAGGACTGGTAGGCACCACTTATTTTTGGACCCCTTTCACATGTGTCTAGATGTCAAGTGTGGAGCCACCAGTCCTCAGGCCTCTGATGTGGGTAGGTGAGGACTCTGCTTAATAGGCAGAGTAGTGTCAAATGTCATGAATTGACCTCTCTACCATGTAGCTGAAACAGTTGAAGTTAGACTTCAGTTAAATACCCTGTTATACTGTGCTAGTGAGGGCTTATGCTGCTGAAATAGGCCCACACAAGTCTATGCAGTGGTGAAAGGCATTCAAAGTCTGTGGACTTCTTATGCCTGTGTCTAGGCAAAGGAGCTGTTTCTGCCCTGAGTTCCCAGCTTAGAGGAGCCAGAAGATTATTTTTTCTCTGTTTGTTAACTTGTTCCCTCTCCAAGGCCAGGAGAATGGCTCAGGACAAGTGCAGGGTCCTTCTTCCAACCCAGGGAATGCAGATGGCTGGGACCCAGTGCAGAGCGGGAAGGGAGCAGGTAAGTGGGTGAAAGGTTTTTCCCGAAGGGGTATTTTTGGATATCGGTAGGTTAAATGCAGGTACTTATCGTTTGCCGATTGTGGGCCACTTCTTGCTTGTTCTGGAGGGTTGAGGAGACTCTCCGCAATTCCAGCTCCCCTGATGTGGAAAATGCATCCCGAACGCCTCTGCTTGACTCACTGTGCTCGTGGGAGTGGTAGAATCAGGCTGCAGGGTGCTGGTTCCTGCTGGGTCGGGTCTGGCAACGCCTTGATGCTTCTGAACCGTTTCTCCCTCTCCCTCTCCCTGCCACTCAGTCTGATTCCTCAACTTTGCCTTTGATGTTCAGGGCTCCTAGCTTGTCATATATAATCGATCTACTTGTTTTTTCAGGTTTTTGTTGTAAGAGGGACCACAGGAAGCATCTGACTACCCTTCCATCTTGCCCCCACCTCTCTGCAGTCCAGCTTTGAACACCCAGCTGAAAGCCATGGCCACTTTCCCAGGCGGGGATCACTTTCTGCCACGTGTATCCCTACTCTGTATGGTTGCCATGACTGACCTTGTCTCATAGGAGCTGCCTCTGGAGTGAAGGGCATTTCCCAGTAGTACTGATGGGCTGTACAGGTCATCCAGGATCCCTAGCTTGGTCCTGCCTGTGATCAGTGTAAAAGGCTCACCAGCTGGATGGCTGTGGTTAGGGGACCAGTCTGGGGCTGTGTGTGTAAATGCACAAAGGCTGTGAGAGACTCAAATCTGACCTTGGTTTTATTGCTTAAGATCTAGGACAGCTAACCAAGCATCATATTACAGTATTTCCAACTTTACAATTTAATGACAATCCATTAAAATAATTACCAGATGATAACTATGGACTTTTAACTAGGAGGTACAAACTTCTCCTGTCAGGCAATTAGCTTAGGGCATGTGGCCTCCTCCTCTGTGGCTGATGTAGGCTGGCTTGATGTTCTGGGGTATTCCAGGGTCTCATCATACCAGGAAATCAGTAAAAATGAATGCTGATCTCAAAGTCTGTCCTTCTTACAATCTGTCCATTTGGTGTGCCCTAGAAAGCAATCAGGGGCTCAAGGGAAAGATACTGTCAGACCTTTCTACTAAAAGTCCTCTCTGTTGTTGGGGAAACTACATGACACGGTCTTACTGTTAATGAGAAAGCTGGGCTATTGCTGCAGATTGTAGATGCTGACTCCAAAGTTCGGAGCTGCAGCTTCAAGGCAGAGAGCTGAAATCAATCATGCTTTCAGTTACCTCCACCAGGGTTAAGAAAAAGCAAAAAGCAGAATTACAGAATAAGAACCTAGGAGATCATCTAAAGCCGTGGGGGAAAAGCTTACTAAACTTTAAGAGAAATAAATTCCCTTGAGGTTACTAAGGGACTGGAGAACAGTGGAATATTTGAGTTTTTATAGTTTTCCTTTGAAACTTACAAAACAAGAATGAAAGATATTTGCCAGATGGTTACTCTTGCTCTTCCTCAATGTAAATAAGAGTGGAGGCAGTGATGACTCAGTGGCTATGAAGCAGGAATCAGATGGCCTGGGACTATGTCTCAGCTGTCTGTTCCTAGATGAGTATTTTAATTTCACTAAAGATTCAGTTTTCCTTGTCTATAAAATAAGACAAATAATAGTACTTACCTCATATGGTTGCTTTGATGAATAAATCAGTTAATGTATGTAACATTCTGAACACAATGGCTTGAGTGTTGCAAGAATTCAGTAAATGTTAGCTAATATTATTGCTGCTAGGGTCATTATTATTTTAATCAACTTCTTAGAAAAGGGGGATGAACTAAATCAAAATGGACTTAGGACACTTTTCATACTCTCTACAAAAACACACAAAATAAGGTTAGTGGGCTTATGCCTCTTTCAACTTCATTTATGGGGCCATCTACATAGAAGCAGGCACATAGGAATGGTTTGCTGTAGAGCCTGGTTTCCTTTTCTTCTCTTGTCTTATAAGAGTTTTCACCCATCTAAAGAAACCCAAGCCTTCACATTTCACATTCCAACAAACACATGATTTAGGTTTCCCAGTGGTCTATGGGAATGGCCAACACAATGGTAAAATCCAACCCACCACTGGATCTGATGTTAAGTACAATTAAAAAGCAGATGGTGTCTAAATCTAGGCCCATCTGTTCCATGTCTGTGGAAAGTTTCCTCAGTGGAGAAGACAGAGCGCCATAGCCAACTTCATTTTGCCCCCCAAATGACTGGACTTTTGCATTAAAAAAAAAAAAAACTTATTATTTTTCATGAATGTTTTTTTTTCTGATCTACATAGCCACAGAAATGGTAAGTCTGACTTCCAAACAAGGAAATGATCAGTGAGAATATTCATGAATATAGACTTGAGCTCAAGATTCTGCCAAAAGTGAGATAATTTGAAGATAAGAAAATACTTGAATACGATTGTCCATTGGTTTGTGAGACACCCACCACACACATACACCTACATATAGATCCAACTATTAAGTGGCCTAAACAAGAAAATTATTTGATTGAATTCTATTTCTCATCTTTGTATTATCTGTCCTTTCAAGAACTGACAAAAAGTAATTTTCTCTTCTTTGAAGAGAACAAAATATATTAATTAAGCACAAAGAGAAAGAACTCTACAGTTCCTGAAGGGAACACCAGAGTCACTAGAATTTGGTCAGAAGGAGACTTTTAACCCACTGATCAAATAATAGAAAGTATCGCCTCACAGTTACCACATTATATTACTCAAATGTTCCATTTTCAACAACAACAACCAAAATCATAAGGAACACAGAGAAGCAGGGAAGAATGTTTTATTTTCCAAGGAACCAAATAAAGCAACAAAAACCACCCCCCAAAAAGCCAAGACATGGACCTACTAGAAAAAAAATTTAAAACAACTGTCTTAAATATGCTCAAAGAGTTAAAAGAAAACATAGACAAAGAACAAAAGGAAATAAGGACAATAATCTATGAACAAGATGAGAATATCAATAAAGAGACAGAAATTATAAAAAGGGATCAAACAAATACTTAAGTTGAAAAGTACAATAACTGAAATTAAAAAAAAAATCACTAAAGGAGCTCAACAGCAGATTTGAGCTGGTAGAAGAAAGAATCAACAAATTTGAAGATAGGACAATTGGAACGATCCAGTCTGAGGAAAGAAGGAAAAAAAGAATAAAGAAAAATTAACAAGTCCTAACGAACCTGTGGGACATCATCAAGTGGGTCAATATATGCATTATGGGAGTCTCAGAAGGAAGAGAGAGAGAAAGGGGCAGAAAGAATATTTGAAGAAATAATGATAATTACCTTATTCAATACATATATAGAGCTATTACAATTCAATAACAAGAAGGCAATCCCCCCCTCCAAAAACAAGAAGACAGACAAGTCAATTAAAAATGGGCAAAATATTTTAGCAAACACTTCAAAGAACATAAATGAATGATCAAGAAGCTGTAGAGAAAGTCCTCAACATCACTGGATATTAACAAAATTTAAATAAAAAACACACCGAGATACTTTATAAACTCATATGAATGGCTATAGAATGAAAATATCAAGTATTGGCAAGAATGTGGAGCAACTGGAATGCGCATATATTTCTGCTGGGAATGTAAAAATGTACATTCATGTTGGAAAATAGTTTCTGTTTCCTATAAAATTCAACATACACTCCTAGCTATTTACCCAAAAGAAATAAAAGCATCTGTAGACACTAAGTATTGTACATTACTGTTCATAGTAGCTTTATTCGTAATAATCCCACACTAGAAACAATCCTGATATCCACCAACTGTTGGTACACCTATACAATGGACTTCTACTCAGCAATAAAAAGGAATGAACTCCATCTAGATATACAACACACACACACAACAACATGAATGGATCTCAAAAGTATAATGCTAAATGACCAAGGTTAGTATTACCAGTAATAAAGCATATCAACATCACATACTCTTGATATGATATACGAAAAATAACACAACATCACTTCTGTAGCATTCCTGCTGAAGATGCATAACCTCAATCAAATCATGAGAAAACACATGGCAAACCCAAAATGGCCTGGACTCGTCAAAATTGAGAAGATCATGAGAAACAAGCAAACACTGAGAAACTGTCACGGAATGAAGACAACAAGGAGATGTAACAACCAAATGCAGGGTGGAATATGGGATTGTACCAGAAAGACTAAATTAGAGGAAAAACTGGTGACATTTTAGTAAGGTCTGTAAACTGATTAATAGTATTGTACCAATGTTAGTTTCCTGGTTTTGATATTTGTACTATGGTTATATAACATATTAACATTAGGGAAAGCCAGGTGAAGGATATATGAATATCTCTGTATTATTTCTGCAGCTTTTCTATAAGTCTAAATTATTTCAAAATAAAAAGCTTTTTTAAAATGGTTGCAATTTTTGGTATTCAAATATATATCAATAAACTAATTTTAAAAATAAGGTCCATACTATAACCCAGACAGCCTGGGTGTTTTTTAGAAGAGTCTGAGAGGAAGGAGTAATATACACAAGGAGGCTCCATCCTCATTTCCCTCCCCATTCTTTACCTTCCACCACCTATCTTTCAGTTTGTTGTACTGTGGTAGCTAGCATACTATTATGGAAGATATGCCACCAGTATTTCAAATACCAGTTGTGTCACCCATGGTGGACGGGTTTTACCAGAACACCTAGACTAAGACAGACTAGGAAGAAAGGTTTGGCAACCTACTTCTGAAAATTAGCCAAAGAGAACCCTATGGACCCACTACAGAACACTGGCCAGTACAGTGCTGGAAGATGAGCCCTCTAGGTTGCAAGGCTCTCAAAATACACAGTGGCTGCAACAATGGACTTGAGCGTACCAACAACCATGAATACAACACAGGACTGGGCAACATTTGGTTCTCTTGTATATGGGGTTGCCATGAATTGGAGCCAACTTGACAGCAATGAATAACAACATCTCCTACCATAGGTCATGCTTTAATCCAAACAACTTCCTTTTAGTCTTTTACATGAATGTACACACACACGCACACGCACACATTTATTTATTTTGTTTATGACTTCATTAAAAAGGGGGATATTATTGCTAAGAATCTTTTTTTTAATTTTTAATAGGATTATATTTAGAAACATTCAATTTAGATCTTTTTTTTTTTTTTCCCAGAAACCCATTTTTAAGAAAAATGGAAGTGGGTAAGTTATTTTGGAGATGGCTGCTGAATTTGAGGTGGTGATGCCCATAGAGGGACAGGGTGCTGTACTGGTAAACATTTAATAACTGACACTCTGAACAACTCAAAAAAAGATATGATTTGCAAAAAAAAAAAAATCTTATTTGTACCATTTGCTGGTTTCCATGGTGTAAATATGACTCCATGGCTGATTTCAGGTTACTAACATGATTATGCACCACCCCACCCCCCCGCCGCCGTGTCTGTCAGTTTGTCCTACTGTGGGGGCTTACATGTTGCTGTAATGCTAGAAGCTATGCCACTGATACTGAATTACCAGCCAGGTAACTCATGGTGGACAAGATTCAGCTCAGCTTCCAGACTAAGACAGACTAGGAAGAAGGACCAGGCGGTCTACTTCTGAAAAGAATTAGCCAGTGAAAACTTTATGAATAGCAACAGAACATTGTCTGATATAGTGCCGGAAGATGAGATCCTCAGGTTGGAAGGCACTCAAAAGATGACTGGGGAAGAGCTGCTCCCCCCAAGTAGAGTTGACCTTAATAAGGTGGATGGCGTCAAGCTTTTGGGACCTTCACTTGCTGATGTGGCATGACTCAACATGAGAAGAAACAGCTGCAAATATCCATTAATAATCGGAACATGGAATTATGAAGTATGAATCTAGGAAAATTGGAAGTCATAAAAAATGAAATGGAATGCATAAACATTGATATCCTAGGCATTAGTGAGCTGAAATGGACTGGTACAGGCTATTGTGAATTGGATAATCATATAGTCTATTACGCCAGGGATGAGAACTTGAAGAGGAATGGCATTGCATTCATGGGCAAAAAGAAGATTTTAAAATCTATCCTGAAGTAGAACGCTGTCAGTGATAGGATAATATCCATACACCTACAAGGAAGACCACTTAATAGGACTATTATTCAAATTTATGCACCAACCACTAAGGACAATGATGAAGGAAGTGAAGATTTTTACCAACTTCTACAGTCTGAAATTGATCGAACATGCAATCAGAGTGCGTTGATAATTACTGGTGACTGCAATGCAAAAGGTGAAAACAAAGAAGAAGGATCAGTAGTTAGAAAATATGGCCGTGGTGATAGAAATGATGCTGAAGATCGCATGACAGAATTTTGCAAGACCAATGACTTCTTCATTGCAAATACCTTTTCAATCAACATAAATGGTGACTATACTGACTTTGCCAGATGGAATACACAGGAATCAAACTGACTATGTTTGTGGAAAGAGACAAAAGAAAAGCACAATATTATCCATCAGAACAAGGCCAGGGGCCAACGGTGGAACAGACCATCAACTGCTCATATCCAAGTTTGAGTTGAAACTGAAGAAAATCAGAACAAGTCCACAAGACCACCTGAAGAATAGATTTGACCCACTGAATACTAACAACTGAAGACTAGATGAAATGTGGAATGACATCAAGGATGTCATATATGGAGAAAGCAAGAGGTCATTAAAAAGACAGGAAAGAAAGAAAAGACCAAAGTGGATGTCAGAGGAACTCTGAAACTCCCTCTTGAAAGTCGAGTACCTAAAGTGAAAGAAAGAAATGATGAAGTAAAAGAGCTGAACAGAAGATTTCAAAGTGCAGCTCCAGAAGACAGAGGAAAGTATTATTACGACACGTGCAAAGACCTGGAGTTCAAAAACCAAAAGGGAAGAACACACTCAGTGTTTCTCAAGCTGAAAGAACTAAAAAAAAAAACTGAAGCCTCGAGTTGCGATACTGAAGGATTCTACAGGTAAAATATTAAAAGACGCAGGAAGCATCAAAAGAACATGGAAGGAATACACAGAGTCACTATACCAAAAAGAATTGGTTGATGTTTAACCATTTCAGGAAGTACATGTGATTAGGAATCGATGGTACTGAAGGAAGAAGTCCAAGTTGCATTGAAGGCATTGGTGAAAAAAAAAGGCTCCAGGAATTGGCGGAATACCAATTGAGATGTTTCAACAAATGGATGCAGCCCTAGAACTGCTCACTTGTCTATGCCAAGGAATTTGGAAGATAGCTGCCTAGACAACCGACTGGATGAGATCCATACTTATGCCCAAGAAAGGTGATCCAACCCAATGTGGAAATTTATGGTACAGTATAAAATTTTTTTTATCATTAATATCACACACAAGTAAAATTTTTCTAAAGATCATTCAAAAGTGGCTGCAGCAGTATATTGACAGGGAACTGCCAGGATTCAAGCCGGATTCAGAAGAGGACATGGAACCAGGGATATCATTGCTGATGTCAGATGGATCCTGGCTGAAAGCAGGGTATACCAGAAGGATGTTTACCTGTGCTTTATTGACTAAACAAAGGCATTGGACTTTGTGGATCATAACAAATTATGGATAACATTGTGAAGAATAAGAATTCGAGAACACTTAGTTGTGCTCATGAGGAACCTGTACATAGATCAAGAAGCACTTGTTTGAACAGAAAAAGGGGATACTGCGTGGTTTAAAGTCAGGAAAGGCGTGCATCAAGATTGTACCCTTTCACCATACCTATTCAATCTGTATGCTGAGCACATAATCTGAGAAGCTGGACTATATGAAGAAGAATGGGGCATCAGGATTGGAGGAAGACTTATTAACAACCTGCATTATGCAGATGACACAACCTTGCTTGCTGAAAGTGAAGAGGACTTGAAGCACTTACTGATGAAGATCAAAGACCACAGCCTTCAGTATGGATTGCACCTCAACATAAAGAAAACAAAAATCCTCACAACTGGAAACAATAAGCAACGTCATGATAAATGGAGAAAATCTGAAGTTGTCCAGGATTTCATTTTACTTGAACCCACAATCAACACCCATGGAAGCAGCGGTCAAGAAATCAAATGATGTGGAATTGGGCAAATCTGCTTCAAAAGATTTCTTTGAAGTGTTGAAAAGCAAAGATGTCACCTTGAAGACTAAGGTGCTCTTGAGCCAAGCCATGGTGTTTTCTATCACCTTATATGCGTGCAAAAGCTGGATGATGAACAAGGAGAAACAAAGAAGAACGGACGCCTTTGCATTGCGGTGTTAGCAAAGAATGATGAATATACCATCGACTGCCAGAAGAATGAACAAATCTGTCTTAGAAGAAGTGTAGCCAGGACGCTCCCTAGAAGCAAGGATGGTGAGACTATAACTCACAGACTTTGGACATGTTATCAGGAAGGACCAGCCCCTGGGGAAGAACATTATGCTTAGTAAGTTAGAAGGTCATCAAGAAAGAGGAAGACCCTCAACGAGATGCATTGACACAGTGGCTGCAACAATGGGCTCAAGCATAACAATGATTGTGAGGATGGCACAGGACCGGGCAGTGTTTTGTTCTGTTGTATGTAGGGTCACTATCAGTTGGATGCGACTTGATGGCACCTGACAACAACAATAACAATGCGATGGTGAAGTTGGGAAGAAATAGGCACAATTGGCTTTGTGAGCCAGTCCGAGCCATCTCCACCACTGGGTGGACCTGAGTTACTATGGATGGGGGAGGGGCAGGGCTCAGTATAGTGGTCATTGGGAGAGGGGATCTCATGTGTTTGGAGGTGAAAATGGTCTCTTTATCTGACGGATAAAAGGCAACAAAGAATCAAGATGTTGCCATCACAGGACGACAAAGACGACCACCTAGGAGAAAAGAACCCCAGTTCTCTCTCACATGTGTAAACTACAGATTTCTGAATCATTCAGGAACCCGAGCCCCGGTGAAAAGATGCTTTCACAGAGATGAGCCTGCAGCCTGCAGAGCCCCAAAGGGCAAGGGCTTCGGACTAACCTGGGTACCTGGGCATCATGCTGGCAGTACGTGACAGAGGCCTAGGGGCAATCAGACTGTGGAGAAAGGTCTACATCTTAGGCCACCAGAAATGAAGTAAAAACTTTTTAATGAGATTTAGGAAGTGTGGGGGAATATTCAACTCCCATAAGCCACCTGCAGACCTAATGACTACATGGGGGTTTCTAATTAGACCTCTTTTTCTATAACTTTGGATTTTAAGGTTGGTAAGAATGTAGCACATTCAATGCACTGTACTGGGCAAATATGCTGCAAAAGACCTCTTTTAAGTATTAGAAAGAAAGATGTCACTTTGAGGACTAAGGTGCACCTGACCCAAGCCATGGTGTTTTCAATTGCCTAATACGCATATGAAAGCTGGACAAGGAGTAAGGAAGACTAAAGAGGAGTTGATGCCTTTGAATTATGGTGTTGGCAAAGAATCTTGAATATACCATGGATGGCCAGAAGAAAGAACAAATCTGTCTCGGAAGAAGTACAGCCAGAATGCTCCTTAGAAGCAAGGATGGTGAGACTTTGTCTCACCTATGTAGGGCACGTTATCAGGAGGGACCAGTCCCCGGAGAAGGAGATCAGGCTTAGCAGATTGTCTTTGAAAAAGAGGAAGCCCCTCAATGAGATGGACTGACACAGTAGCTGGAACAGTGGGCTGTAGCATAAGGATTGCAAAGGATGGCGCAGGACGAGGCAGTGTTTCATTGTTACACATCAGGTCACTATGAGTCGGAACCAACTTGCCAGCACCTAACAACAACAAGAACGTAGATAGCCCTGTCTGGGCATTAAGAGAGAAAATTCAGAGGAAGAATAACATGAACCTAATCACTTGGGAGTCTTGAGAAAAGGTGTCCCAACCAGGTATCCCAGCCTTGTTGCAGAAGAGTGTTGCATCTGAGTTGCCCGAGCTGTCAAGCTGAAATTGTTTTCTTTTTTTTTAAACACTCCAGCCATTACAGCAACACTTTTTACATTCCAGCTAAAAACAGTGCCTCCTCCTCAATGGGACACAACTATTTAGGATTTGGAGAAGAAAACCCACATTTATTGAGTGGCTTAACTCAATGGTGAAATGACTCTGCTGACTCTGATCCTCTACTCACTTGGGTGATGTGGCAGGGAGAGGAGAGTGGAATAAGACAAGCTAATAATTACCACCATGACCACTTTCCCACTAGAATGCTCTGCCAGAGGAAGGGAGCTTTAATTTTGGACTTTCCTTATGCCAAAGTTGCAAATTTGATGTCCATCGTGAATCTTCGGGTGGTTATTTGTGGCTGCCAGCACTTACTCGGCTTGAGTTGTTGAAACCCTCAGTGTATTTGCCATACAGAAACTAAAAACCAAATTTGTTGCTGTCAAGTGGACTCCAACTTACAGCGACCCTTTATAGGTTGAGTAGAACTGCCCGCTAGGCTTTCCAAGGAGGGGCTGGTGGATTTGAACTGCCAACCTTTTGGTTAGTAGCCGAGCTCTAACTACTGCGCCACCAGGGCTCGGGTCCTTTAAAATTCAGAGTTACTCACCATTCCCTCTAGTCATTTACAGGATAACTTTTGGGGCCTCTATTTTTCCAGGCATGAAAAAAGGCAACAGACTTGATGGGGTCCTCTCTTGTTCTGATGTTTTTCATTTTAGAGATGAGAAACTGAAGCCCACTGTGGAGCGACCGCACTTGCCTGGAGGGCCAGAGCAAGTCAGCGGCGTCGCTAAGGCAGAAGTGGGTCTCCTGGTATCTGTCTAGACCACTGGTTTTGATAACACTGCCCGGAGTAATTTGTGGAGGCTCTCGGTGGTGCAAACAACTAACACACTCGGCTGCTAACCAAAAGGCTGGAGGTTTGAGTTCACTCAGAGGTGCCGTGGAAGAAAGGCCTGGTAACCTACATCTGAAAAATCTGCCAGTTCTACTCTGACACGCACACATGGGGTCGCCATGAGTCAGAGTGGACTTGACAGCAATGGGTTTTTTTTTTTTTTTTTTTTTTTGGCGGGAGGTAAGTAATTTGCAATTATCTTAAAAAAAAATTTTTTTTTTTCTGTCCTGGGCTAGCCACGTAACTATTTTTTCTTTCACAGTGCTGAGAACAATTAACAGAGGAAGAAAAACGGCCATTCTTAAACTATGCATCCAATAGGTTGAAATTGGATGGCGGGATTTCTCAGCCATCAGTGTTCCTTGGCTTCAATTTCTTTTATTTAAGACACGTCAGATCACCACCCGAGGCCTCGGAAACAATCTGCTTTGCTGCCACCTCTGAGCTTCACCAGGGTCACGAGATGTTCACTGTCCCTTGGTACCCCTTAGGCAGGTGGCTTATTTATCAACAGCAGGCACAGGGGTTTTTCTCCTCATAAGTCTCTGAGCTGAACAGGAGGTCTGGGTTTCACTGTCTTTTTCATGGCTGCGGTGTTCCATCTGGGGATATTTTATGCTGTGGGTTGCTGAGGATATGGCTAACTCAAAAGCTGGCTTTCAAAAATTGCAAAGCATTAGAAATTCAAGCTTCTTTATCCAACTGGGACAAAGGTATCTTTGCTTAAACCAAGTGTGTCTGAGGATGGTTTTTAGCAAAACTCGACAGGGCTCCTTCAATTCCGCCCTGATAAACCTCATCACGACCCAAACTGGGAAGGACGGTTTGGTCATCGCAGGCACTGAGCAGGGTCCAGTCCTTTCTCACCCTCTGCTTAATTTCTCCACTGCATTTCTATTCCTCTTTTCATTTGTCCAGTCTGCTGCAATCCAGGTCATTCCAGAAAGTTGGAATTCACTGAAGTTATCTCAGCTCCCCCTCACTGCCTCTGGATCCCCAATGTGTTACTCTAGGTGAGGGAAGGTAAGGAAAGAAAGGAGCTACTATTTGTGGACCCTGCTACAGGTGAGGTATTGCCCTAGAGGCTTCCTCACGGTTTCCTATATAGGTTTAGTAACAGTGCCCACTAAACAGACCATTTTACAGATGAGAAAACTGAGGCTCATGGAGATTACATTGCTGCCCAAGGACGTACAGCCAGGAATTGAACTCTAAGTCCAGTGTGATCTTCACCACCACAACACTCTCTCCCCCCCACTTTCCTCTCCTCTTCTCCCCATTTTTTTTTTTTTTTTTGTTACTGTGTTTTAAGTGAAAGTTTACAAATTAAGTTAGTCTCTCATACAAAAAGTTATACACGCCTTGCTAGGTACTCCTAGCTGCTCTCCTCTTAATGAGACAGCACACTCCTCCTCTCCACCCTGTATTTCCCAGTGTCTGTTCAACCAGCTCCTGTCCCCCTCTGCCTTCTCATCTCGCCACGGGACAGGAGCTGCCCACATAGTCTCAAGTGTCTACTTGAGCCAAGAAGCTCACTCATCTGTCTTATAGTTCAGTCCAATCCCTGTCTGAAGACTTGGCTTCAGGAATGGTTTCTGTCTTGGGCTAACAAAGGGTCAGGGGACCATGACCTCCAGGGTCCCTCTAGTCTCAGTCACACCATGAAGTCTGGTCTTTTTACGTCTTCTCCCCACATTTTGCTAGAAGCAGTTCTAGAGCAGTGCTGTCTGTCAAAGAGAAATATGATGCCAGCTACATATGCAGTTTTAACTTTTCTAGTAGCTACTTCAAAAAAGTAAAAAGAAACGGATGAAATTATTTTTAACAATACATTTTATTTGACTGACTATATTCACATTATCATCTCATCATATACTCAATATAAAAATATTAATATGATGGTGTACATTCTTCCTTTTCATCCTTCGTGTGTGCAACCTGGGGTGTCTTTCACATTTCCAGAGCACCTCAATTTGGACTTGTCACATTTACGAGCTCCAGAGCCACCTGTGGTTGGTGGCTGCCAAACTGCAGGGAAGGACCCTGTTCCCCACACCTGGGTTGTTTCTTCTCAAGGCATGTTCTTGTCGTTGGATCCATTCCTCTAACTTTGCATTCCACTCCTTAGATCCACCTTTTGTCTTTTCTGCATCACTGTTCTCTCTTCTCCCAAACTCTGCCCACTGCCTGGCCACTGTGTGCCTTTCTCTGCTGCCCCTGGATCATGCACCCTGCCTGTAGAACCAAAAACCAGTCACCTCGGGTCAATTCTGACTCCTGGAGACCCCGTCTGTGTCAGAGTAGAGCTAAAACTACACTCCATAGGGTTTGCAGTGGCTGATTTTTCAGAAGTAAATTGCCAGGCCTTTCTTCTGAGGTGCCACTGGGCAGACTCCAACTTCCAACCTTTCAGTTAGCAGCTGAGGTGTTAACCATTTGCACCACCCAGGGACTCCTGCCTGCAGAAGTTCTCCACGACTTTACCCAAAGGGGCATAGGCTGGCTTGGATCTGTTTGCACCCAAATATTTTATATTTCCCAAAGTGTGAATTCCATACTGGAGACATTCTAAAGTGGCCCTGTACACTTTCATGGACTTCTGCCCTCAGTCTTGGATGTGGCCCTCAGGTTCACAGCAGCATTTAAAAGGCCCAGGGTCTTTACTCCCAGCCAGCTGATGTGGACAGCAACACTGTCATATAGATGGCTTTATTAGCCTTACATGGAGAGCCAGTTATCCTGTTGTCGAACGTCACTAAGTTCTTACAACATCAGACAGACTGTGAGGGACTGCAGGAGAAATGAGGATTGTTCCAGTCCACACTCAGGCCTTGCAAAGTTTCCACAGCTACATTACACAGTAGCCACGCTGCCCATCCATGACTGAGACTTCTTAGTTCCTCTCAAGTTCTGAGTCAGGTGGACAGCTCTTACCAAGGAAGTCATCCTGCCTTCCGGGGATGCAGTGAGTCGCCTTCCAGTAACTGTAATCTACGTGCTATCTCTCGTAACCTCTAAATGTTCTTTGTCAATACCGGCCAGCACCTACATCCATCTCTTTCTCTCTCACACACATGGACACACACACACGTACACACGTGCACATACATACGCAGGAACAGATGCAGAGACAGGGACTGCCCAGTTTTCTGTAAACTGCATGTACTTTGTCAAAATAACTCTCTAGACTTAAAAAAATAAAACAAAAGCAAGCCAATCTAGGGCCCTTCTGAGTTTGAACACTGCACTCCTCAGTGTCACCCTGCCGCCCTACACATCCGGAATCCCTTCTGGAGTGCACCAATGGACCTTCGCAAGTGTGGTCCCCTCTTCTTTCCTGGGGTGGAGCAAGATGGCACAGGTGTATGTAGGACACATGTCAGTCAGGTCCCTGACAATGAGCTGTTGACCAAATCCTACCATTCTTGCTTGTGAAATTGAAGCTAGAGGTAGTCAGGGAGGGGGGCCTCCAGGCCAGTGGGAATTATGGCCAGAGGGAGAGGAGGAGCCCAGACAGAGCATCTAGGCGAGGGTAGGGGAGTAGAAAGAAGACAAGACAAATCCTTTGAAATATTTAACCTCAGCGTAAAAAGTGAACTGAGTCAGCCGCAAGCAGGTGCTGTTTCATAATGAACTTATATTCAGCCCTCTTGCTGGAGACGGAGAGCCAGCTTGTAAAAAGTGAAGGGTTGATTCCTGATGTCACACAAAATTATTGTCAGAGGTGTCATAACTCGGGAGGAAACAGGGAGCACTTTTAGTCCCCTAAGGCAAGGTGCGTCGTGCCAAAGAACCAGAAAGAGGCAGTGCGTTTCAACCCCGACCCCAAGTAGACCTGGGCTGATGTTTCCTGACCTAGTGGATCAAAAACCAAACCCAAACTCGCTGCTGTCTAGTTGATTATGACTCACAGAGCCCCTACAGGACACAGCAGAACTGCCCCATAGGGTTTCTGAGGCTGTAAACCTTTGTGGGAACAGATGGCCGTATCTTTCTTCCGTAGAGCGGCTGGTGGGTTTGAACCGCTGATCTTTTGGTTAGCAGCCCAGCATTTAACCACTGTACCACCTTGCTGTTAGCTGCCACTGAGTTCACCTCTGACTTATGGTGACCCCATGTACAACGGAACAAAATGCTGCCTAGTTCTGCGCTATCCTTATAAAGGTCGTCGGTTGCGTTATTGTGATCCATAGTTTTCACTGGCTGATTTTTGCAAGTAGATCGCCAGGCCTTTCTCCCAAGTCTATCCCAGCTTGGAAGGTCTGCTGAAATCTGTTCAGCATCATAGCAACACGCAAGCCTTCACACACAGATAGGTGGTGGTTGTACACGAGGTGCATTGACTGGGAGTCAAACCCAGGTCTCCGGCATGGATGGCGAGAATTCTACCACTAAACTGCCCTCGAGTTTTAAACTAGGGTTTTAAAAATTTATTCTTGATCATGGCCTAGCCAAGTTGATACATATTTCGAGGGGACACAATTCAACCCATAACAGGTATGTTTTAAACCAATCACTTTTGAGATATAAATAAACAAAGCAGGTTAGGCACAAAAGCAAGGAAGCACAAATGGAGGAAGATTGATGCCATGTAGAGATCGCCAAGGAACCAAGGAAGAGAAGCTGAAACAGAAAAGGGTATTCATTCCCCCAGAGTGGCCTGAGAGAACTTCCTCTGGAGCAGGTGCCCTGAATTCAAACTTCTAGCCTCCTAAACTGTGAGAAAATAAATTTCTGTTTGTTAAAGCCACCCACTTGTGGTATTTCTGTTATAGCGGCACTGAGGAACTAAGATACAAGGAGAAACATTTTGGTTTAATATGACCCAGATGGAGTGAGAAGCCTTGAGAAGAAAGAGTTCCCAGTGGCCTAAACTGTCCAAGCAGTCACTTAGTCTTCAGAAAGGGCACTACAGAACCCAGCAGGTGGTCACTTCTAAGTCTGAGACCCTTACAAAGTAAGGGGGCTGTGAATACTTGCGATGTCCAACATGGCAGCTGTTAGTCATGTGTGACTAACACTCTGAGCACTTGAAATGTGACTAGTCCAATTGAGATTTACAAAATATACACCAGATTGGGGAGAACATAAAAAAAATCTCAAACTCTTTATATCAATTACATGGTGAAGTGATAATGTCTTGGATATATTGGGTTAAATAAAATATTAAAATTAATGTCACCTGTTTATTTTTACTTTTTTATTTTGACTATTGTAAATTTTACAATTTTCTATGGCTCCCATTATTATGTTTATACTGGACAGTGCTGAACTAGGTAAACACTAATGCTATCAACGGTGATCTTGAGTATTCTGGGAAGTGTCAATTTTAAGAGAAAAAAAGGTGTCTAATGGATACAATGGAAGTGTGTAGAGAATGAATTTATTGGTATAGATCACACTGTACATAATTTGGATGTGAAATTGAAGTCAGGGAGGGGTTATACCTGGTCTTTGTTTTTTACCTCCTGCATAGCCTAAGTGTTCACCTCTTACTGCCATATTCAGTCAGCCAGGTACTCCCTCAGGAAATGCACACATATGAACATAGATTCTATTTTTTCTGAACGTCTAAGTACGTGCCAGTGGTGAAGAGCAGCTATGCTCCAAAGATCTGGGCAGACTTTGCTGTTGCAATAAAGTCAAAGTCACCAGAAGATGTCGGTGGTCCCTACAGCAGTTACAAGGCGAGGTGTTTGAGTGGCAAATGACAGGGATGTCTGACTTTCCACAGAGGCTTCTGGAAGAGCCAGGCTGGCTGAGGAGATTTGAGGATGTGGAAGGAGAGCCGTCCATTTCCACTTTCTCCTCTGTGGAAGGGAGAGACTTAGGAAGAAGCAGCTCACCTTCCTAATCCTGGTTGAAGCCTGAGAACAGAACTGCCCCAACTTTTTTTTTTTGTTGTTGTGGTTAAATATATCTACAATATAAAATTTTCCATTGTAAGCATTTTCGAACATACAATCCAATGACATGAATCACACAGTGTTGCCCAACCATCCCCACTGTTTCCAAATCTTCGTCATCTCCCCAAACAGAAACCCTGCACCCATAAAGCACTGACTCCACGTCCCCTCCCCACCCTAAGTCCCATCCCCTCCCCACCCTAGCCTCTGGAAAAGACCAGAATATTTATGTCTCTGCAGATTTATCCTAAATATTTCATATAAATGAAGTCATACAGTGTTTCCCCTTTTGGGTCTGGCTTATTTCACTTAACATAATGTTTTCAAGGTTCATTCACATCATAGCATGTGTTAGAACTCCGTTCCTTTCATTCACACAATATTCCATCGTATAAATACACCACATTTTCTTTGACAGACATGCGGATTGTTTCCGTCATTTGGCTATTGTGCATAATGCTGCCATGAACACTGGTATATAACCAGGTGAGGGAGTACTCCCAGGAATGTACTGACAATGAGAGATTTGAAGAGAGAGAGGAAAAAAAAAAAAAAATTCCTTAAAATCCTTTAGGTATCAGGTAACTAGAAATAGTTTCCAGGCAAATAAAGGAGCAAGCAGCAAAGAAGTGAGAAGCTTCTAGCACAATCAGCAAAAGTCAACTTTCCCAAATTTTTGTTTTTTATGTTTTGTCTTTTGAGAGATTTTTGATATACTTTGAGTCAAGAAAGGACCAGGCTGCTGAGATGAGGCTGCTTGGCCCTCTGGGAACAAAGGAAAGAAGAATGAGGGTGATGGGGCCACCTCTGAAATTGATTCCGGGGCTCGTTAGAGGACGTTGACAGTGTGTCCCCCTGGGTGGACCCTCAGCAGAAGGACAGCTGTCTAATGGCCTGCATTACTCCCCAGAGGGCAGCAGAGCAGGCACTGCATTAGAAGAACTGAGCCCTCCCAGAGTAAGGGTCTGCTGCCCCTCCAATACCGGGGAGCAGGTGGTCTCTAGATGAGGCTAGGAGAACACAGCACACTAAGAGAAACGAAAGAATCATGGCCTGTTACAGCAACCCACCCAGGATTTTTTTTTTTACACCCACCGATTTTAAAATATCACTTCTGCTTTAATTTCTGATAATTTCAATACACACGTAGACAGTCCTTTCAGTTCTTTGACTTCTTTCCCTCTGAGGTCCTGCCCTCCATCCTACCTCAGACACTCACTTCCATAGTCATGCTCTTATGGGTTGGATTTTGTCCCCCAAAAGATGTGTTGAAGTCCTAGCCCCTGGTACCTATGAGCATGACATTGTTTGGAAATAGGGCCTTTGAAGTCATGCTGGAGTAGGGTGGGTCCCAGCATGGGTAGTGTCCTTATAAAGAGAAGAGACACAGATACAGAGGAAAGATGGCCATGTGATTAGAGGTAGAGGTTTGGAGTGACACATCTACAAGACAAACAATGCCAAGGATCTCCGCTACTGCCAGGAACCAGGAGAAATGCATGGAATAGATGCTCAGAAGGAATCAACCCAGCCAACACCCTGATTTCAGACTCCTAGCCCCCAGAACTGTAAGACACTAAAGTCCTGGTCTTATAAGCTATCTGTGGTACTTCGTTAGAGGAGCCCTAGGAAACCAGTAGAGACAGCATAGGAAACCCTGTCATTATTAATACCTACAGTCTCTTCCCCAATCTGAAATTCATGCATTCAAGCTGATCACCACCTCCTGCCTCCCCAGTTTATTCCATCTAACATCCTGACTCCAGCGATCCTTTGTCCCTAAAATAGAGCCTCAGCCTTGGAAACCATGAAGACCAAAAGCCAGGCTTGCCAAGCAAAAAGCCAGAAGGGGCTTGGCACGTTAACGGCACTGCGAAGGCACTGCAGGAGCTCTTGCATTGACTCCTCTGACTTCTTTTCCTTGAGAAAAACACCTATGAGTGGAAGCCACTCTTAGTTGGGTTTTCTCTTCCCTGTAGGCAAACATGACTCTACTGATGCACAGTCCTCCTAAGTTCTCCTCCTCTCTCCTCCCCACTCATTCGCATTTGCTTTTAGACCTCCTTACCAACTTGGATCTAATATACTCACCACGCTCGCCCTTAGCCTCATTTGCTATTGATTACTGCCTCTTTTAAAATTTTTCAACATGGTTCCTTAATTGGTCACAGCTTTTAGCACTTCCTCTCTCAACTAGACTTAGAGGTTACCTTTCTACAGAGGTAACGGGTACAAGGCCAGGGATTAAATATCCTTGTGCAAAGGCAAAAGAAAAATACATTGGTCAAACACTTAATTTCATTATGGACTATATGACATCATGTCTACATTTCTGCAATTGTTTAACTGAAGTTCGAAATAAAAGGTAGACATGTATTTTCCACTTTCCTAGTACACACGCACACACACAACACAAACCACATTCCTCTCTAATTGTGGTTTTGTTGTTACATGTGAGTCAAGAAGGTAGAATTCTTCTTGTCAATTTCCAGCTGTTCAGTTGACTCATCACATGAACTAAGGAAGGTCTTTCAAAACTACTGCTGGCCCTACCCTCTCACTGGGGTCTCTCTTTTCCTCACTTCTTTGTGAGACATGTCATGTCTTAACATGACACAACAAAACCTCGTTCAATGAAAACATATGTGTTATTCTAGGCTCTCAAATGACACATTAAGAATAAATGCTTTTCTTTTGCTCTTTTTGAAGAACCAAAAAGAAATACATAAAGTAGGAAAATTTAGTGGAAGTAAAAAAGAAAATTGCTATAATTCTTGGATTTCATCTAGGATAGCATGGCAAAAGTAACTTTCAGAAATTTGTCAAGTTCAGTAAGTGATGTCTTGGCAATTCCAAACTTATGTTCCTATTTTTCCCATTCTTTTTCCTGATAAGATTGGCTGACTTGATGAAGTGTGACTCAAATGACATAGATATGTTAGAGAAAATACCCAGAATGTCTATTTTCAAGTGAGCGTCACAATTCAAAGTAGTCACCTTGGGCAGCTATATAGTTATTCTCATGTTTTACATTTTTCAGAACCTGTTTGGAACTCAGATTTTGATGGCCTGCATCTTGTTGTTTGCAGTAATCTCGGTCATGGCAACTCATCAGTCAGGAGTGGATATGATTTTTCAAAAAAATCAAGGATCTTTTGAAATACAGTGAGTGATTAAGTTATGAGTAAAATACATGTTGTTTTAAAAAGAAGTGCCTTTTAGTTAGAACTGAGATATAGGTTCTGCTATGTCAACTCTCAATGTGGAGGACAGTATTCCTCGTTTGGATGGTTTGGTTCTGAGTTGTGTCCTCAAAAATCAGTTGTGGTAGAGGTACGTCTAGCTACCCACCAACCACTGATTCTCCATTAACTACAATCTATAGGGTCACTATGAGTCGGAATCCATTAGACGGCAATGGATTTTGGGTTTAGAGCAGTGTCTGTGAGTAGCTACCCCTGCACCCCTTGCACCTGGGTGCCATCATGTGACTGAGTTCCAACATCAAATGTGAACAGGCAGATGGCGGCCTTCATATCGTGCTCCTCCATGTTCTACCCCTTCTGCTGGCTGGCTACTGACACTCAGGAAGATCTAAGGAGGTGCGTATTGAAGGCAACAATTGACTCTACAGAAAAGAACTACCTCTACTGCACTGATCCTGGCCTCCACTGACCTTGGCCACTACCTCAGGCTGCTTGTATGAGGAAGAAATAACTTCCCAAGGCTGTTATTTAGTGTTACTATATATATATGAAAATGAAGAGCAGCAACAAAGAACTTACAGTGGAGATCAAGACTTCCAATTTGTGAAAAGCGTGTTCCTTGTAGGCAGAGGGGCCGTTCCAAATATTTAACATCAGGTAAAGGCTTGAGTTCCAACCAATCAGAAGAGACACTGGCCCAACCAGAATTGATAAGTGCTGAATGCCAGCCATGTGTGTGAGCCAACACCTTTTTACACTAGGTCCGCGTTTCTCCATGTATCAGGCCTGAAGCGATCTATGGGGACTGAGGCTGTTGTGTGAATGTGTCAACTCAGAGGGGAGAGGAATGCAGTCAGGAGAAGAATTCTAATATAAGTAAAACTGGCTGGGCATTTTTGATGATCTGTAGGAAAAATTCCTTGATTGGACCATAATTCCCAATCCTAGGTTATTTTGCTTAACTATGCCATGATAGCTGCAAAGATGTCCTGATGTCTGGACGGTGCCCAAAGGAGACGTCTCTAATTACAGAGAGGACGCAGTTACAGCCAGTGCAGAGGGTTATTAGAAATCATGAATCTTTCTCTTGCCCTGGCTCTGGGGCCCTGACAGAAGAACTGCAGCTTCAGCATCTTTGTCTGGGCGGAAGACAGGGAGAAGGCTGCGTTCGGCCTGGTCACTCAGCTGCTGCTGTGAGGATGCACACCTCTGCCCAGGAGGAAGGAGAAAGAGAAGTGGCAGCAGTGTGCCGGTGGGGTCACCTGCAGGACCTGGTGATTTCATTGCATTTCAATTTCATTCATTTTTTGAGCAGCTTTGTCAAAGTCTAGTTTACTGACCCTAGATTTCACTCATTGCAAATGTATAGTTCAATCATTTTTTAGCAAATGGATACAGTTATGCAACTATTACCGCAGTCCAGTTTCAGAAGACTCCCATTACCCAACGAAGTTTCCCTGGGCTCATTTGCAGTGCCTTTTCTAGGCATCTCATGAAACTGGAATCATAAACATACAGAATCCTGCACCCAGCTTCTTTCGCTCAGCGTAACGCTTCCTGGGCATCCATGGTATGTCATGCACTGAGTTAGGCCCTGAGAATGGAGTAATGAGTGAAGCTGACATGGTCCCTACCCTCATGGAATTTAGAGATTGGTTGAGAGAGAGACCACCACCTGTCAGTTTGTCGTACTGTGGTGGCTTGTGTGTTGCAAGAATGCTAGAAGCTATGCCACCAGTATTTCAAATACCAGCAGGGTCATCCGTGGTGGACAGGCTTCAGTGGAGCTTCCACACTAAGATGCACTAGGAAGAAAGGCCTGGCAATTTACTTTGGAAAGTTAGCCAGTGAAAACCCTATAAATCACAACAGAAGATTCTCTGACACAAGGCTGGAAAATGAGCTCCCGAGGTTGGATGGCTCTCAAAATACGCAATGGCTGCAATAGTGGACTAGAGCATACCGATGGCTATGAAGACGGTACAGGACTGGGCGAAGTGTCATTTTGTTGTACACGGTGTTGCAATGAGTCAGAGCTGACTCGACAACAACTAACAGCAACAAAGGAGAGAGATGCTAATTAAATAATCGCACGGTGATATCATCACATGGTAATAGCGACTATTAAGGAAGTGCACAGAGTGCTACCAGCTGACACAGTCGGGGGATGTGATCTGTTCTGCGTGGCCAGAGGGACTCAGGGAAGAGGTGACACATGCTCATGACGGATGTGCACCAGCACAGACCCAAAGAGCAAGAGCAGCCATCTGAGGAATGGAAGGTCGGGGTCACTGGGTACATGTGGGCTGCAGTGGCTGGTGGCTGAGGAAGGACTCATGCAGTGCCTCGGGGGGGACTCTTGTCGAGCCACTTATGGGGGTGAGCTCTCAGGAAACGTCTGTGGAGGGGGGAAGGAGTGTAGGGTCGGGGAGATTACAAAGATGTGACTTCAGGTAGGTTATGCCTCGGCCTGACTACACGGACAGCCCTCAGTGCGGGGGTGCCAGAGCCGGCCCCCTGGAGGCAGAGCTGCAGCAGCGGGCAGGGGTCTAGGCTAGAATTCGTGAAGTTGGGATGGCGCAGATGCAAAGGGGTGGTGTAATGTGCATATGAGTCCCCTGGCATCTGGTGAAAATGTAGATTTCTGACTCAGTAGGTCCAGTAGCTCCCAGGTGACATCCGTGCTGGTGGCCCCTGGCCCCAACTTTCAGTACCAGGACTTGGAGGCCCGTTGGGGTATTCAGGACAGCAGAGGGAGGTGTTAAGGACGATACCCGTTTCCAGGCTCTGCGATCCCAGGAAGGGCAGCTCCAATCCAGAGAAAGTAGACACTGCAGAGGGATCGGATTTGGGAAGTCAGGCCTGAACTTACTCCCGTGAGCAGATGGTTCGAGGGAGAATCAAAGACCTTATAACTCACTAGTCTGCCATCCCTGGAAGCGGAGGCAGTGGTTTTCAAACTAGGCTCCCCAGGGCTCAGTGTACCATGGGGCTCCTCGAAGGAGCAGTGGGGGCCAGGGTGGCTTGGGGGAGTGGATAAGAGGAGGGTGTGATGGGGGGGAGGGGTGGCCCAGGGGGAGCAGCCAACTCCTGTGAATCAGCTCTGGTTTATACATTGATGAGACATGATTTATAATTTACTGCTTTAAAAAAAGATGGGAGGGGGAATGAAAGGGTTTGGCTTCATGTGGTCTCATGGCAGTCACTGAAAAGCCTCTTCTCATCCCTAGTGATCCTGGCTTCTGCCCCAGCTCAGGGGTACAGGGAGATTTGGGTAAGGATTCATCACCTGCCAGAAAGGACTTCTCTCAGCCACTCAATGTGGAAGGTAGAGTGTGAGAAGGCTCGGCTCATCTGTTTCAGGGATTAAAAGGAATAACATTTACTTCCAAAGAAGCAAGGCTGTCCTATTAATCCATCAGTTGGCATCGGTAGGAATGAAAAGGAAATGTAAACAGTTCTTTGTGTCCCCCAGGAGTCTGCCAAGGCCCAGGCCTGCACACTGCGGTGACATGTTGCCCAGGCACTGCAGAAACGCCACAAAGGATGCTCCCGAGATAGCAGGTGGCCTTGTGGATATAGTGAGCGTACGGGGAATGGGGGTGGCAAAGCAGAGGGCCCAGCCCTCCCCAAACCAGGTCTCAGGGGATCTACGGGCACTGCTTCCTTCCTTTGACCAGGGAAATGTGGCTGGTCTAGTTTTTGATCCTTCTTAACTCCACTTGGGAGCAGGAGTCAGAAAAAGAAGCCTTTTATCTCGCGTTAATTAAACACAGTCTTCATGAAGGGCAGCAGCCCATCGGAGATTTCCGCACACGCATGGAAGTGAGGCAGCTGACTCAAGGGGAAACCTCTCTCTATTGGCTCACTTCTGAAGAGAAGTCTCAGGAGTGAGCATCCAGATATGCCCAGTATCCATCCATCCATATTAAAAAATCTGCTGACGTCAAGTTGATTCTGACTCACAGTGACGCTACAGGGTAGAGTAGAACTGCCTCATATGGTTTCCAAAGAGTGGCTGGTGGATTTGAGCTGCTGACATTTAGGTTAGCAGCCTGAGCTTCATCCATACAGAATGCAAGAATTCTTTTCTTCCTGAGTTGCACTAGTCAGCACTGACAGTCTGAACCTCCTCACTAACTCGTATCTGCTCTTTCAGAGTTTACGGATTTTATGACATGATGTGTAGTCATCCCACCTAGACTGGAAACATCTCTGGTTAAGAGCCACATCTTATATTTCTGGTATATTTTTCCCACTTCATCCTCCACCGCTTTGAGCCTAGTATACTGCAAGTATGCAAAGCATAACAAACGAGACGCACAAACCCCATCTGGTCTCTCTTCCACTAAATGTTTTTTGCTTTTTAATTATGAATATGCCCATAAAGCCTTATTCTTTCTACATCTTTGGACCTGGTTGGCAGGGGGAGTGGGCATCCATGCCTCCTTCCCAGGCATGCAGGGACTCCCCTGTCCTTTCCCTTTATTATTCCCACAGGGGAGCTGATCTAGGGCTAGTGAAAGGGCTAGTGGGAGGGCGGCCTCACTGCAGAGTGACTGGCACTTGCGCCTGCTCTCTTTCCTCTGCTCCACATGGCGGTCTGGTCCACTCTGCCCGCTGGGCCATCTCAGACTCAGTGGGGAGAGAGGAGGGAGACTCACTTAACCTTGGGCTTGAGCCCTTAAATACAGCTTTTATCACAGTTTTGCGCTGCTGGTTATCAGATGCATGCCTAGTGTCCAATTTGGCGATTGTCCTTTGGAAGAAGTGCTCCCAAAATAGGAGGGGTAGGTGCTATGATTGTCCCTGGCTGGACTACTAGTCAAAAGGCTGGCCATTCGAACCCATCCAGAGGCTCCTCAGATGTCTCAGGCCTGGCAATCTGCTTCCGGAAGGTCCCAGCCTCGAAAACCCTATGGAGCAGTTCTACTCTACACACATGGGGTCAGAACTGACTCGACAGCAAGGGACAACAGCAAAGTTGTTGTGATCACCGCTGGCTCACACGCCATCCGTTACTCCTGTGAATTTTAGTCTGGGGCAAGACGATATCAACAGGCCCCCTTCCCCTTCCACACCCACGCACATGTGTGAATTTTAGGTGTTCCTTTTAGTTTTTCTTCCTTTTGAGCTCCCTGTTGATTCCACTGCTACATCAGAACTGGGTGGCTCAAAGAACTGAGATAGAGGGCGAAGGATGTCTGTCTTCAAGGCTGTTCTGTTCCTCACCTCTCAACAGGCGTCAGGGCATCTTCTTAGCCTGCTGGGTTTGTGCGGGCCACATGCAAGCTGGGCACCTCCTGGGGGTCCTCGAGGAAGGATTTTTGCCATGATGCTACTCTCTTGGAATTGCTTTCGGAGCCTGTAGCTTATCCTTTGTAGTAACTTCAAACAACGTGGCAAACTTCGTCCTTAGAGGGTGGTTTTGATTTTGGGAAGTGGCCAAAAGTCCTTTGGAGTAAAATATGTGGACCAAGTGGGTGGTCAGGTTGGGTGATAACATTTTTGGTTTAAAATTAAGTCTGATTCCAGTAAGACATGCGTTTGACTATCTAGTGGGATTCATAAACACCAAAACATTTTACCTGACAAAGAAGAGTTCCCACAATATTTGGGATGTTAGCAAAATCATTGGAATTATGCGTGGTCTCCCAGGATACTGTTTTGAAGGAAGTACAACTCATTTCAGTGTGTATACTCTGGAACGTATGTTAAAACAAACCTGTTACTTATAGCCACACATAGCGCCAAAGGCAGGACTGGATTCCGAGGTTCAGGGTTTTGCTCTCCTCTCTAAATTAATAGCACATACGTCGCCTCTAGGTAACTGTGCCTGGGCACCTAGTTTACTTATCGATCCATCAACATTTACCACTCCACCCTGAAGCACTGGCTCTGGTCTGCTCCCACGAAGCATGGAGACCAGCTCTCCCCAGAGCACGAAGACGAAGAACCTTCTCTTATCACCTCCTCTGTGAAGACGTGCCCTGACCCCAGCAGGCAGCGTGAACAACTCTCTCCCTGGTGGTCCCTAACACTAGCCCTGGGCTGGGCACAAATTGAACTTCAATAAATCTTCACTAGATGAATGCCATGTGGTCCTGACCTGCCAGAGGCTTTATTTACAGCCTAGCGACACTGGCTATTCCCACATTTTTTATGACACACTATTTCAAAGTGAAGCTCCTGTTCTCTTGCAAAAAGCCACCAGTATCTGGTTTTCCCTTTCCATTCAGTGGCTGCACCCCCAGGGGCAGCAACACCTATGTGAGAATTAGACACACATGGGATCACATCTCATAACTGTTACTCTCTAGATGTGTGACCCTGAAGAAGTAATTTCATATAATGGAGTGTCAGCCTTTTAACCTGCGTAATGGAGACTGCAAGATGCCCCTCCCTGACTTCTTTGAAGAACAAATGAGATGATGATAATCATAATAAAAAATCTCATTCATTGTGGACTTACTGTGTCTCAGTCATGGTCCTACCTGCCCTAAATATAGAGCTTAATTTAATCCTTTCTTTGAGGCTGTGGGGTAGGTGTTATTCTCCCATTTTACGGATGAGAAAACTGAGACTACAGGACTTTAATTACTTCACCTGGGTCTCTCTGCTAAGGAATGGGTTAGACTTTGAACTTCAGACTCACTCTAAAGACCTTCCCTGGAATGATGCCCAACTCATACCCGGCGGCAGGTGCTCTTCTGAAGGAGTCACCGTCCTGCCTCCTACGGACTTCCGGCCTCCGGGCCTCTGCAGTGCCTCCTGCTCCTCCCCCTCCCTGTCCCCACACACTTGTACTCAGCTAACAGCCATGGGAATGCTGGCCCTGCAGCGTCTCTTGGTGCATGACTTCTCTCATTTCCCACATGCTGAACTGAAATTACAGTTCCCACGATGTTACCTGACGCCTACGCACCGGAATGTTTCCCTCACTCTCACTGTGGTGTGCAGCCCTAATTCCGGGGTGGCTAGCATTGCAGTCAACATGGAAACAAAGACGGGACCAAACCCTGCTTTTACTGTGTCATCCAAACTCAGTGCTCATCCTGTGATCATTAAAAAACAACAAGCAAACAGCAGGAAGAATAACCTCTGCGACTTGAAACACGCACGAGATTCCACCTTGGCCCCGATGCAGGAAGCCCACCTTAGGTGTGTGTTTTCGGTAAGATGAGACTGGAAACAGGGGGCTTATTTTTTTAAAAGACGGACTAACTGTTGACTCTGATCCCAAATACAATGGTTGCTTATTTGCATATCTTACATACATAATAAATACACTCACACCGCCCCCCTCCACTGCCATCAGTCAGTCTGTCCTACGGCTTGCCTGTTGCATGTTGCTGTGATGCTAGAAGCCAGGCTATGGGCATTTCAAATACCAGCAAGGTCACCATGGTGGACAGGGTTCTGCAGAGCTTCCAGACTGACGGACTCCCATCCTTGGGATGCTTGTCGGCTGAAGTCACAAGTGGCAAGCATATGCTTCCTTTCAAAAAAAAAGTTCTAAGGTTTTTTAAATCTCAGGTAAAATTTTCATATTTTAATGGGGCCATTCTGGGAATAACAACTACGTACCATAATAATGACTTTAATAAGGAATGAAACTCTAAAGAGTTGTAAGACCCTTTCTAATTCTGAGATGCTGGAGGCCCATGATTTTCGGTGGATGGGGGCTGAGGGTATGGATGTCCTACTTCCCTTAATGACACCTCCAAATCCTTTACCTCAGCATTTGTCCAGTGCCCAATACCAGGACTAGTACAGTGTCAACATGTCATATTTTGTGAATGAATAAATACATGCTACCACTGTTGGTTTGGGAGGGGTGATGGGAAGGGTACTCTTGGAAGCAGGCCTCCTTGAAAGTTTCAACTTGCTTATAGAAAGGAGACATTGGTGGTTCAGTGGTGTAATTCTCGTCTTCCTGGGTTCGATTCCTGGTCAATACGCCTCACGCACAGCCACCACCCATCTGTCAGTACAGGCTTGCGTGTTGCCATGATGCTGAACAGCTTTCAGGAGAGCTTCCAGACTAAGACAGATTAGCAAGAAAGGCCTGGCCATCTACTTCCAAAAAGCAGCCAACGAAAACCCTATGGATCACAACAGTCTGATATCATTGTGCATGGGCTGGTCATGAGTTGGAGGCCAACTCGACAGCAGGTAACAACAACAACAACACCACAGAAAGGAAGTCGGAAAAGAGGAAGACAAGACAGGGAAGCCAGACTGGAAGGTCAGGCAGGTGTTGGGAGTGGGGAGGCCAGCAGGGGCCCCATTTCCAGAGCACAGGAAGTATACAGGGACAGAGGAGCACCAGGGCAGCCACGGCATCTTCTAAAAAGTCTCCCTGGTGCCACCACTGTGGTCTGTTACTACTATGATTACATTTTTCATGCAAGCCGTTCTTTTCTGTCTGCAAAGTTACCAGTTAGCCTAGAAGGTACATTTTTTTATGGAAGGTTTACACAAAATACATTCACTACAAAGGGAGACTAGAGTGAAAAACTGTTTTCAAATCAAAAGAACATGTGATGTATGCAAATTTCCCAAGCAGCTGGCTTCGAAATCTTCCCCCTTTCCATCCAAGGACACTTCACAGGGTTATTCCATAGGAAGCAGAGGCCAAGAGAGGGTATTCCATTCTCAGTCATTTTAAAATTGCTTCTATATTTATACAGTTCCAATACGTTCAAAGTGAGATTGTTATTAAAATACATTTTCTTTCTATTAGCATTTTGTAATTGATCTTGGTTATTTTAACAATGAGTCAGGACTGCCTTATAAAGGGTGAACGAGCCCTGATGGCACAGCAGCTAAAGTACTCAGCTGCTAACCGAAAGATCAGTGTTCGAACCCACCAGCCGCTCTGTGGAAGAAAGATGTGGCAGTCTGCGTCCGTAAAGATTACAGCCTTGGAAACTGTATGGGGCAGTTCTACTCTGTCCTATAGGGTCACTATGAGTCACAATGGGTTTGGTTTGGTATAAAGGGTGAGAAGATCAGAGCTGTTTTTTTTTTTTCCTCTCAGCTTCCTTTTCTGTTTTGGAAAATAATTTTGGAAATAAAGTAAGTCCAGCGCAAAATCTCCATTAATGCAGTGCTAAACCCTGGTGGTGTAGTGGTTAAGTTCTATGGCTGTTAACCAAGAGGTCGGCAGTTCAAATCTGCCAGGCGCTCCTTGGAAACTCTAGGGGGCAGTTCTACTCTGTCCTATAGGGTCACTACGAGTCGGAATCGACTCGATGGCAGTGGGTTTTTTTTTTGTTTTGTTTTGTTTTTAAGCGGTATAAGCAGCATGCCAGAAAGTTCACCTCGCCCAGACTGCAGGCAGCATGGTCCACCCACAGTAACACACGGGGTGCTTATCCCTCATGTGGGCTCCTGTATACTGTGTGGAGTATACAATGTGGAATATCTGGTGTTGCCAGTCTCTGAGAACCTGGAGGCTTCACCTTTGTGCAAAGGAACAGCTTTTGAGTTTTCACAGCAGATCGAGGACTTAGTTTGCATGTATAATGGGGGCTCAGGCAGAGGCGAAGGTGTGCACAGTTCTGCTTGCTTCTGGTCTGCCCCGTGGTGTCAGAGCAGGGCACCTGCTGGCAGCAACGAGAACTAAGTCCTCTCGCTCCCTCTTCCTGGAAGAGGCGCCTATCTCCTAGAGACAAGTTCTGGAGTCTGGGAGACCCCAGATCCAACCTGGATCTGTGCTGAGCATGTTTCCTGGGTGACCCTGGATGGGTCCTCTGTCCTCTCTGACCCTTAGTTTTGTCTTCTGTAAAATGGAGCGGACAATAACAGCAACCACATGGTGCTCACTGTGTCAGGCCGGGTTGTAGGTGCAGATGTCTATGAACCAGCAGATCTGGGCTGAAGGCAGGTGGCCTAGCTCCAGTCTTCACTAAGCACTATAGCACAACCATGTGGCTAACAGGCTTGTCATCTGTCTATGGCCCTGGGGCAGGGTGGGGGCTTGCTTGAACTGACAGAGGACATCAGGAGCAGAGGACCGAGGGGTCTCTCAACCAAAGTGTGTGAAGAGCACCTGTAGTCAGCCGAAATCCAGGGCCTGCATTCTCTGCTGCTGCGAGGTGGGGAGGGGAGAAGTGGACTGTACCCCAAGGTGGCTGGGGGAGCCACTGCACCGGTGGCTCAGGGATTCTGGGTTTATTTTTCCTTTTTAATTGAAATGGACATACAATAAGTGAACAGCTCGATACATTTCTACATACTGAATACACCTATGTTATACATAACCAGATCAATAAATAGCGGAACATGACCAGTTCCCCAGGAGCCCCCTGCAACCATTAAGCCCTAAGGCTAACTATAATCCCAGCTTCTATCATTATCCCTCATTAGTTCAGCCTGCATTTCTACTTTAAAATAAGTAGAATTATTCAATCCGTAGTCTTTTGTGTTTGGCTCATTACTATGTTTGTGAGAGTCAACCACACTGTTAGATGTCTTGTAGATCATTCATTATCATTGTAGTATCATGTTCCACTGTGTGAACATTTATCGCTTCCATGACTGATGGACACGTGGGTAGTTTCCAGTGTTTCGCTATGATGACCAGTGCTGCTATGGGCATTCTAGTACATTTAGTGAAAACAATGGGAATTCCAGAACACTTAATTGTGCTCATGAGGAACCTTTACATAGATCAAGAGGCAGTTGTTCAGACAGAACAAGGGAATACTGATTGGTTTAAAGTCAGGAAAGGTGTGCTTCTGGGTTGTAGTCTTTCACCATACCTATTCAATCTGTATGCTGAGCAAATAATACCAGAAGCTGGACTATATGAAGAAAAACGGGGCATCAGGATTGGAGAAAGACTCATTAACAACCTGTGTTACGCAGATGACACAACCTTGCTTGCTGAAAGTGAAGAGGACTTGAAGCACTTAATAATGAAGATCAAAGATCACAGCCTTCAGTACGGATTGCACCTCAACATAAAGAAAACAAAAATCCTCACAACTGGACCAATGAGGACCATCAGGATAAATGGAGAAAAGGTCGAAGTTGTCAAGGATTTCATTTTACTTGGATCCACAATCAACAGCCTTGGAAGCAGCAGTCAGGAAATCAAAAGACGCATTGCATTGGGTAAATTGGCTGCAAAGGACCTCTTTAAAGCGTTGAAGAGCAGAGATGTCACCTTGAACACTAAGGTGTGCCTGACCCAAGCCATGGTATTTTCAATCACATCATATGCATGTGAAAGCTGGACAATGAATAAGGAAGACCGAAGAAGAACTGACTCCTTTGAATTGTGGTGTTGGCAAAGAATGTTGAATATACCATGGACTGCCAAAAGAACGAACAAATCTGTCTTGGAAGAAGTACAACCAGAGTGCTCCTTAGAGGCAAGGATGGCGAGATTGCGTCTTATATACTTTGGACATGTTGTCAGGAGGAATCAGTCCCTGGAGAAGGACATCATGCTTGGCATAGTACAGGGTCAGTGGAAAAGAGGACCCTCAACGAGGTGGATTGACACAGTGGCTGCAACAATGGGGTCAAGCATAACAACGATTGTAAGGATGGCTCAGGACCGGGCAGTGTTTCATTCTGTTGTGCATGGGGTCGCTACGAGTCGAAACTGACTCGACGGCACCTAACAACAATGACATGTATGCATTTCTGTTGATACCTAGGGGTGGGATTGCTGGTCTTAGAACATGTGTATGTTCAGCTTCAATATTTACTGCTGAACAATTTCACAAAGTGGTTTCATCAATTTACGTTCTCACCAGCAGTGTATGAGAGTTCTAATTGCTCCACCTCTTTGTTAACACTTAGTATTGTCAGTCTTTCATTTTAGCCACACTGCTGGGTATGTAGTGGTTTTAGTGTATGCATTGTGGTTTTAATTTGTATTTTCCTGATGACTGATGGAGTTGAGCACTTTTTCATATGTTTACTGGCCACCTGAATTTTCTATGAAGTGCTTGTTGCAATCTTTTGTCCTTTTCTGCCTGTGGAGTGTTCTGTCATTAAAAAAAATTGATTTGTAACACCTTTTTTACGTATTCTGGGTGTACTTCCTTTGTTGGATATATGTATTTAAAATAAAGTGCTGTGATTCAAAAAGACCACTATGTCTGGGACTGTGCCACTGAGTAAAAAGCTGTACAAGGGAAGTAAATGGATGCTCCTGGGAAGAAACATTGACAGGGAAGGATAAGCAATGAGGCAGAAACTAGATATTCAGCTTGGAACGAAGCCCCCAAGTCTGGATGAGGACATGAACGTGTCAGACAAGTAAGAGGGGAAGTGACATTTCTGGAAATTTCCATGGAGACATACACAGTTGGGGGGGTTGGGAATTTTAGTCCTGTGATTAATGGGATTCTTGCTTGCAAAACTGGCAGATAACATGAAAGACAAAATCTTTATTGGAAATGCCAGGCAAAAAGAGAAAGGCTAAAAAGGAATGAGAAAACAGAGTGAAGACACCCACCATCAGATGAAATATTAGAAACCTAGAAAAATTGTGTGTAACCTGCAGAAGTGAGACACCCCTAATTTAGCAGAAGAAGGGTAAACACTGTGCAAAGAGCAGCCAGAGCATGTAGCTTAGTCCCATTTCCTGAATGGCCCTACTTCCCAAGAGCTGTCTATGAGGACACCCCGGAGATGTGATTTTGGGGTGTGGGACAGAGAAGCGGTAGTGTTCTGCTTGCGCAGAAGTTCTGTCTTTATGAGCATGCCTCATCGTTATGGGGACCCTGCCAGAGCTAGAGTACATTAACTGAAGAGAGGCCCAGTCTCAAAATTTACAGTTCAAATTACAATATTGGTAATTCTCGGTGTTGCACTGATAGAGGGAAACAGTAACATAGATAATCTTGAATGCATTAATTTTGGGTTCTCTGAACGTGTCTTGGTATTAGTACACGAACACAGGTGGCTCTTACTTTTAGGAAATTTAAAATTCATGAAATAAAACTGTGATCTCATCCAAAAAAAAAAAAAAAACCAAACCCGTTGCTGCCAAGTTGATTCTGACTCCCAGCAAACATCCAGTACAGTTCTAATTTGTACCAGCTTTCCATTCCACATAGAATCATGAGCTAAACAAATCATTGCTGGTTTAAGCTAGTAAGTTTTAAGGTCACTTGTTACACAACAAAAGCTAACTGATACAATACATCCCTTCAGAGCTCAGCTCCGTTTCTGAGATCAAGGAAGGAACCCTGAATGTTGGTTAGAGTCAGCGTTGCTGTAATTTGTGAAAAAGAGAATTCTGTGGTCAGTTCTGAAATCTCTGCTACTATGTATGTATACCTCCTGTATTGAGGTTCATGGTCAATATTAAAAACACCAAAAACCAAACCTGTTGCCTTTGAGTTGGTTCCGACTTATAACAACCCTATAGGACAGAGTGGAACTGCCCCATAACAGTTTCCAAGGAGTGGCTGGTGGATTTGAACCTCCTGGTTAGCAGCCAAGCTCTTAACCCCTGCTCTGCAATATTAGCATACTAAAATTTGTGAGAAACAACTTAAGAAACAAATAAAAGACAACACAGTACCCTTTGAACACCTGATTAAGGAATCCCTATATATATATGAGTCGGAATCGACTCGAGACCAAGGGGTTTTTAGCTTATTTTCCACATAGTACCTTCGCCTGTCTTTCAACACTTAGTGTCCTCAGGAGACCCTTTGGGAAATGCTGATGTGGGTCTGTAGGTGAGC
The DNA here is from genome assembly GCF_024166365.1 of Elephas maximus indicus. Classification (NCBI taxonomy): domain Eukaryota; kingdom Metazoa; phylum Chordata; class Mammalia; order Proboscidea; family Elephantidae; genus Elephas; species Elephas maximus. The sequence goes on along the minus strand of NC_064843.1, from coordinate 60,482,425 downwards.
CTTGGGTTCCAACCCCTGCGGAGCCCTGACTAGTATAAGGGGCCCTGAAGTCATTAGCATGGAAGGGGAAGGAGTGGCCAGGACACATTTTGAATGTCAAGGAGTCCTCCCCAGCCCCCACTCCTTGGTTTCAGAGTGTGAGGCTGCTTCACAGAACTGGATCTGATGAGGCCCCCAGGCTGGCTGCAGGTAGAGGTGGAAGGATTGTGATAAGACAAGGGATGGCTTCAGGGAGCAGGCCAGCTGCCTGGCAAGCACTGCCAAGAATCTATATTTACAGAAACTGGCACTTCACAAATAACAAGCTGTGCTATTTATGGAGCTGTTTCTTGTCAATATATGTGGGGATTCTGTAATTATCAAGAGCGCCATTCAAAGCTTCCGGAATCTCAGACAAATGAGGGTTATTGAGCCCCTGCGCCCTGCAAACACCGCTGCCCTGGGCTCCTGGTCTGCCTCATGGCCTCGCTGTCCAGACGCAAGCGAGGGGCCAGGGCCGCGCCCAGCCTGAGCTGGAACCGGGCTTGGGCCCGATGGCCCCTCTCCTTGGAGTGTGGGACAGCCAGGCGAGGCACGCAAGAGGGTGGTTACTCTGCCACGGAGACACCCCAGCTGGTTTACCTGCCTTTGTTCACCCATTCTCCATTTTACAGCCAGGAATATCTTTTTAAAGCGTAACTGTGATTGTGCCAATTCCTGCATTAGTGAAGCCTTTCAATGGCTTTTCCATGCACTGAGGAGAAAGCCTAAACTCCTTAGACCTTGGAGCTGGGTCATCTGGCCTGCTAGATCCGGCTGTTTCCATCCTCAGCCCTGGCCATTCTCAGTCTGGAGCCAAACATTGCAGGCACAGTGGGCGCCCTGCCAATCCACAGATGCTCCTGCTCGTTCCCCTCTGACTTTGCCTATCTGTCTGGCTGCCAGAAATATCCTGCTCTGCCCTTTTCACTCAGATCAGCCTAGATATTACCTGCAGCAGATTATGGCCACAACAATGTCACCTTATCTCATGTGTTCTTCTGCAGGGTGTGGGCCTGTCATACCTCCAGCAAGAGGTGGGGTCTACTTCTCCACCTCCTGGGATCTGGGCGGCCCTGGCAGAAGTAAAATGCTGGACCAGCTACAAATGCGGCCCTTAAGGAGCCTGGCATCTCTGCTTCCTGCCTTTCGGTGTCTGAGCTGCTGGGGGGACAGTCTAGCCCACTGTGTTGAGACAGCAGCTGTGTGGAGCAGAGCAGGGTACCAGGCACGCAGATGAAGATGCCAGCTTGGACATCCAGCCCAGTACAGCTTTCAGATGATTTCAGCCCAGGAGGTACTTGACTGCAGTGGTGTGAGGGACCTCAAGCAAGGACCACCCATCTAGGCCCAGTTAAATCACAGGACTGGCAGAGTTGATAATACATTGTTGTTTTAAGTCACCAATTATTGGAGTGCTTCATTATGTTGCCATAAATGACTGGAATGGAGCTTTCTCTGCCCCCAAGGCAGGATTGGGAGCAGTTCTGAAATTCAGCTAGTAGATGTTGTGGTTGATATCTACCTGTTCTGCTTGGTCAGTACCTTTGCTATCTCGAGCTATTAAATATTGTGAATTACACCCGGCCAGGGGCCTGTCGATGTATTCTCATAGCATCCTGTGCAGACCCCTGTGATACTAAGTGACATCCTATCTTCTCGCTGTGTCACCACTGGCACGTTACCCCCTCCTCTGATGCTGACTTGCTCATCTGAGAGCTGAGCATGACAGTCCCACTGACCAGGGTTGGGTGAGGTGCTCCTGGTACAAGCACTGCTTGAGGGTGGCACCCTCTCGTCATGCCATCTGTCTCTTTGTCTGCTTGGCACTGGACCATGATCTCTGAGAGTGTGCACACCCCTGACCAGCACCAGGAGGTACTCAGAAGAGCTGTCAAAGGGATGACAGGATAATGCATGTCTGGCCCCTTGTCAGTCTGCCCCCTCCCTACAGCGAGCCCAGGAACTGGGAGGCTCCATCACAGATATCTCAGAAATCCTCCACCATGACGGGGAGCAGTCCAAGGCTGGGTCCCCATGTTGCTGAGACCCCACAATGCACAAGTGTACTTGGGCATCAGAGACTGGCGTGGTCTCTAGGATACAGTGGCTTGCTTCTTTCTGAGGAGGGGGAGGAGAGGGCAGACCCCAGACACTTCGTGTCAGGACAGGGAGGGCCATGGAGTCTGCCTGCTAATGCCGGCCACCTCTGTGTTAGGCTCTGCCTGGTGAAGGGAGGCTGCTGACATTGCCCAAGAACAGGGCCACTGCCCTCCCCCAGGCTCATGCCCCCACCCCCCCACTGGGCCTGTCTTTCTGGGTCCTCTGGCAGCTGACAGTCATGTTTGTTATTAGAGCCATCTCTAGAACAAAGGCTAGAAGTGTGGTCAAGCCACCACATCCACTGATCAAGCCCGGAGTTCCTTCTGGTGTCACTGGTCAAGTTAAGGTAACAAGAAAGTGCTTTCCTCCTGCTCTCTTGCACTCTGGAGCCAGCTGCCTGGGTTCAAACCCCCAGCTCTGCCACTCAGGAGCTGTGTGCCCTGGGCAAGTATGTTACTTAATTTCTCTATGCCTTAGTTTACTCATCTGTAAAATGGAGGATATGGTACTACGTACCTCACAGGAGGCAAGTCATTTAACCTCTCTGAGCCTTAATTATCCATCTGTAAAATGGGACTGAGAGCAGCCACATCGCATGACTATTAGACGGATGGTGAACTAATGCACACATCAGTACTTGGAAAGTTGCTTACACCTTTTGTTACTATGATGTTTCCCAGTCCTTGTTTTATGAGATATTAAATTCCTAGGTAAGGAAATGGAATGTGCAAAGACCTGGAGTTAGAAAATCAAAAGGGAAGAACATGCTCAGCATTTCTCAAGCTAAAAGGACTGAATTAAAAATTCAGTCCTCAAGTTGCAATGTTGAAGAATTCTATGGCAAAATATTAAATGATGCAGGAAGCATCAAAAGGAGATGGGAGGAATACACAGAGTCACTGTACCAAAAAGAATTGGTCGACGTTCAACCATTTCAGGAAGCAGCATATAATCAAGAACTGATGGTATTGAAGAAGTGCAAGCTGTACTGAAGACACTGGCAAAAAAGCAAGCCTCCAGGAATTGACAGGATACCAGTTGAGATGTGTCAACACACGGTACAATGCTGAAGTGTTCACTTGTCTATGATAAGAAATTTGAAAGACAGCTAGCTGGCCAGCTAACTGAAGAGATCATATTTGTGCCCATTCCAAAGAAGGGTGATCCAACAGAATGTGGAAATTATTGAACGATATCATTAATACCACATGTAAGTAAAATTTTGCTGAAGATCATTTAAAAATGTTTGCAGCAGTACAACGACAGGGAATTGCCAGAAATTCAAGCCGGATTCAGGAAGGACATGGAATCAGGGATATCATTGCTGATGTCACATGCATCCTGGCTGAAAGCAGAGAATACCAGAAAAATGTTTACCTGTGTTTTATTGACTATGCAAAGGCATTTGACTGCGAGGATCATAACCAATTATGAGTAACATTGTGAAGAATGAGAACTCCAGAACACTTAATTGTGCTCATGTGGAACCTGTACATAGACCAAGAGGCAGCCATTCAAACAGAACAAGGGGATCCTGCGTGGTTTAAAATCAGGAAGGGTGTGTGTCAGGGTTGTATCTTTTCACCATACTTATTCAATCTGTATATTAAGCAAATTAGCTGGGAAGCTGGACTATATGAAGAGCACAGCATCAGGATTGGAGGAAGACTCATTAACAACCTGCAATATGCTGAAGACACAACCTTGCTTGCGGAAAGTGAAGAGGACTTGAAGTACTTATTGATGAAGATCAAAGACTAAACCCTTCAGTATGGATTACACCTTAATGTAAAGAAGACAAAGATCCTCACAACGGGACCAATAAGCAACATCATGATAAACGGAGAAAAGGTTGAAGTTGTCAAGGATTTAATTTTACTTGGATCCACAGTCAATGACCATGGAAGCAGCAGTCAAGAAATCGAAAGATACATTGCATCTGGCAAGTCTGCTGTGAAAGACCTCTTTTAAGTGTTAAAAAGCAAAAATGTCACTTTAAGGACAAGGTGTGCCTGACTCAAGCCATGGTGTTTTCCATCGCCTCACACGCATGTGAAAGCTGGGCAATGAATAAGGAAGACCAAAGAAGAATTGACATCTTTGAATTATGGTGTTGGAAATCAATACTGATATACCATGTACTGCTAGAAGAATGAACAAATCTATCTTGGAAGAAGTACAGTCGGAAGGCTCCTTAGAAGCTAGGATGACAAGACTTCGCCTCATGTACTTTGGACATGTTATCAGGAGGGACCAGTCCCTGGAGAAGGACATCATGCTTGGCAAAGTAAAGGCTCAGAGAAAAAGAGGAAGACCCTCAGCAAGATGGATTGACACAGTGGCTGCAACAATGGGCTCAAACATAATAAAGATTCTGAGGATGGTGCAGGACCAGGCAGTGTTAAGTTCTGCTGTATACAGGGTTGCTATGAGTCAGAACCAACTCACTGTCACCTATAACAACACAGAAGGCGAGCACCATGTCTTACCTTCTCTTCCCTGTCTCCATTCTGCACCTCTTGTTTAGAAAGTCCTCAATAAATATTTCTTCATTTGATGAAACTTGAGGTATTTACACATACATTCGTCCAAACACAACATAAGCAATTTGTTTCCTTAAACAATTCATTTTTCCAATCCTCAGTTTACTCACTTATAAAATGAAGGAAGCGATTACAGACACTGGAAAGGATTAAACTAGTTAGTGTACAGATGACATTGGCACTCTTCTGGGCACATACCAAACCAAGCCAAACCTGTTGCCGTCGAGTTGATTCTGACTCATAGTGACTCTATAGCATAGAGGAGAACTGCCCCATAGAGTTTCCAAGGAGTGCCTGGTGGGTTCAAACTGCCGACCTTTTGGTTAGCAGCCGTGTCACTTAACCACTATGCAACCAAGGTTTCCTCCTGAGAGTACAGTAAGTCCCTATTAGTTCCTCTCCCTTCCACTCCCACCCCCTGCTTTCTCTCAATGGCCTAGGAGCAAAACAATTTGACCTTGTATTTGTACAGTTTATATTTCCATGTGTCACTTTCTCTTCTCTCCCTCTTCCTTGTAAGCATCTAGTAGGTGAGAAGACATTCCTAACTACTTGGTTGACTTTTTTTGAACTTCTGGGAAACCCTCTGATCTACTCAGTATCAATAGCTGGGTCTGTTTGTGGCTAAAACATGAAATATGGGCATCAGTGAGCTGTTAGGCATTACTGAACACAGCACCAAAAACAACCAAATCAAATCCATTGCTATCGAGTTGATTTCAACTCATAGTGACCCTATAGGTCAAAGTAGAGCTGCCCCATAGGGTTTCCAAGGAGCAGCTGGTGGATTCAAACTGCCAGTGTTTTGGTTGGCAGCTGAGCTCTTAATTACCGTGGCACTATAGTTATAACAATTGTATACCAGTCAACATGCATCAGAAGGAGAGCTGAACAGAAAGATTAACAAATATTTACTGCCCCTTTGCTGTGAACAAGGCATCTTGCCCTTGTCTTTAATATGATTATTTTTTGGGTAGTGACCACTGTTTCCCTACAGGAATCCTAGACATTGTATGGACTGGTCATTTGGTCTGTCCACACTTGTCAGAGGACTTGATCTTACTCTTGGCCAAAAAGACATGCCTGTTCACTTGTGGTAAGAAGGTACAGAGCTCCGAGAATGCCTGGCTCTACCCAGTACCCAAGCTCCCAAAGTCCTCCCTGGGATTGCCAGCAGAGGAACGCCAAGCTGAGAAACTCCAGACTCCTCGGAAGGAGCTGTGGTCTGGGAACTTGGAGAATGGCATGGCTGTCCAGGGACAGATGTTCCAGGCCAGGCCACCCAGGAGTCATTTTATCTTATACTGTATAAACTGTGGCTCTTGGAGTTAGAAAGGATGTCGAGAAACTTGAAGTCCTTCTACAGATGAAGAAGCCAAGATGCAGAGGAAAAGTGACTCACCCGAAGTCACATAGCTGGCCAGTAGTACATTAATCTCCCACTATGGAGCTGTCATGGAAGTCAACAAGCTGAAGATACTGACGTCCTCACCCAGTCATTCTCTCCCTCCTTTGACAAATGGACTCGGTGCCATCACTCACATACCCCAAAGACAAACAGAGGGAGGCCTTCAACATTCAATTGATTTGCAGACATTCAAAGCAGCACGCCTCTTCTGCTGAAGCCCAGCAAGGATGCACTGTTCCATATACTGTTATCAGAAGGACCCCAGGGGACACTGAAGTCCTGGCCCATGTCCTACAAGGAAGAATGCCCCTATTTCCTCACCATTTCATGCTGTATCCCCACATTGGCTCCATCACTAAATCAAGGATATATGCACCACTGTTCACTGCAGCACTATTTATAAAAGCCAGAAGGTGGAAAGAGCCTAAATTTTCACCAATAAATGAACGGATAAACAAAATATAGTATATCCACAGGATGAAATATTACTCAGCCATAAGCAGAAATGAAGTTCTGGTACATGCTATGACATGGATGAACCTTGAAAACATTACGTTTGAATGAAATAAGTCAATCATGGAAGGACAAAGATTGTATGATCTCACTGATATATCTGTAATAGGTAAATGTACACAGACAAAAGTTGATTATACTAGTGGTTACCAGGGGTGGAAGGGAGGGAAAGAAGGTGGGGGGGGGGTCACTGTTTAGGAAGCATTGACTTTTTGTTTATGGTGATGGAAAATTTGGCAACAGATGTTGGTGATGATCACACATGTTCAATATAAATAGTGTTCACTCAGTTGTACTCGTAAAAAAATATTGAACTGACAAATGTTGGGTTCTATATATTTTCACAACAATAAAATAAGAGGAATAAAAAGAATATGTGAATACAATCACAGAAGGGCTTTTTATTTTGTTTCCAACTTTTTTTTTTTTTTTAAATGAGGGCCAGCTAACTTTATAAGGCATGACATAGTAAACTACCTCTTTACTCATGCTGAGCTCTTTCTAGTTTGAACAGATTCCTCTCCAAGGCAACTGTCTGTTTACTATAGGAAGGGAGAAAACAGGCTTCAGTTTTTGCCATTTTTGGTATAGAAAAGTATGATTTCTTTGCCAGCGAAGAGGACAAAAGCTTTCAGGCGGCCAGCTATGTGTGTATTCACATGGAAACAAGACTGGGATGTGTGTACCCAATTGCACACGACAGCAGTAGAGAGGGCCTACGTAGCATTAAACAGAGGTATTACCCAGATAACTAGGGAGGGATGGGCTCGGCATGTCTGAGGGACAGTTTGAAGGTCTGTAGGCTGAAGTGCCACGAGTGGGAAAGCAGCAGGAGATGAGCCTGGAAAGAGGCAGGGGCCAGACCACTCAGTCCTGATTCTGGTTGAGATTTTGAAGGATCACTCAGACTACTATGTGGAATATGGATGTGAGAGAACATCCATTAGCAAGCTCTTTTGGTGGTCCAAGCAAGAGACATGGCAGCTTGGACAGGGCAGTGCAAATGGGGATAAAGCGAAGGGGATGAGATAAAGATTCCTGTTGAAGGCAGAATGGGCAGAACATGCTGCTGGGTGCGTGGGAGGGAGAGAAATCAAGGATTATTTCTAAGATTCCAACCTGAGCAACTGAATGAACGGTGGTGACCCTTACGGATGGCAAAGCTATGGAATAAACAGGTTTGTAGGGGAGAATAAAAGGTTGCTGTCTTTCAAAAACTCATAGCTCTATTTCATACTACATTCTACTCCATGTACACCAAGCTCTCTCTTCAATGGCCAAAGAAGTGCTGTGTGAGTTGCCAAGGAAGCTATTAAACATATACATTGTTGTTGCTAGGTGCCATCCAGTCGATTCTGACTCATAGTGATCCTGTGTACAACAGAATGAAACATTACCAGGTCCTGTGCCATCCTTACAATTGTTCCTATGTTTGAGCCCATTGTGGCAGCCACCGTGTCAATCCATCTCATTGAAGGTCTTTCTCTTTTTTGCTGACTCTCTACTTTACAAAGCATGATGTCCTTCTCCAGGGACTGATCCCTCCTGATGACATGTCCAAATTACGTGAGATGAAGTATTTGTCCTTTCGTGATTGACTTATTTCACTCATCATAATGTCCCCCGTATTTATCCATGTTGTGAGATGTTTCACAGGCTCATCATTGTTCTTTATCGTTGTGTAGTATTCCACTGTGTGTATGTACCATAGTTTGTTTATCCATTCATCTGTTGTTGGGAACTTAGGTTGCTTCCATCTTTTGCTATTGTGAATAATGCTATAATGAACATGGGTGTGCATATGTCTATTTGTGTGAAGACTCTTATTTCTCTAGGATCTATTCCTAGGAGTGGGATTGCTGGATCATATGTATTTCTATTTCTAGCTTTCTGAGGAAGTGGCATATTGTTTTCCAAAATGTACCATTTTACACTCCCACCAGCAGTGCATAAGAGTTCCAAGCTCCCCACAGTCTCTTCCAACATTTGTTATTTTCTCAGCTTTTTTTTTTTTGATTCGTGCCAGTAATTTTGAGGCGAGATGTATCTCGTTGTAGTTTTGATTTGCATTTATCTAATGGCTAGTGATTGAGAGCATTTCCTCATGTGTCTGTAGCCGCCTAAATATCTTCTTTGGCGAAGTGTCTGTTGATGTCCTTTGCCCACTTATTAACCAGATTACTTGTCTTTTTGTCGTAGAGGTGTTGGATTTTCCTATAGATTCTAGAGATTAGAAGTTTATGGGGTTTTTCATAGCCAATTTTTTTTTTTCCCAGTGTGTAGATTCTCTTTTTACTCTTTTGGTGAAGTCTTTTGATAATCCTAAGTGTTTAATTTTTAGAAGATCTCAGTTATCTGGCTTATCTTCTGGTGTCTGTGTATTGTTTGTTACAGTTTGCATCCTGTTAATGTTGTGTATTAGGGCAATTTAGGGTTGACTCTATTTTTCTTCTGTGATCTTTATAGCTTTGGGTTTTATATTTAGGTACATCCTTTAATTTCTTGACTGCTGCTTCAGTGGGCATTGATTGTGGATCCAAGTAAAATGAAATCTTTGACAACTTTAATATTTTCCCCATTTATCAGGATGTGGCTTATTGGTCCAGTCATGAGGATTTTTGTTTTCTTTATGTTAAGGTGTAATCCATACTGAAGGCTGTAGTCTTTGATCTTCATCAGTAAGCACTTCAAGTCCTCTTCACTTTCAGCAAGCAAGGTTGTGTCATCTGCATATCACAGGTTGCTAATGAGTTGTCCTGCAATCCTGATGCTACGATCTTCTTCATATAGTCCAGCTTCCTGGATTATTTGCTCAGCATACAGATTGAATAGGCATGGTGAAAGGACACAACCCTGACACACATACCTTTCCTGATTTTAAACCACACAGTATCCCCTTGTTTTATTCGAATGGCTGTCTCTTGGTCTATGTACAGGTTCCTCTGGAGCACAGTTAAATGTTCTGGAACTCCCATTCTTTGCAATATTATCTCTATTTTGTTAGGATCGACATAGTCGAATGCCTTTGCACAGTCAATAAAACACAGGTAAACATCCTTCTGGTATTCCCTGCTTTCAACCAAGATCCATCTGATGTCAGCAATGATGTCTCTCCTTCCACATCCTCTTCTGAATCCAGCTTGAATTTCAGGCAGTTCCCTGTTGATATATTGCTGCAAGCATTTTTGAATTATCTTCAGCAAAATTTTATTTGCTCGTGATATTAATGATATTGTTCAGTAATTTCTGCACTCTGTTGGATAACTTTTCTTTGGAATGGAAACAAATACAGATGGATCTGTTCCAGTAGGTTGGCCAGGTAGCTGTCTTCCAAATTTCTTGGCATAGACCAGTGAGCACTTCAAGCATTGCATCCATTTGTTGAAACATCTCAATTGGCATTCTGTCAGTTCCTGGAGACTTGTCTTTTGCCAATGCCTTCAGTGTAGCTTGAACTTCTTCCTTCCATATGCTACCCTCTGAAATGGCTGAAATGAGTTGCCAAGGACACTATTAAAAAAATATATGTGTATATATATATAAAATATACACACACATACATATATATACACACATATATGCATATACACATATGCATTTATTTACTCAGAAACACCCTATAAATTGTTGCTCCTAGTATGTTAAAAATAGTTGCTTACTGTATTTAAAAAATTGTTATAGTATAATTAATATACATATGTGTGTATACATGTTTGTGTTCAGATGTGCTGCGTGTGTATGTGAGTGTGGGGATGAAATTACCCTCCAGCACCTGCCCTCTATAGGAGAGGAAGATGGATCTTGCCCCAAGCTAGCTTTGCAAAACAAATGCAATGAAGTAAAATAAATGTGGGTTGGCACAACTACCACAGCCTCCACCAGACTGAGTCCAGCACAACTAGATGGTGCTTGGCTATCACCACCGACCGCTCTGACAGGGATCACAATAGAGGATACTGGAGAGAGCCAGAGAAAAATTTAGAAAAAAATTCTAACTCACGAAAAAGAACAGACTTACTGGTCTGACAGAGACTGGAGAAACCCTGAGAGTATGGTCCCTGGACACCCTTTTAGCTCAGTAATGAAGTCACTCCTGAGGTTGACTCTTCAGTCAAAGATTAGACAGGTCCATTAAACAAAATGAGACTAAAGGGGCACACCAGCCCAGGGGCAAGGACTAGAAGGCAGGAGGGGACAGGAAAGCTGGTAATAGGGAACCTTAGGTCGAGAAGGGAGAGTATTGACATATCGTGGGGTTGGTAACCAATGTCACAAGACAATATATGCACTAGTTGTTTAATGAGACGCTAGCTTGTTCTATAAACCTTCATCTAAAGTATGGTAATAAAAAAGCAAAAAGAGAAAAAAAAAAAAAAAAGAATTTGGGTTGGAACTAGGAGAGATGAGAGGGCCCAGCACAAGCCAAAACTGCTGGTCTTGTCTCAGCTTCAATGCTGAAAAGCATTGTCCTAACTGACAGAAATACACCTCTGCCTTAATCCCTGTGGTCTACAACACAGGGGAAAAGACCATTCTAATAAGTTCGAAAAGTGAAAAGAATAAATCCTCAGGTTTCCGCCTTTGTACATAACACAAGAACAAGCACAGTGCTAACGAAATAGCTGGCAAGTTCGTGATTACCTTCGGAACCTACCCGTGGGCAAGGAGCCCTTCAATGTTCTGGGGACGTTACAAGAGGATCAATGAAGAGCATCCAAATCAGAGGCCTCAAAATGAGGGCCACTTTTGGGCCAAATTTGGATACTTGCTTTGAGCTCTCTAGATGAAGGAGTATGTCATCAAGAAATCTTTTTGTAACCAGCTCTTATGATTCCTGGGAGAAAGGGTGACCAGAACCTTGGGATTTAAGGCTCTCAAACAAAGAGAGGGCCATCGGTAGTAAAGGACACCCACTCTGAGGGAAAAGAGCTGGGGGAAGTTGACTGTTTAAGGTTTGTCTTAAATGTCCTCTGAACAAGCAACTTGGGATCTGGCTCCAGCTACCTGGGATTAGGAAACGAAGGGGTTTTGAAGAGCTAGGACTCCTGAGTAGAACATGGAGTCTAGGGTACAGAGGTATTGCTTACTGTCTCATGGATGGACCCAGGCTGGGTGGGTTTAGGAAACCACAACCACCTTCCAAAGCCTCCTGTCTGCCCACCCTTCACTGATGACAAGTTTGGTTGCCCTCCATACAGTGAGTTTGTCGTTATGGTGAGATGCTGTCAGGCCAGTTCTGACTCATGGTGACCCTACATACAACAGAATGGAACACTGTCTGGTCCTGCGCCACCCTCACAATCCTGTTATGCCCGAGCCTGTTGTTGCGGCCAATACGTCAATCCACCTCACTGAGGGTCTTCTTCCTCTTCTCCACTGACACTGTACTTTACCAAGCATGATGTCCTTCTCCAGGGACTAATTCTTCCTAATAACGTGTCCAAAGGATGTGAGCTGTAATCTTGCCATCCTTGCTTCCAAGGAGCATTCTGGTTGTACTTCTTCTAAGACAAATTTATTCGTTCTTTTGGCAGTCCATGGTATAGTCAATATCCTTTGCCAACACTACAATTCAAAGGCGTCAATTCTTTGGTCTTCTTTATTCATCGTCCAGCTTTCATATGCTTGGGAGGCAACTGAAGACACCACGGCTTGGTCAGGCGCACCTTAGTCTTCAAGGTGACATCTTTGTTTTTCAATACTTTAAAGAGATCTTTTGCAGCAAATTTGCCCAATGCAATGCGTCTTTTGATTTCTTGACTGCTGCTTCCATGGGTGTTGATTGTGGATCCAAGTAAAATGAAATCCTTGACAACTTCAACCTTTTCACCATTTATCATGATGTTGTTTGTTCATCCAGTTGTGAGGATTTTTGTTTTCTTTATGTTGAGCTGCAATCCATACTGAAGGCTGTGGTCTTTGATCTTCATCAGTAAGTGCTTCAAGTTCTCTTCATTTGCAGCAAGCAAGGTTGTGTCATCTGCATAACGCAGGTTGTTAATGAGTCTTCCTCCAATCCTGATGCCCCATTCTTCATACAGTCCAGCTTCTCTGATTATTTGCTCAGCATACAATAGCTATGGTGAAAGGATACAATCCTGACACACACCTTTCCTGACTTTAAACCATGCAGTATCCCCTTTTTCTGTTTGAGTGGCTGCCTCTTGATCTATGTACAGGCTCCACATGAGCACAATTAAGTGTTCTGGAATTCCTATTCTTTGCAATGTTATCCATAATTTGATATGATCCACACAGTCCAATGCCTTTGCATAGTCAAAACACAGGTAAACACCTTTCTAGTATTCTCTGCTTTCAGCCAGGATCCATCTGACATCAGCAATGATATCCCTGGCTGCACATCCTTTTCTGAATCTGGCTTGAATTTCTGGTAGTTCCCTGTTGATACACTGCTACAGCTGCTTTTGAATGACCTTCACCAAAATTTTACTTGCATGTGGTAATAATGATACTGTTCGATAATTTCTGCATTCAGTTGGATCACCTTTCTTGGGAATAGGAATAAACATGGATCTATCGCAGTTGGTTGCCCAGGTAGCTGTCTTCCAAATTTCTTGACATAGACAAGTGAGCACTTCCAGCACTGCATCCATTTGTTGAAACATTTCAGTTGGTATTCCATCTATTCCCGGAGCCTTGTTCATCACCAGTTCTTTCAGTGTAGCTTGGATTTCTTCCTTCAGTACCATCGGTTCCTGATTATATGCTACCTCCTAAAAAAAATGGTTGAGGAAAACCTGGTGATATAGTGGCTAAGTGCTAGGGCTACTAACCAAAAGGTCAGCAATTTGAATCAATGAAACGCTCCCTGGAAACTCTATAGGGTAGTTCTACTCTGTCTTACAGGGTCGTTATGAGTTGGAATTGACTGGACAGCAATGGGTTTTTTTTTTTTTTTTGTTAAAATGGTTGAACTTTGACCAAATCTTTTTGGTACAGTGACTGTGTATTCCTTCCACCTTCTTTTGATGCTTCCTACGTCATTTAATATCTTTTCCATAGAATGCTTCAATATTGTAACTTGAGGTTTGATTTTTTTCTTCAGTTCTTTCAGCTTGAGAAATGCTAAGACTGTTTTTCCCTTTTGGTTTTCTAACTCCAGGTCTTCGCACATGTCATTACAATATAATACTCAGTTTGGTTACTGACATAAACCTCAATAGATAGAGACTGTATTAATCTCCAGGGGCTGCCATACAAATCATCACAGACCTGGCAGCTTAAAACAACAGAAATCTATTCTCTCACAGTTCTGGAGATCATAAGTTCAAAAGCGAGGTTTCAGCAGGATTGGTTCCTTCTGGAGGTTCTAAGGTAGAACCTGTTCCATGCCTGTCTCCTAGCTCCTAGTGGCTGCCAGCACTCCTTGGCATTCCTTTGTTTGTAGCTATATCACTCTGATTGCTGCCTCTGTCTTCACATCGCCTTTTCCTCTGTGTCTTCTCCTGTCTTCTAAGGACACTCATCATTGGATTTAGGGCCCACTCTAATCCAGGATCATCTCAAGAGCCTTAATTTAATTATATCTGCAAAGAGCCTTTTTCCAAATAAGGTCACATTCACAGGTTCTGGGTGAACATTTTTTTTTTGGTGGGGGGGATGGCACCATTCAACCTGATCTTTCAGGGAAATAATTTAAATTAATAGAATTGAGAACATTGTAACTGTCATTAACAATGATCTTCGTCTGTGCACAAGTGTTCAGAAAGGACTGTGAGTCACTGTCAAATTGTGAAAGAGACACATCTCTTTAGGGGAGGGTCCCTTCTGTCACTGGCTCTTTGCAATGCCCGAGCTATCCGGGCAGCATCGACATCTTGAAGAGACCAAACATGTAATTGGTATAGGTGGCCTGTGTGTTTGTGCTCCCATTAGCTCTCTCCTGCCTTGTAAACTGGGGTACCCTGAGTATTTAACTCAGTACATGGCTCTTAAAGTCTGTCCTAAAAAGTCCATCTCATTCTACTTAGGACTAATACAGCCTTAAGAAGATACTCTAAGTTACCAACTAAGTGAACAGATCCTATGCTCTGCAGCCAAGATATGAAGCACACTTCATTGATTTACTCATAGAATATACATTCACTGAGCAATTACACCACGCAAGGCACTGGGATTTGAATCCAGGCAGTCTGATTCAGTCTACTGTGCCATGTTGACCCTCTGCTGGAGGGGAGGTAGCTCGGCTTGGGGGAGGGAGGGAGTTCTGAGCAAAGCATGACCTGGACATTGCTCTTAGGAGGTTGATCTGGTGCTGGTAGAGCTTAATTTTGATTGGAAGGGAACAGGCTAAAGTCAGGACGATTATTCAGACGGTCTCTGTCTAGTTAGCAAAGACTGATCCAAGGCCAAATCAATGGAAATCATATAATAGCTAACATGTTCTCATGCCTATTATGTGCTGGGGGCAGTGGCAGTTCAGTGGTAATATTCTCGCTTTCCACACAGGAGACCTGGGTTCAATTCCTGGATAATACACCTTAAGCACAGCTACTGCCCATCTGTCGGTGGAGGCTTGCTATGACGCTGAACAGGTCTCAGCAGAGCTTCTATGCTAAGACTGACCAGGAAGAAAGGCCTAGTGATCTACTTGTGGGGAAAAATCTGACAACGAAAAGCCTATGGTTCACAAAGGGAGTGTTTCATTCCATTGTGCATGAGCCAGGGGCCACCTTGATGGCAGCTAACACAATGACATGATGTGCCAGATACCATACAAAGCATGTTACATACTTTATTTTATTTATCTCTCATAAGAATAGGTGATAAACAAGATAAAGGTATGAGGTAGATGATAGAAAATTAGGGATTTAGAGTAAATGTACAGATGGGGAAACTAAGGCTTGAGTAGTTAAAGGCCACACAGACCACAAGTGGCAGAACAGAGCTTGCACTCTTAAGCCAACCCCCAAGAAATGGTGGTAGAAGCAATAGAACTTGCCAAGTCAAAAGTGAGACATAGTACTCAAGGGAAAGCACACACACACACACACACACACAAAACCCAAACCCGTTGCCAGGGGGTCAATTCAGACTCATAGAGGTACTATAGTACAGAGTAGAATTGCCCCATAGGGTTTCCAAGGAGCAGATGGTGGATTTGAACTGCTGATCTTTTGGTTAGCAGCTGTGTCCTTAACCACTGCGCCACCAGTGGAAGGAAATAAATGCTTTGGGACTTGATAAGACCTTTGGTCTTCACTGCTTTTGGGATGTGAAAGGAGAAGTTTGGCCTAATAGAAAGAAAAGCTGCCTGAGGGAGAGCTGCTGGGGAATGAAATAAGGCACCTGAGGGGGTATTGATGGATCTTCCCTGGGGGGACTGAACTGGTTGCTGTAGACTCACAAGTTCACTCAAGTAATGGAGAGACATCTTTTCCTGCTCCTTCTCTCTCCAAGTTCCTTCACAGAAATTTTGGGTATTTTCTGTTCTTAACTCCACCTCAGTGATCTGGAAAGCAACAGGAGAGTCTGCCAAAATAGCCTGCCTCAGGAAACTCCCAGTCAGAAGGACACTCGCGGCTCTGAACCATAACCACACACGCCAAGTCTGAGGAAGACGCGCTGGGAAAAGACCCAGAGGAAGTCTGCCAGCCAGGGCTTTCCAGAGCTCAAGGTGTGGGCACAGGTGCAAGCCTGTTCCTATTCAGGCAACCTTGCTGGGCAGGGTCCAGGTGCATGCTGTGGCAGGTACTGTCAGCGCCTGCCCATGTCCCTCTGTACCCACCTTTCCCGAGTACAGAAGCAATTCGTTGCTTCTCTCATCTTGGAGCTCAAAAGGCTCAGATGAATATGGGGCAACCTGGAAGTGCTGGGTGTTAATGGCCTCAAGCAGCCCTCAGCCAATACTGACAAGAGTCAGTGGATAAATACCTAGTTCCCTCATACACGATTGCGATAATCTGAGAGGCACGTTCTACACTGTCTCCCAGAGGTCCCAGTGGGATTGAGCTCCAATTGTCCACAGTGGTAACTGGCTTGATGGTATACCTTGGCTTGATAACACACCCTTTATTGGTTACCTGCCATTCCCAGCCTCACTTCCCCCAGGGAGCTTCTTAGAATCATCCCCCAAACGAAGGACTGGCACTGGAATTCTTGTCTCAAGGTCTGCTCCTGGGGAGGTCAGTCTAAGACATGTCATGGATTAAATTCTGTCCACCAAAAAATATGTGCATCAATTTGGCTAGACCATGATTCCCAGTATTGTATGACTGTCTACCATTTTGTCATCTGATGTGATTTCCCTGTGTGTTATAAATCTTATCTCTATGTTAATGAGATGATTAGAGGCAGTTATATTGATGAGGTCTACAAGATTAGATAGTATCTTCAGCCAATACCTTTTGAGATATAAAAGACAGAGTCAAGGAGATAGACATGGGGACCTCATACCACCAAGAAAGGAGTGCCAGGAGTAGAGTATGTCCTTTGGACTGGAGGTCCCTGCGCTGAGAAGCTCCCAGACCAAGGGAAGATTGCTGACAAGGACTTTTCTCCAGAGCTGACTTCCTTTGGAGCTGATGTCCTAAATTTGGACTTGTAGCCTACTAGACTGTGAGAGAAAAATTTCTCTCTGCTAAAGCCATCCACTTGTGGTATTTCTGTTATAGGAGCACTAGATGACTAAGACAGACATGAGCCTTACGTATTGGGGTTTTCCAGCGCAAATCTGCAAGGGAGAAATGACTCCTCAGCAGAGCATACCACACTGCATATCTGGATTCCTGGGGTGTGGATGCTTCTTTGCCTAAAGGTCGGTTTTTGGTTAAACTTGAAATTTCCCATCTGGAGTCTTTATATTATACCAAAAAAACCAAATCCACTGCTGTTGAGTCAATTCCGACTCATCGTGACCCTACAGGACAGAGTAGAACTGCCCCACAGTTTCCAAGGAGTGCCTGGTGGATTTGAACTGCCGACCTCTTGGTTAGCAGCTGTAGCTCTTAACCACTACGCCACCAGGGTTTCCACCTATATTATACACGGAGCAAAAAAAAAAAAGAGAGAAATAAAATTAAAGTTCACTCTAAACAGCATTTACTTTGCAGTCTCAGGCATGAGAAATGGCAGGTCTTGTACTGAGATTCTCCAGAGAACAGACTCGGCTCCAACACTGACACAAGAGTGGAAACTACAGAGCACCAACATTCACAGCACAAGGAGCAGGGGTGGGAGGGCCAAGTAATACATTAGACAAACAAGATGGAGGCACCTGCCTCTGCAGGTGCATGAGTCTGGTCTCCGCAGATAAATGTTTGGTATCTAAGCAGTGTGTGCTCTCTCTATGGAAGGAGAGGGCTGCCACTATTTGTGGGCTCCTCCTAAGATTAAATTTAAAACTGGCTGCTCCAAAACTCATTCCCCAAACTCCTTTCTATCTTCCCTAAGTTCAGGACATGAACCAAAGGATAACAGATCAATTCCCAACAGACCTCGGTGTGTGGATATCTAAAGGGACTGGAGTCTCAGAATTCTGCATCTCCTGTAGTGCCATGGGTGTCAGAGAGGGACCTACTCTTCACAGTAAAAACGGTAAAAATAAAATTTTTTTTTTTTTTTTCTAAAAATGGTACGTGGTATTTATTTAGGCTGTGCCTCAGAAGCAGAATGGGAGGCAAGGATTCCAGTGCAAGTAGTTTATGAGGGAGAGGATCCCAGGAAGTACCAGCAGAGGGGAGGGAAATGAGACAGGGGAGGAAGGGTGGCTAACAAAGGTGCGTTATCAAGGGAATTGTTGGGATGGGCAACTAGAGCTTATTTCTACTGGGGAAGCTCTGGGAGATGGTGTGGAAATGCATTTCAGTTATCCCATCCGAGGCACGAGGAAACAGAGGTATCGACCCACCAATTCCTCTCAGTCTGAGGACTACTTTCCTGGCACTTCTGGGTTATCCTGTGTTCTGGGAGCCAGAAAGAGTCCTGAGACCCAGGGTCTGGCAGTGGAAATAGAGCAGGCACACACCAGTAGCAAGTGCTGAGGGGATACAATGGGACGTCATCACTCACACACACACCTGCCTTCACGGATTCCTCACAGCACATGATGGGCTGAGTGCTGTATTTATCTCCAGTGAGGAAACTGAGGGTCTGCAAGGCAAAGCACATCGTCCATGCCTACAAAGCTCACAACTGGAAAGCCAGAACTGAAACTCAGGTAGGTTTCACTCAAAGTGCCGACTCTAAACCACTGTGCTTCATATCCAGTTGAGTGATCTTGTGGTAACAATTCACCAGCAAGCCTGGTGCAGCCCCTGGGCCTAAGGATTAGAACTGTGGGCCTTCTGAATTAAGTTCAGCAAGGAGGGGAGGGGGCAGCTCAAGATCTATGGAAACGTAATAATTTACCCTCCTTGTGTTCATCCTCTCTGGACACCAGTTTTAGCTCTATGTCAACACTGACAAAGTCAGGAAACGTTTAGCACTTTTGCAAGAGTAACCAGCAAATTCCACAAGCTGTTCTAATCATTTTTCTCTTCCAGGGTGAAATCCTTTAACTAAACACATCTGCCCAACTAAACACCTGCCCTGTGAGGGAGCTGTTGCTGAGACCTTTCTGACTAGACCATATGTCATGGGTTGAATTATGTCCCCCCCAAAATATGTATCAATTTGGCTGGGCCATGATTCCCAGTATTGTGTGGTTCTCCTCCACTTTGTGATTGTAATTTTATGTTAAAGAGGATTAGGGTGGGATTGTAACACCTTTACTAAGGTCACATCCATGATCCAATATAAAGGGAGTTTTCCTGGGGTGTGGCCTGCATCACCTTTTATCTTACAAGAGATAAAAGGAAAAGGAAGCAAGCAGAGAGTTGCGGACCTCATACCACTAAGAAAGCAGTGTTGGGAGCAGAGCATGTCCTCTGGACCCAGAGTCCCTGCGCGGACAAGCTCATAGTCCGGGGGAAGATTAATGAGAAGGCTGACAGAGAGAGAAAGCCTACCCCTGAAGCTGATGCCCTAAATTTGGACTTTTAGCCTACTTTATTGCGAGGAAATAAACTTCTCTTTGTTCAAGCCATCCACTTGTGGTATTTTTGTTACGGCAGCACTAGATGACTAAGACACCATAAAAAAAAAAAAAGAAACCATATAAAACCAAAAAAACCAAATCCGTCATAGTCAAGTCAACTTCAACTCAATCTTAACCTGACTGCATTTGCAAAGACTCTATCTACAAATAAGGCCCAGTCACAGGTACAGAAGTTAAGACTTCAATATGCATTTTGGGGGGATACAATACAACCCGCAGCAATGGTGAATCAGAATTCATCTCTAGGCCTTCTGAAGTTATTGCTGGCCACATATGGTTACCTAAATTTTATTAATTAAAATGAAATTAAACAAAAACTCAGTTCCTTAGGTACAGTAGCCATATTTCAAGGGCTCAATAGCCACACGTGGCCAGTGGCTACCATACTGACAGATAGAATACTTCATCATTGCAGAAACCACTACTGGACAGCACTGGTCTCCTAACTTAAAGTTGAGTCTCAGGGCCTGAAAAGCAAAAGGATAGGCTGGAGAGACAAAAGTAACCCCAGGGACTGAGGTGGAGAGTGAGCTTTGATATGCAAAGTTGCCTCTCCCTGTGCTGGCGGAGAGGCAGGCTGAAGAAGGGGCAGTCTCCAAGGCCAGCTGAGATTCTGCCCCTTCTTTCCCCTCAGAACTGGCTATTTCATCAATTAGTTTATTTTTTTGGCTCTTAACAAAAGCAACCTGAGCCCCAGGTAGCACAGCCGGGGAAACCATCCCTTCAGACACTGAAATTAAACCAAGATCGCTGGAAGCTCAAGCTGCAAGAAATGATGTCCATTTGGTGAGGTCTCTTCCAGAGAAGAGAGGAATGCCCCTCCCCAGGGCTCTTTGAGAACACATCTTCACTCTCCCTGGTGGGAAAGCGCACACAAAGGCTGTGGAGCCTTATTTCATGATTAACCAGACCCAAGCCTCCTCCTATAGGAGCTGCCCTGCCCTCCACCCTCCTGAAAAAAGCCACATGCTTCCAATCAAGGTGATTAATCTGGGGTAAGGCCAGACTCAAGAGAAGCCCATCTGTAGGCTGGCTGATGGCCTGTGGCCAATCAAGGTGACTAGTCTGGGGTGTGAGTTAAGAAACTATGAGCAGTGCAGGTAAGCAGGCCAAGGAGAGAGAGGAAAGGAAGGAGGGAGAAAGACTGAGATCATCCAGGTGCTCTGATAGGCTGGGGATAGGGAAAAATTGAGGAAACACAGGAAAAATCGAGGGAATACAGAACAGACATATAAAAATAACCATAAACCAGAGGGAGGGTAATATTTTAGAGCACCTTCCTACCCTCGCATCCCAGTTATAATTTATCCCTTCTATTATCCCAAAAGCCTCCTCTAATGCTCTGCAGCTCTGGGGAGCAAGAAGGCTGTGACAGAAGCGAGAAACCGAGGTCAGTGAATTCTCAAGTTTAAAACGTGATCCAGGAATAAGAGAGAATTCGGATGCATGCTCACAGAGCAAGTTTCCCCAATTCCCAGACCAAATAAATGCTCCCTGGATTAGGGGAGGAGAAGAGAAATGCAGACAGGAGGTGAGGCAAGACCACCAACCTCCAATCAAGCACTGGACATCATCTCATGAGGACCCACAAGGTAACATCAGTGGTCCTCCTTGCCATTCCTGGAGGCCTTCCATTTGTGAAGCCCTGGCTTGACTCTCCAGGACAAGAATCCTGTCTGTACCTCGAGTGTCTGCTTTCCAAACAACTCCTTCCTTTGATACACGTAAGCCCCTAAAATGGGGCCCTGGACCTCCAGAGATGCAGCGAAGACAGAGATGTAACTAAGACGCCCAACAACTGGATGCAAAGGGCCTAGGCAAAACATCCCGGGATTTCCCGTCAGGCCTACAAAAAGCCTGTGGTTGACCATATGGCAGCTTCTCTAAGAGCTCTATGGAAGAAGAAGTTCCTCCTTTGTGAACAGGCTTGAGATCCAAGTTTCCTGTGGACTTCTCCGAGTTTATCTAGTTTTAGACCATGAATAGCCACATCAGAAACCTTCTCCTTGATATTGCTTTCAGGGACAGCTCCATTAACGAGACTGGACTAGTCAACAGACCCACTTAATGTAAATTTGCTTTAGTGACGGTTATAGATTCATTTTCAGATATGGGATATGATGCATCGTCTTACACACAAGCATATAGACATAGCCGCCTGACGGAAGAGAAGGATCATGTTAAAAATGTGAAAAGAAGACCCGAAGCTTAGATAGAATAATTCTGAGAGGTAACAAATTACATAGAGGGTATTTCTGCTCTGGAGTTTGGTTCATTAAGGACGGACAGCTGCCCACACCATTTTCAGAAAGAATTTTAAATGTTGATTATTTAAAGCTTCTTTTACTGGAAGGGTAAATAAGTAGCCCAATTTATAATCTCAAAGATTCAGCTACGTATGTCATGCAGGATAATTAGCAAAACTTCACAAGGTGTTAATAAACCACAAACCAAGCGGTGTTCTAGAAAATTATTCACAGTCTTCTTCCTCTATTTGGGGCAGGTTTAATGAGTTTATAGAAATGCAAATTTCCTCATACACAGGAAATACTGCTTTTAGTGTCTCAATATTATAATAGATCGGAAATAAAGCCAGCTCTAAGATATGTGTGCCTTCTTGTCTCCTCTTTTTTTATTATTCATTATTGATAAATGTGGTGAGGATCGTGGATTTCCTCCCCAGTAGGAAACCCACAGATATGAACAGTTACACGAAATAGAAACCTTTTTTTCGGTGCGATCTTAGGTTTGACCGTTAGCTGCAACAAGTTGATTCAGCTAAGCGTTTTGGGTTTCTGTAATCCACAAAAACAAAGATCCAAGAAAAAATTAAAACTACGGTGGTTGGAAAATTTAATCACAATGTCTGTTTGAACTCCACAAAGCACACACAAAAGATACAGAAGCTTTGACATCTAAGATTTAAAAGATAGTGTCGAGGGTCCTCTGAAGCTCCTGTGTTGGGGCCTGGGCCACTGTGTCCCCAGATCTTACCCTGCTGAGGTTGAAGCCTACGGGCCTTACGTGGAAAGCAAACTCATGTAGGTCAAACGGGAGGGGGCAGTTTGAATTTAGGTGCAGATGCTAGGTTTGATTGGGCTTTAGATCTTGATTGGAAAGGAATGGGCAGTTGACTCCATGAGAGGACTGCCCTCTCTCTGAGGCAGCCTGGGGTGACAGGACACAGCTACTGAAAACTTCTGGCCAGATGGCCATCCCTCCCCTGACAGGATGAGGTGGACCTAAACATGACTGGATTACGTTCAGTGCCCCACACCTACTTCCTGATGCCCCTCAGCAGCCTGGAGTATTCCTCGGGGAACCTGGGACCTTTTCTGTAGCCTACTTGGGCCTTTCACCTGACTGGAGGCAGACTACCTGGGTCACCTCTGGCCATGCCTGGCCCTAGTAAGTCCTAACCCTAGGCAAGAAGGGATGGCTTCGGGACGGAAAAAAAAGAATCTGCTTCCCACCACTTCCAACTAGCAGTTAAGTAACTGGTGGTATCTCCCAGGTGAAGGACCACCAGCCTGCCCCCATCATGCCCTCCTACTCTCCACCACCCATGTCTACGTTCTGCTCACTTCAGAGTTCCTGGACTCGAAAGTCTCTGCTTCTAAAGGTCATGGGTTTCTCACTCCTGCCTGCAATCACTCTTCTCCATTCTCCTGCAGAAAACGCCTGCCCACCCTTGAAGACCAGCTCAACCTCACCTCCCTGACACCTGCTGGGCCTTCACAGCATGTTGTATATACCGCAGCTGGCATTACCACATGGTAGGTGCTGGTCCATACATGGAGCAGGAACCGTGGCTCCTGCCCAGTGTTAACTGTGTCTGAGGCATGTGTCAGGGCCACGCCCAGCGTTAGCTGTGTCTGCAGCGTGTACCAGGGCCATGCCCAGCATTAACTGTGTCTGCGGAGTGTGGCAGGGCCAGCTGTGGCTCAGCATGCTTCCTAGATGGCCGAGGTCAGGAGCTCTGGATTTGGCTTCTTGTGGCTTTGACTCTGGATTCATCAGTTGCCTGTAGGTGGCTGAGATGCCAGTATTAGCCCTGCAGCATTGCTTGTTACACCCAGCGATGTCCATTTAACAATTCCTGAGCATCCAGGGCAACATGGTTGGCCAAGGGGATAAGAAGGATCATTCATTCTTGCACTCAACAAGGAGGCTGCACCAGACACTGTACAAAGGTGGGCGGAATAAAGTGCCTTTCTCATGATGCTTATGTCCCAGTGGGGAGCTTACTCCAGAATACTAGAGGGCAGGACAACATTAGATTTAGTCCCCGTCCTTGGGGACGGCGCCAGCAGGCCCACCCCTAATATATGCCTGGACTAGAGTACGAATGCTCTGCCCATGACCTGCCCTCCTCCCCACCACCCTGGCTCCAACCTGTCTCCCAACCATGCATGTGGATGCCCCAGGCAGACGCTTCAAGTTTGCTCCAGCTGGGCTCCTTCACGCCAAGAAGCAGACCAGGGCAGAAGCCTGCGTAGGCCACAGCAGCAGGCTGGGGCTTTCTGGACAGAGAATTCTGGGGCGCCATGTGCCTGGAGAGTGGTTTAGAGGGGTGGACGTGGGCTCAGGGTGGACAATGGCTTTGGCTCTGGCCTCCTTGCCCTGTGGACTCTAACGTGCAGGGCCCAGGGCAGGGTCTACCGATGGTATTAGACACCAATGACTGAAAAATGCTAAACTGCAAGCTTATGTCCACTTTCTTAAATAATGCTAAGGAGAAATTACCCATCTTGCTTTCATCCCAGCCTGGGAACTCAACATCCAGACAGCAGAGGCCTGACTGAGTACCCTTGGCTCATGGGAATGGCCCTCTCCTACCCCTGGGCACTGAATCGCCAGATCCACGAGGCCCCTGACAGCCGTAGGTGTCAGCAACACCATTTTAGCGGAATGGAAGCTCACGATGTTTGGGTTGAGACTGGAATTCTAATATGTCAGACATCAAGGCACCAGGGTGCTAATGAATGACGGGCAATTCTGGATCCGACACAGGGCCTGGGTCTCCTCAGCCCTGGACAGGGCAGCCTCTGTGGTGCCGAAGGTGGCAGCTGGCATCCTTATTAATGGCTCAGTGTACACACAGCCCTCTTGAAGGGGGAGTGGGTGGGTGGGAGGGTGGGAAAGATTCCACTTTATCATTGGGTGATTTTAGACAATGTCTTGGTGAGAAAGGGCCTTCTCATGTCTTTTTTTTCCAGGAGGAGGGCCTTCAGAGATTGGGGTATGTGGGGAAGAACTGAAGAATTGATTCCTTTCACGGTGGAAGGGATTTGCCCTAAAGGCTCAGACAGGTTACCTATCTTGTCAGAGGCTACACACAGCTGGGAGAGCAGAAGCATGCTTCAAACCCATGCCTGGTCTGATCCAGAGCCTGGATCTACCCGCCAACCTGCTCCAGGCCTGGCAGTCTTAAAACATTGCCGCACGTCTCTGACGTGCCCTGGATCAAGAGACAACGTCTTTATCCCCTCCCCTTCAGCCATGGTGGGCTTGTGACTGCAGTAGACTATGGTGGAAGTGACGCTGCATGACTTCTGAGCCTGGATCACAAAAGGCCACGTAGATTCAGCCCTGTTCACCTTACCCCTCCCTCTTGAAGCCCATCTGCCCTGTAGAAATCCATCTACCTGACGCTGCCATGCTGGGGAGGCCACATATAGGTGTTCCGGGTCACAGTCCCAGCTGAGTCTGTCCTACAGCCATCCCAGCTCAGGCACCAGACACAGGAGTGGAGAAGCCATCCCTGTAGCAGATCCCCAGCCCCAGCCAGCCGCACCACCTATCTGAGGCCAGCTTCCATGGAGCAGTGCTCCAGCCCTGCCCATTCTGTATTCTCCACCCCAGTGATCCACAAGCATAATAAAGAGGCTGTTGGGTTATGCCAGTAAACTGGGGAGTTCCCTTCCCAACAACAAATCACTGGAACGAAATTAAGAAAATTTGGGTGAGTCTGAGTGCCACAGAGCTGGGAAGCTTCAGGATGCGCCCAGTCCGGAATCTAGCCCAGGTCTGTCACCCACACCTTTACACGTCTCTTCCAAAACTCTCCAGACAGGGACCAGGCAATTCAAAGACCTTAGACCAACTGGTTCCAGAGAGGAAGGTTCTAGGGCAGTGGTGGACATTAAGAGGCCAGGAGGGAAGGCAACAAGCTTTTGTTGATCATCTACTCTGTGCCAGACATGGTGCCAGTTGCCATGACATTTAACCCAGTAATTTAACAAGTATTTTGTCCTTACAAGTACCAGGAATGGGTCTGGGAATTAAGCCATGCACAAAACACATGGGGCTTACACGTGAGTAAGGGTGATGCGCACTAAGCAAATAAACACTCTGTGTCAGGTAGTGACCGGTAGTAGGGAGAAAACTAAAGCAGTGTAAGGGGAAGATGAGGTGGATCCGTGGTAGAATTCTCGCCTTCCATTTGGGAGGGCCAAGTTCAATTCCTGGCCAATGCACTTCATTTGCAGCCACCACACATTATCAGTGGAGGCTTACATGTGGCTATGATGCTGAACAGGCTTCAGTGGAGTTTCCAGGCCAAGACAGACTAGGAAGAAAGGCCTGGTGATGTATTTCTGCAAATCAGCCAATGAAGACCCTGTGGATTACAATGGTCTGATCTGTGACCAATCATGAGGATGTGTAGGACTGGGCAGCATTTTGCTCCACTGTGCACTGGGTCACCAGGAGTCCCAGGGCAACTGACAGCAACTAACGGCAACAACAACAAAAAGGGGAAGACGAGAATTTTTGAGAGGCTGGCCAGGGAAGGCCCCCCCAAGAGGGTGGTGTCTGAGCAGAGAGAGCAAAGCTGAATAGTGGAGAGCACGCTGGTGTGACTTCCAAGCCCGGGCTTTTGACGTGAACATCAGGGAAAGAATACACACAACTAACCTCTGACCTTTACAAAGTGGTACAGTCTGATTTCGTTATTCACAGTAACAACGTTCTACAAAGGCCCTGTTAACGCTGAATTAGCCAATACCAAACCAGCATCCTTGTTCAATCTCTGCAGGGAATTTTTTGCCATTCTGCACACGTGAATGTCTGGGAATCACAAGTGTTTTTAGTGAAAAGGCGAGTTTGCGAATATGGAATTTGGGAATAACAAGGGGGCTCCCCCATCCCCTTACAGGGCTCAGGGGACCCCGCCAAGAGTGTGCACAGGAGCCATGGGGCAGGAGCAACCCTTAACTGCCTGGCCCCCTCTGGGAGTGGTACTTACACAGAGCACATGGAGGACCACTGCCCCTTGTCTTCTGTCCTCGTTGCTGAAGATGTCCCTGGGGAACTCGTGCAGGGCTAAAGAGAGGAGAGAAAAGCAGTTCAGTTCAGATGGCGACGTTTCCAGTGCCCTAGGTCTGGGATCTCAGAGTCCTGGTTTTAACATGGGTTCCATGAACTTGGATGGGGGAAGACACACACCTTTATTTTCGTGAACCTCTGACTGGAGCTTCGTGTTTCCTTCAGAGAATAGAGGCCACTGGCCACAGAGGTGTTAGCAGAGCCTGGGGCTCTGCCCGGCAATGTGTCACACTTGCTGCGGGTCTCACTCATCACTTCTTCAGCATAATGGCCTCTTAACACATCAATGAGGAAGCACACGCATCCCTACAGCACACATGTATTTTCTAATATTTTGACAACTTCCTTTCGATATGACCAGTTCCCTTTTGCAAGCCTACGCGTTTTCATTGTATGCATTGAAAATGGTTTTCTGAGAAGGGCTTTCTAGGCTCACTGGCTTACCAAGGGGTCCAGCCACAAACAGGTTTAAGGACTCCTTGCTCTGATTTGTCCTTTGTTTCCCCCTTTGCATTCCCACTGCGCCCGCCCTGGTTTGGGTCCTTGGGATTTCTACCTGTTACAACTCCCTCGCTGCTCTTCACTGAGCTCCCCTTTCCCACTGGACCCACGTTTGTGGCCACGCTCAACAGGACTGGCAGGGCTGCTCACACCCTGTCCCCGCGCCCAAAGCCTTCTACAAAAAGCCAGCGGCTGTAGGGCCGGCCCTGACTCACAGCAACGCCACGTCCCGCAAAGCCTTCTACAAAAAGCCAGCGGCTGTAGGGCCGGCCCTGACTCACGGCAACGCCACGTGTGCAGAGGAGAACTGTGCTCTGCAGGGTTGTCAGGGGCTGGGTTCTCAGAACCAGATCACCAGGTCCTTCTTCTGAGGCATTTCTGGGTAGACTTGAAGCTCCAACCTTTCAGTTAGCGTGTGAGTCCATTAACCACCTGCAGCCCCCAGGGACTCCGAAAGCCTTCAACGCCATGAGATAAAAGCCCGACGTCTGTAGACAGGCAGTCCCAAACTGGCCCTGGCTGATTTCCACCCCAGGCCTTCTTGCCCTCTCTGTTTTCTACTTAGCGTATGTTCTCTCACTCAGACCATGACCTATTATGTGTCAGGCCCCGCACTGTTGGAAATTTAGCAGCGAGTTTTATCACATGTGCTCCTATTCTCGCCGAATAGGATCATTTACCATCTGTGAACACACCCTGCATTTTCTTTCTTTTTATATCTTTGCTTGTTTGCTTATTTACTTATCTGCATAGGTTTCAACTGCATATGTTCCAACTCTGCCCCCTGGCTCTGCCTCTCATAAAATCCGATCAATCTTTATGGCTGGCTTCTAACATCACCACCTCCTTGATGAAGCCTCCCCTGGACCCTCCAGCAGGAATTCACTGGTCCCCTCTCTGGAGGAGGTTAAAGGTCAGACACAGCAGGAAGCTCCTCCCTCAGCCCCACCTCTAGTAGACATCACTAGTTGATGGCTGCAGCCCTTCCCTCAGAGCCTCGGGTGAAGCCTCCTAGCCTCTCCAGAGTCCTCAGGGAAACTGTTAGCAGGTGGTGAGGTTGACTTTCTGACCCTGCAGGAGGCGCTGTTACTGCTCTGCCCAGACCCCCTTGATGACCGGGTGCACCTGGCCCCTGCTGCTGTGGGTGGTGCCAGCTAGTGGCTCAGGGTGCATTCCTCTCCCAAGAACTGCCCTTGGCTGGTGTCTGCCACATCCCTCCAAGAGGGGTCCCTGGCCAATGCCTGACTGATCCAATCAAGTCCATTCTGACTCACGGTGACCCCATGTGTGCCAGGGTAGAACTGTGCTCCACAGAGTTTTCAATGGCTGATTTTCAGAAGTGGGTTGCCAGGCCTTTCTCTGGGTGGGTTTGAACTTCCAATGGTTTGGTCAGCACCCAAGTGCATTAGCCGTTTGTACCACCCAAGGACTCCAAAATGAAGTTACGATCTAGAAAACGTGAAACCACAGAAATCACTTCAAGGGGATGAGGGCCCACAGAGGAAGCCCAATGTCCACCCATCAGGCTCTGGGCATTGCAGACATTCCAGCAATGTTATCGAGATGTCTCAATTCTAGTGTCTTCCCTTCATAGGCCAGATGCATTTGGCAGGAGGTGCTGTCATTCTGTCCCATGGAGATGGAGGCAGCACCCTCGTCTCCCTGATGAGAGATCCTCACTGCCCCTCCCTGAAACTTCACTGCTGGTGACAGTGTCCTTCTTCTTTCCCCCCCCCCACCCTCCTCTGCACACAGAATACCTTGTGTTCTCCAGAGATGCCCACTCAGCCTTACCCTGTGAACTTCTCTGACTCACTCCAAGTAAATGAGTTTTGGCCCAAATAACCACCGCATTCCTCCCCTTTTCTCTTCTCCTCCAGAAATCCAGCGTGATCAGAAACACGAGTGTTGTCTGCTCTCTTTCCAGACCTGCGGGTCTGCTCTCTTTCCAAACCTGCGGGTCACGGCCAGTTGCAGGGGGCTGGGGGGGGGGGCGGTGGGGGAGGAAGAGCCCACAACAAGGAGGAGGAACAGCACACGAGCAGCCCTGACTATGCCCTTGTGGACACTCAGAGCCCCAACTTGCCAGGACTGTGACTGCAAGGCCTGCGTTTACCTGGGCTGCCCAGACTTGCATTCCAATCTTTTGGTCTGAAAACCTAACAACCAGTATCCACCTTTTTGCAGCTTCTCCTCTGGTGGCCCCTTTATTTTGTATAATGCTCCCTGTCCTTGAGATGGGGGACAGGGAAGGGGCTGGTGATGGACTGTAAAGGGCTGAGATGAAGGTTCTGAAGGGGGAGAGAGAGCTGATGATAAACTTCTTCAAGGTTGACCATGGAGCATATTAAATGAGTCCTTGATGCTCACTGTCCCTCCTGATCCTCACCTAAAACCATGACTCCCATTTTATCGACGAGGAAGCTGAGGGACAGGTCACATAAGACACTCAAGGACCCCAGCTAGAACGCTGCAGAGGCCACACACCCAGCCAGCCCAGGGCTACGGACATCGCACTGCTGCTACCCCACCTCCTGGCATCATTTGCCACCATAATCCGCCCTGTGACCTCTTCTTCTCTTTGAAAAGGGGCTCAGGATGCCATCCAGACTCTGCTTCTCTTCCACCGGGGGGAACCGCAGCTGCTTCTCTGTCTTTCTCCATGTAGCTGCAGGGTCTCTAGCACCGGCCAATCCCGGTGTTCACATGTTGCCACCCCTGTCGCCCCTTCCACACCCAGAGCTCCCAGACCACGCCGA
Source organism: Elephas maximus indicus (assembly GCF_024166365.1). NCBI lineage: Eukaryota > Metazoa > Chordata > Mammalia > Proboscidea > Elephantidae > Elephas > Elephas maximus. The sequence goes on along the minus strand of NC_064843.1, from coordinate 60,452,194 downwards.
TTTTATCGATCACAGTAGCCTATCACTCACAGAAACTGAAGCTCTGATGCATCCTGGATGGCTGCCAACCAGAAGATTTACATCCGTGAACCTCTTAGGTGAGGTCCGAATCATCAGAGTAGAGGTGGAGACAGAGGTTTCCACAAAGATGTGGAGTCCAGCTATTTCTTTACTTCCTGCCTCGTGGGCTTCCTACATGAGAAGTAATGTGGCTTTAAGCACATGTGGGGACCGCAGCATGGGAAGGGAGAGAAGGCCGGGCGGGAAGGGAGCGGACAGCCTGGGTCTGCGTCCATGGCGCGAGTCCCCATCCAGGGCGCAAAGCTGCATCACAGGGCGAGTCCACATCCATGGCAGGTCCACACTCGATGCCGCTGCAGCCTCCCCACCTCATTGCATTTCACCCAAGAGGTAACCCAGAGCCCGGAAGCTGTGCAGTTTGGCTACGGGCCATGTCAGTGAGTGATGAATTGGAATTTTGAATCCAAGTATTCTGATTTTAAATATCCTTGTTATTACGAGTTGGGATCAACTTGACGGCATTCAACAAATAGCAACTGAATGAATAAAATGACAATGAATAAATGAATCCCGCTGGGCTTCATTTTTTAGCAGGGAAGGGTCTAGTCAAAGATCTAATGTCCAGCCAACACTGTGGACCCAGGTGAGGCTCCTAGAGGAGGCTGTCCTGGGGGCTGTGGATGGGGGCGACCCAAAGAGCCCAGCATTGGCTCAGGAAAGGCAAGTGGTGGGCCACACAAGAGTCCAGGCCTCTCCAGAGTGAGCTGAGGAGGGTCCAGGGCTTGTTCAGGGTCCTCCCCCTTTTTGAAGCTGTGGCCCCACTGCTCAGTGACCTTCCTCTCTTTCTCTTTGCAGTCTTGGCAGTGAGCCATCTTGGTCTGCCCTCCATGGGTGTGGTCCTTGATCCATCACCAGCTGCAAGCTCCTGGCCCTTGGTGCTGGAGCCAGGACCGGCCAGTAGAAGATGTGTGGAATTCTCCAAGGGCCATGCCAGCCACCATTCCGGTGGTGGGGCATGCTAGAGCCTGCAAGTGGGGCAGCTGGTAGGTCAGATTCACTGGCTTAATCGAGTATGGCTGGTAAATGGCTCAGGTGAAGGCTGGGTGTGAGTGAGGCAGGGGAAGGCCGGGAAGGACCAAGCAAATGCTTTCTAACCAGTTTGCTTCTAGAACAACAACAGCAACAGTTTTCATGTGGCTGTTAATAGTGACATGAACAGGATGTCCAGGTGAAATGTTCACCTGAGAAGCCGGAAGACACCCTCTCCCACTCTTTCGCCTTTCTTATTACGGCTCCTCTCGGAAAACGTGATGGCGGTAGGGAAACAGTGAGCTCAAAGAACTCACGCACAACGTGCAAAGAACGCTATATACATACTTTCCCCTTCTAATATATTACCATCTTTTGGGGGGAAAATATTACAAGATTTCTTTTAAACATTGACCTGGGGTCCTCGTGAGTCCGTGACCTGCGACCCCTCTCGCCCTGCCCTTCCAGAGACGAGTCTCCCTTTATGTGTCCCAAATGCTTGTGTCTTAGGCTGGATCCCTCAAGACCAGGGATTTGAACATCAGCAGTGTATGCGGGAGGTGACCCCAGGGCACCAGAGGAGAGGGGGATGTGAGACCCAGAAGGGAGGGAGGGAGGCCAGTACAACGGCCTGGACTTGCTGGGGCCTCTCTGGGAGACGGTGTAGAACATGCCTCAGAGTCATCCACCAAGGAGGTCAGGAGCTGGGCTTTAACCACTAGTGCCCATCGGCCACTGCCTAGGGCTGCTCCCACGCACCGACTCCTCAACACTTCTGCTCAGCCCAGCACTGGCCAGGCCAGAGAGGGCCCCCAGGCAGTCACAGGCAGATTCGCAAAACCACCCGCACCTCTGGGCATGCTGATGCCCAGTGTCCGCTATAGCCTGTGACCCCAACCCCATAACCTTCCAAGGCTCCTGTGGGTGAGAACTGGAAAAGGGGATACACAGGGTGTCTCGGTGTATAGGAATGGAATGGCCGTGACATATACAGGCATAACTTAGCATCAACGCACAGTGCTGTGTGTGTGTGGCAGGGAGGGGAGTGAGATGGCCGAAGGAAGCCCTATGCCAAGGCTTAGAAGTTAGAATAAACTGTGGCTGGGACATGGGGGTTTGGGGACATGCATCAGGAATTGGCATGTTGTTGCTATTAGCCGCTCTTATTCATGAAGACTTACATACAACAGAACAAAACGTAGCCTGGTCCTGCATCATTCTCACAATCACCAGTGTGTCTGAGCCCATCGTTGCAGCTGTCGTGCCAGGCCATCTCACTGAGGGTCTCCCTTGCCCTCGCTGGCCCTCTACTAAAAATGATGTCTTCTTCCAGCAACTGATCCCTCCTGAGGCTGTGTCCAAAGCAAGCAAGTGAGACGGCGTTCTGTTGTGATCCAAACGTGTTTCATTGGCTGATTTTTCATAAGTAGATTGCCAGGCCTTTCTTCCTACTCTGCCTTAGTCTGGAAGTTCCGTTGAAACCTGGCCACCCTGGGTGACTCTGCTGGTATTTGAAATACACTTGGCATGGTTTCCAGCATGATGGCAATATGCAAGCCACCACAGTAAGACAAACTGACAGATGGGTGGTGGCTCCAGCAGGTTAGGGCCCAAACTGTAAGACTTCCACCAGAGATAGCGGTACTGTATCATGCTCTTACATGAAGTAGCCAGTTCTAACTCTATTAAAAGCCTCTGGAAAGCATTTGCAAAAGACATTGCCAGATGACCTCAGCAGCATAGAATGTGAAATGGGCAGAGCCCTATGGCCAGAGATTCCTTGGGACAGCAGCTTAGTCTGAGGGAGGCCCCTAGTGCTTAGCATCTGTCTCAATCATCCCTGACTTAGGCACTATGTACATAAACTGTCATGGATTGAATTGTGTCCCCCCAAAATACCTGTCAACTTAGCTGAGTCATGATTCTCAGTATTATGTGATTGTCCACCATTTTATGTGATTTCCATATGTGTCGTAAATCCTATCACTAGGATGAAATGAGGTGGATTAGTGGCTGATGAACTCTATGAGATTAGGTGGTGTCTTAAGCCAATCTCTTTGAGACATAAAAGAGAGAAGCGAGCAGAGAGACAGGGGGACCTCACACCACCAAGAAAACAGTGCTGGGAGCAGAGCACGTCCTTTGGACCTGAGGGTCCTGCACTGAGATGCTCCCAGGCCAAGGAAAGGCTTACGACAAGGACCTTCCTTCAGAGCTAACAGAGATAGCCTTCCCCCGGAGCTGATGGCCTGAATTTGGACTTGTAGCCAATCAGACTGTGAGAGAATAAACTTCTCTTTGTTAAAGCCATCCACTTATGGTATTTCTGTTATAGCAGCATGAGATGACTGAGACACAAGCCTACAATACACAAGTTATTTCATTAGGTGCTGCCTGGTCATGGTTCTGAAGCAGGCTGCTACGTTCCTGTTTAATCTCCCTAAAGAAGGGATCAGCTGGGGCCAAGGAACGTGTCCTCAGTAGGGAGTCTGGCCATGTGTTCAGTCCCAGTGCTCCTGCTGTGTGGCCTTTGGCAGTGTGTCACTTCATCTCTCTGTGTCTTAATTTGCCTATCTGCCATCGTACGATGGTTTCTGAGGTTCCCTCCTCAGAGCTCTCTCTATGCACACGGTACTATGCAGTGCCTACAGAAGGTGCCTAATAAGTGCCAGTGGGATGAAGAAGTCTGAGAGCAGACCCTGGTTGCTGGTTAGAGATGGAGTGAGTCAGCTTTGCACAGTTGGCCCACTGGTTCGAGACAAGAGCTGCCGGTAGGGATGAGTTCCCCACAGCAGCAGCTGTGCTCACTTCCCGGACTCGCAGCTCATGGTCCGCCTGGCAGAAATGCAGTCTGGTGCCACACATGGGCATGCAGAAATGATATGTTCAGAAATAGCTGCAGCTCTCAAAGGAGGCCTGGGAGCCTCCACCTAGCTCCATCGTAGGCCAAAATACTTCTTTTTGGCCTCAGTTTCCTCATCTACGAAGCAAGAGCTCAGACAGGGTAGTGCCTCTAGTGCCTCCAGCACATCTGATGGCCAGTGCCGGTGCCATCCTGGCTGTCGCCCCACTAGTGTGCTTCCTCATGCCCAGTCCAAAGGCACCTGGGGTGTTTCTTAATCAAGGCTTGGGCTGGGATGCTTACCCATCTTTGGGACCTTAACATTTCCTTGGACTGTCAGTTGGATTTTGCATAAGTGCCTTGGCTTGGGCACCAGCCAGGCCTGTGTTCAGATCCCACCTGCACCACTCACTGGCCATGGGCTTTGATTGGCATTTCCCTTCTAGATCTGGAGGCACTGAAGCCATCCTCGGCGGGCTGTTGTATAGAGTGTAGACAGCACATGTGAAATACATATCACAGTGACTCTGCGGCCACCTGTCACCATTCATCATCATAACGGTAGTAAGATGCTGGTCCAGCATGGGGCAGAGGACACGTTCCTGGTCTTGGGTTGAAGTCCATGCACTGCCAGTTTCTGCCTGCCTTGTGTTGGCATGTTTCTCCAGGACAGTGTCTAGTCCTGGGAGCTGCATTAATGCCCGTGCCTCTCAGGTAAGAGCTTCCCTTGTTCCATCTGCTGCAGCCACACTGCTCACATGGAATGGCCCCATGTGCAGGAGGATGGAGCAGCCTCGGCCAGCTGAGGTTCCCCAAATACCTTCAAAATCCTCGAGGGCGCTTTCTGCTCCTCTCTGTCTTAATGCTGCCTTCTCCCAAATTTTCCTTTCAGAATATCTCAGCAGCCCAGGGGGACAGCAAAGCAAGCAGTGCTGTTCCCATAGAAACCACTGAGCACTTAGCCGGGTGGACTCCTCTTACCGAGGCAACGGCAATCAGCATCCCGTGTCTCTCACGGCTGCTTTCATGATGGTCGAGTTTGATGAGACTAAATGGAGGTTTGCAGGGATGGAGGGTGATTTCTGCTTTGTTTGAGGAAAAAAAAAAAAGGTAGCAGAGACACTCCCAGTGTCTTTTGACATACTGATTCCATATTGATCAAATGGAGTAGCCCGAGATGAAGATCGACGAATCCTAAAATGCCTGTTCTCTTAGCACCTCTGAGCAAAAAAGCTACTGCGGCCACCAGAGCACCAGTCTCATCCCAGGGGCCTTTTCAAAACACTGAGTGCATGACAAGTGGCCAGCCTCTTGGGGATGGCTCCAAGGATCGGGGTCCTGACGCTGCTCAGGCCTCCTCCTCAGACACTTTCGCCTGTCTGCCTCTGGACTGAGCATTTTGAAACCTCTGTCTGCCAGGTAAGGTACTTTTACATGGCCCTCCATGCAACCTCCCCTGCTCTCCCCTGGTGGCCCTGCTGCACCTTGCCAGTACCCACCACCTTGCGGTCATCTGTTTGCCCCATGTCCCTTCCACTCTACCAGGCTATAAGCCCCGAGGACAGGAACCCTGCCACTCATGCCCCTGTCACCAGCACCCACCTCAGGCCTGGATACATGAAAGAGACTGATAAAGGTCAAGTGAGTACGATTGTGAGTGGATGCAGACAGCCTTTCTCTCGGGCGGTGGTTTCATATAAACACAGGGCAGAATTATCAGCTGAACAGTGATGTCTGCAGTGAAACCCCAATAACTGGATCCCCACTCTGGCAGCCATGAGGGCTGTCCACAAGTATCCCATTTTCTCTCACTCCAGAGAGCTGGGTGGGGCACATTCCACCCCCCTCAAGTTAGGTGGGGCCGTGTAGCTTGCTGTGGTCAATGCCAGGTGAACAAAACAGCTTGTGTCACATCTCCCGGCAGGCTTTAAAAGCCCGTGCCTATTTGCCACGTTGTATTTTCTTGCTTTAGTCTTCATGGAAACATATGTTAAATGGTCTTCCATCAGCCTGGGTCCCTGAGAAACTATGATGCTTAGAGTCCCTGACACACAGACAGACGACACACAAACACACACACACACTTTGAACATGAGTAAGAAATAACATTTTGTTGTGTTCAGCTTCTGAGATTTTGGGGGCGGTTTGTTACTGAGCATATACTGGCCCATCCTGAGTAATGCGCCTGCTAATATGGCCCTTGGCGCCCCATTAGCATTTTGTACATAAAGTCTTGCCTTGAAGCAAATTTTGGTTTATGTCTTTGTCTTCTTACCAGACTAGGAGAGGGAGATTACGACTGGGATGATATTTATTTTTCTTTATCTCTAGTGCCTAGTGAAGTGCCTGGTATGTAACAGGCACTTAGTGAGTGATTGCTGACCCAATTAAAACATCTGTCATAACCGAGGGTCCCTGGGAACATGATCTACAAAACAATCTGTGTGGAAGCGAATACAGTCACAAATTTATTTTCTAAGTATTTAGTCTCTGGGAATGTTATAGAGACATCTCTTTGTACTCCTGTCCCCCTCAGAGAGGTTAAGCAAGACACAGGATGCAAGAGAGGGTGTGTCTGCCAAGGGCAGGGTGCAGGGTGTCCAGGGAACCTCAGCCTGCTCTGAGGCCATCTTTCAAATTGGTGTCTGGTTCTCAGCGTTGTGTTTAGTACCACTGGAAAATTTATTAACAAATCAATGCAGTGCAAAAAATATGTACTTATTTAGCCCTTACCATGTGCTGGGTTCCATACTTGACCCTAGTTAGAGAAAGATCAAAGACGCACACGTAGTCCTTATCCTTGAGGAGTCTGTAGCTAAGTAAATGAGCAAAGGTTTTTTAGGCTAGGGACAAAGGGCCCTCAACTCTCTTAGAAATGATCCCCGTAATTGAAGTATCCTGAATTTAAGAACAGAACTAATCTTTATTGAATACTGTAAATATAAATGTATCACTTTTTCACTACCTCTACATGAAAGGAAGCATTACCCCCACTTTGCAGATAAATAAACTGAGGCAAGTAACTCACCCAAGTTTACATGGAAGCTAGTGGAGGAGCTGAGATTATAACAGGGGTCCTACTTTCTAGCATATTGATTCCATTATACTAGAAAGGGAAAATTAAAACTATGAGTCGGAATCGACTCGACGGCACTGGGTACCTGGTTTTTTTTTTTTTTTTTTTCTCAATCTTTAAGGGCATAATCCCCTTCCCTTCAAAAGCCAGAAACAAATTCCTAGATTCAAATGGATTGAAGTGTGCATGGAAACCAGATCACGAAAAGCATGTCTGTGAAGGATGATGCAGCCACAGGGCATATATTACCAAGAGCCTCGATGCAGAACACATCAAACTATCAATCAAAAAGATATTACCAGTACACTGGAATATTATTCAGCCCTAAAGAGAGATGAGGCTCTCATACCTGCTATGACACAGATGGACCGTGAAAACGTGATGCTGAGTGAAATATGTCAGACGCAAAAGGACAAACACTGTATGATCCCACTTACAGGAAACATCCCGAACAGGCAATGCACAGAGACCGACATTTATTAGGAGTTACTAGAGGTGGGTGGGAGGGGAGAAGTGGAGGCATATTGCTTACGGGAAAAAGAGTTTTTGTTGAAGGTAATAAAAAAATTTGGAAACAAACATGGTGAATGTAATTAATGTCACTGAATCTACATGCAAAAATGGTTCAAAGGGCAAATATTTTGCTATATATATTTCGCCCCAATTATTTTTTTTAAGATACTACCTATCAAAAAATTTTGAGAAGGTTTAGATCAGCCAACGGTCTATGCAGTGACATTTGTTTACCATAGTCACCTAGGGTTTTATGAGAGGCTGACCACCTAAATTTGAAGCCCTCCGTCATGCTCGTGAGTTCTGTGGCCTTGGGACAATTCCTTAGCCTCTTGGAGTCTTGATTTCTTAATACACGAAATGGGAGAACAAACCGATGGTTGTTATGAGGATTAAACGTGACGATGCCTTTGAAACATGCAGTACCTAGACTTGGGCAGGTAATTTCAAATGGTACCTCCTTCTGACTTTATTAAATAAAGGAGAGGGGGAAATATGGACAAGGGGTATTTTTGAAGATTCTGGTTCCCTCCTGCATCCCTGGATCTTCTCACTTTTGTGCTGAGTAACCACAGCACCTGTATCTCTCTGCTGTAGGGCCGCCTCCCAAGTGAAGAAAGGGTGCCCTGCCCAGACACTGCGGGCTACATGTGCTGGAGAATTAACACCTCCTTCTCCCCTCTACTCTGTCCTATAGGGCCGCTATGAGTCAGAATCGACTCGACGGCACTGGGTTTGGTTTTTTGGGTTTCCCCCGGAGAAGCCCTCAACCAAAGTCTGACAGAAGGTGGATGTATTAATACCCCAGCTCCCTCATCACTGGCTGAGATCCCTTGGAGGTGAGCCCTATGCTGTTTTCTGGAGATCCTGGCCTGATGTGATGGTTAAGATTGTGTGTCGACTTGGCTGGGCCGTGATTCTCAGTGTTTATATGTGATCGCTCCCATGATAGAATCTGCTGTGAGTAGCCAATCAATTAAAAGAGAGTTTCCTTGGGGGTGCGGCCTGCATCCAAATATAAGCAGATGTTCTGGATTTTTGCTCACTCTGGATCCTGCGACTGTCTCCTGTTCATCCGACCTTCGGTTCTTGGGACTTGAGCTATCAGCTTATCTGCTGATTTTGGGATTCGTTGATCTTCACAGCCTGTGAGCAAGGGCCCTGTTCCACAACCTGCCAATTTTGGGTTCACCAGCCCCTGTGGCTACGTGAACCAAGAGAAGCTTCTATCCTGATCTTGGGACGTTCTAGCCTCTATAACTGCATAAGCCGTTTCCTTGATATAAATCTCTCTCTATACATATTTATATGCTTTACTGGTTTTGCTTCTCTAGAGAACCCAGCCTAAGACATTCAGTACCAACAGTGGTTCTAGAGAAACAAAATTGTAAGGATGAGTTTTCTAAATTAGTTCTCAAGTCTGATTAGTCTTAAAGATGTTGATGACTCTGCTTCCAGCAGTAAAGAGGTCACTGCTAATCCATGACGTGAGGTGGTGATACAATTATGCAAAATGTCACCACCAGTAAATCAGGTATTGGTGAAAGGCCAGGCTCAGGGTGAACACATGTGTAATATCTTTCTACAGCTTTGTCAGAATGAGACGTATAAGGAAGCTGGTTGGTTGGTCCTACTTTTACTAGACAAACTGGTGAAAGAAAGAGATGTGCTCAGGGTCAGAGTCAAAGCTCACGTGCCACATAAATGACCTCAGAGCTTCCACTTGTGCTTTGAAAGAAAGCCTAATTTCTTATAGGAACAAAGCTGAAATTGCCAAAAACCAAGCCCAGAGTCTTATTGTAAGAGCGGCTGAATTACAATGCCAGCTTAATCTCCAACCTCGAGAGGTGTCTGAAGTTAAAGTAATGGCACTGATTGGGAAGAAATGGGATCCTGAAACTTGGGATGGGGACCTCATACTGTCAAGAAAGCAGCGCTGGGAGCAGTGTGTGTCCTTCCTGTGCTGAGATGCTCCCAGTCCAAGGGAAGACTGATGACAAGGACCTTTCTCCAGAGCTGACAAAGAAAGCAAGCCTTCTCCTGGAGCTGGCACCCTAAATTCGAACTTCTAGCCTACTGGACTGTGAGAGAATAAATTTCTCTTTGTTAAAGCCATCTAGCAGCACTAGATGACTAAGACATCTGATTAAGCTCTAGTTGCCCACAGTGATCACTGGCATTATAACACTCCTTTGATTGGCTGCCTTCCCTTCCCTGTCTCACTTTCCAACTCTCCCCCTGTGATCATCTCCCAAACAAACCACTTGCACTTGAGTCTGCCTCAAGGTCTACTTCTGGAGAACCTATATTTAGACAAGGGGAGTTAGGGATTTTGCCCGTTTTTGTCCCTCCATTTCAGCAAAGATTAGGTTCCCCCCCCCCCAGCAGAGGACTCGTTCATACTCAGGTAAATTTTAGAGAATCCTACAATGTATTCTACAATGTAGATGGCAGCATGGGGCCATTTCATTCCCAAATGCGGTTGGGAAGCTGTTTTTGCCTCTTTTTCACAGTGTTGAAGTTGATCCAACATCTATGAGAAGCTTCTTGGTTTCCACTCTGGAGCTCTTTTTTGCATGTCTATATTGGCAGGAGATTTTAAACAACCATCCCACGCAAGCTTTCTCCTGGAAGGGAACAGGCATTCTTTGCAATGAAACAATCCCAATCGCTAGTTACATAGACTCATGGCCTGGCAGGGCACTGAAATGTAATTTAATGAACTAGAAACACATTTCTTTATCAATATAGTATAGTATCCACACCGCTCAAATCTCTGAGCCAGCAGCTACTGTAGAAAAGACAGTAATCTCATGAATAATGTACAGTTCTCAGGCCACAGTCATGGCTGCAGAGAGGAGGACAATTTGCAGGGCAAGAGTCCACAACTTGCATTTGTTGCTCATGTGGGATCACCAAGGCTGTGTCAGTAATGAATTCTCATTACAGGAAATGAAATATTTATGGTACATAGCCCTGTGGTGTTCAGATCTTTATGGCCTTCCTTAGACTACTTTCTTCCTCGAAGTGTCCTTTGGTGCCAGTGTCAGATGCAGAATGTGTGGATGGATAAACCCGGGCTGACCCAGGTGCTGCCTGTCTCATGTTCTCTTGTCTGCTTATTGATCCAGAGAAATTCAGACAGATGAGTGGATGTACACAGAAACCCACTCAACAGCTCCTTCAGAGAACTCACAACGGTTAGACGGAATGCACAGTCTTCCTCGGTATCGTTGGAAAGCATGAAGTTGCATGATACACTTTCTTAGGAGAAATACACTTAAAATAGTTCTCTTTGAATGTAATAATCCCCTATAGGAATCTACATTGAAATTTTTACTCTGTGTATTTATTCAGTAGATGAAGAGTGTACGCTAAATGACTACAGGTTTCAGAAGCAGTAATTTTCTTTAATGTTAACTCATCAAATTCAAGTCTAGACCTTTAAAGGCTTATTGCTCTACCAATGGGGAGGTAGGATTCCATGAGACACAGAGTTCAAGTTTTCCTTCTGCTTCCCCTTTCAAAGCAAGCTCTTTCCTTTTCCCCAGGATGTCTTCCACCATTGCCAGTTTCAGGGACAGCAAGTAAGTCTCATTTCATATGTTCATCAATTGACTGGTAAGGACTGACTATCAAGCTGAGTCTTGATGGCGCTCAGATTGTCAGAGCATCGGGATTTATTAACAATGTCTGCCACAGTAATAATGGGTCTTTCTTATTTCCCTACACTGAGGTTTTGCTGACAAAGCTCTAAATTGAAAGACTAACTGGCAGTCCTTGCTCCTAGTAATCATGATTCCTGCAGTCATTTTCTTTGATTCACGCCCCTTTCAGAGTATAATTAATTTAGAAGGAGAAATAAATAAAGATGTTACAGTGTAATCCACCAAAGATGCCAAATGAATTCAAGCATATGGATTGGACTATTGTCATAAAATATTAAGCTTGAAATCTAGTCTATAAAGTGAAATACATATTTAAGAAAACTCACAGCTAGTCTGTCCTATAGGGTCGCTATGAGTCGGAATCGACTCCATGGCACTGGGTTGCTGGGTGGGGTAGTTATACAAAGAGATATAAACAAACAGACAAACCAATGGCTAATTCCTTTGATAATATGTAAACTGTGCTCACTCCTCAATTTAGTAGTTGACAACCTTTGGCTCCCTTCTTGAGGGGAAAATGCAGATGTTAACTGTGGAAAGGAGTTGCCATTTTATGTTACCACATAATAGATATCCCTTGACTATTTACATATGAATTTGAGTCAAAGCCCTTAAGAATCTGCTCATTATACCTGAAACTCTTGTAAAGGTAGATTTGGGCTTAAGGATTTTTTATTAGATCACTAAGTTTGTGCCTCTGAAGTTTGGAATCCAAATGTCTTGGATCCATCACTTGGAAAAGATCTGTCACTGAATAGGAATGAAAATTAAGACAAGAGCCTGATTAATCCAAACAAAAAAGTAATTCTTATATCCATTTCCCCCATTTTCTTGGACCATCATCAACTTTAATGAAACAGGCAAAGTGTCTTTTGCTTCCACATGTGCTCTGGTTTCCAGCTAGGCTTTTAGGGTAGAGACCAAGAGTGGAAACCGATGACATGGAAGATAGCTTACAAAGGCCATTGTGCTGTATCGTAATTAACAGAAAAATACTGGTAATAGCTTGGAGCTGGCAAGATCAAAGCAAGGGGATTTTGAATCTACTTGATTGTGCTTACTGATTTTTGATAGTATATTTGACTTTGTGCATAATATGTTGAAGAGACTCTGGATTCTGTCGTCTTCCCCCGAAGAGTGTTTTGTTCTAGCATTTAGTTGAATTACTGAAGCACCACCTTTTGTGGTGGTTTTAGGATTTGTTATGAAAAAAAAAAAAAAGACGTTTTTATTATGCCCTTTGTGCTGGGACTTGGCCTTTATGGGATTTTAAGAGAGAGCCCAAGTTATTTACCAAGCCCCTTTAACTTTGGTAACTTGAATTCCAAACTCTATCACCCCAGTGATGGGAAGCTGTTAAAATCTTGCCTCAGCTCTTCCAGCCTTTGAGCTGTTATTTCCCCTGGCTGCTTGGAGTCTCCCCAGCAAGCATAGTTCAGGTCCAGCAACAACTGGAGAACAATTTATATGCAGATTTTGGGGCTCTCCCTCTGTGACTCCTTCTTTTCCAGGATATCCCCACTCAATTTCTAGCTTCTCTAGGAATCCCAAACTCTAGCTTCTGATGCCTCATCCCAATAAGACTGATCCTTTCTTCTTGAGCTCTATTCCCTGTGTACTGCATGTACTGGTGGCCTCATTAGGGGAAAAGACAATTGGCACAGCTCTCGTGGCTCTTCTTACAAGGTTCTGATCATTTATTTTTCCAGAACCTTCAAACAGCTGTTTTTCTTTTTGTCCAGTATTTACCCTTGTTTCCTACAAGAGGGTTAATCCATTACAAGCTACTTTACCATGACGTGAAGTCAGAAGTCCAGAATACCTTCTAGATCATAACGTTTACAGAAGAATATACTGTGAAATTCCAGAAGAACAAACATGTCAGTCTTAGAAGAATACAACTAGAATGCTCCTTACAAGCGAGTACGGTGAAACTTCAGCTTCCTTACTTTGGCTACATCATCAGGAAAGGTCAATTTCTAGGAAAGCACTTCATAGTCGGTAAAGCAGAAGGTCAGAGAAAACAAGGGAAACCCTCAATGAGGTGGGGTGACAGAACAGCCACAACGATGCGCTCAACGTATCAGCAATCACAAGGATGGCGCAGGGCCGGGTAACGTTTTGGTCTGTTATATATAAGGTTGCCATGATTTGGAGCCAGCTTGATGGCAGCCAATAACAACAATAAATTTACATTAAGGGTTCCCGTTGGTCACGTTAAGTCCTTGCTGAAAGAAGTAATGGAGCCCAAAGTAACCGTAGGTCCCAGTGGTAAATAACAACCTGGGAAGAGTGAGGGTTGCTGGAATGGACTGGCAGGAGAGAATGGAAGAGCTGGTAAGCGATCTAATTTCACACAAACTTAAAATGGGTAAACCAAGTGTTGGCTGGGAAGAGCATTCACTATGGTAGGATATTAAAGGGACTGTTACTGCAGTATCTCGAAGCCCTCAACTATAATATTTCAAAGTCAAGGCATTCCAAAGAAGCATCTGTGGCAATGCTGATATTTCGGACAGGTGACACCTTCGGGCTTGGAGGTAAGAACGTGTATGAGGAGGCAAAATAATACTGGAAAACAGTTACAGCCAAGGGAATGAAGTCACGTTCTACCTTCTTTTGGAATTTCAACGTTCTTTTACATTTTTCCCCCAAGTGTCAGATTTTGATGTCCGACGTGAAGTTGGCAAATTGAAATTCACAGCAATTGAAGGTAGGTGTTTAATAAGTGCTTTTCAAGTCCAGACAAATTTGTGAAGCTTTAGAAATAGAAAAGAAAAATTAGGCAGCCAACAAATCTTTTGACTAAATCTGGCTATTATATAACGCACATGGAAGTATTCAGGTTTAATTTTCTTAAGAGGAAGAAAAGGAAAAATCCTCTTAGTTCTTGAGTCAGTGGAGGCCAAAATAATATATACCATAACTCGCATTCAAAGAAAGTAAAGAGGAAAAGTGGATGAGGAGGGGGAGGAGGACGGGAAGCTTGCACTTTGTTCATGCGTCAGAACTCAATTACATTCCTGGTTACAAGTCGAGACCTCTAGATCCTCCTCAGAAATTACGATTGCGTGCCACTGTTGGCTATCTTGCATCTTTCTCTTTGCTTATATTCCATTGCAGGGCGGTTGGAGCACAAAGTTCAGTCACAGAATTCCTTAATCAACATAATTATTTCGAGACAAAAAATGCAGGGGCAACGGTAGCAACAGGACGTTATGCTGTGATAGACAGCACAGAGGCCAGAGGCAAATGTACATATTTATTGTCATAAACCAGAAAAAATCTCAGGGTCATTTGAGTAAACGGTTGATTGACGAAAGTAAGTACACCCTCGCCACCCCTGCCATCCAATGTGCTTGGAGATGTCATGTTGCAGCCCCACATCTGGTATGCTGTGCTACTGGAGAAACTTTATATTTCCTGGGTGGTGAAATACAAAGTTTATGCTGAGGGTAGGCAGACTGGCTTAGCAGACTTGCAAAGACTGGAAAAGAAGTTCACATTATTAATTCCTTTGATCCTTTCTCATACATAACCTTGAATTTGGGGTAATCCCAAAGAGATTAAAAAAAAAAAATCCCAAGGAGAAAATCTATTTAAAAAATATATATATATATATATATATAAAATGACCCTTTTAAGGTCTGACAAACATTATTTTGGATAAAATTAATACACCCACTTTTCACCTACTGACTCTTCATTATCCAACATTTCACATTTACGACAATAACAAAATACCTACTATCCAACTATTTTGCACATTAACAACATACGTCTGACAAGAACGACGCTGAGGTGTGAGGCAAGAGTAATGCTGGCTTAATGGTTTAAGTTATGTGTCATCTTGGCTGGGCCGTGACTCTCAGTGGTTTGGCAGTTATGTAATGATGTAGTCATCCTCCATTTTGTCATCTGATGTAGTCATCTGCTATTTTGTGATCTGACGTGGTCATCCTCCATTTTCACATATCATGGATTTTCACATAACGACCTGGTCTTTGGAACCTAACTATGTCAATAAGTGAGGAGTGGGTGTATTATTACTTATGAGAGATTAAAGTGTTTAAATGTTCTTGCATAGTCCCATAAATATGATCAGACTGTCAAACCTGTCTGCGTAAGATCTCTCATCTCCTAGGTAACACTAAGATGAGGAGATGGGCAAAGGGGCTGCCTTCTCATCTGCAGACAGAAGCATCGAACCCTATGGGAATCCTGGACTAGGAATCAAGGTCTGGTCTAAGAGCCTTGAAGAGTCCAGCTGTCAAGTTTCCACAGGTGGGAAAGCTGGCGAGAGCAGTTCCGTCTTTTGCTGAGTCCACCACATGGAGGCAAGGAAAGTGGCTTATTCTTAGTGATTTCAGGCAAATTACTCTTTCCAAGGATGTAGGTTCCTTTGAGAAACAGTCAGAGACCAAAGTAATTTCAATTGCTTTGTGATTTGTGTTACACCCTGTAAAGATAGCGGACTTTTTAGGAAAACAGATGTGCACACAGATGTCTCCCAACAATTTAACTCAAGAATTCATGGTGTAGCTTGCCACGTCCTTCTGAATCTGCCTGTAGATGACAAGGAAGAATACAACACAGCCTTTGCCTCACGGACTTTACAGTCTAGTTAGGGAAGTCAGACGGAAACAAACACACACACACCAATTGGAGGATGGTAGAAAGGAGGATATAACCCCAAACATATAAAAGTATGTGTGTGTGTGTGTGTATGTATGCATATACATGCATGAATGTATATACGCACACGTACACTCATGGATGTGTATTTATGTGTATACACACTTGTGTATATGTATGTAAATGTGTTTATATGTATGTATAGTCTACTTATCTACTGCTACATAATAACCACCTCAGAACTCAGTGGTTTAAAATAACAGCAACATTTTATACTTCTTTCATTTCTGGGGGCTGACCAGGCCCAGGCAGGTGGTCCATACTCAGTCTCACATGATGGCAATCACATAATGGGTGGCGCTGGAGGCATGTGAAGGCTCACTCACCCACTGACGGGCTGGCACCTGGGCCGGGGAGACACAAACACCTGGGACTGAGCCAGCTGGGACTCCTTGGCATCTCTCATGCTCAGTGTGACTTCTCCACATGGTCTTTCCACGTGGTCTCTCCAGGCTGGTGACTTCTCACAGGCATGGCTCACAGCTATGAAGGCACATGTTTCAAAAGAGAGAACCAGGAGGCATCCGTGTGGCTTTTTATAACCTAGCCTGGGAAGTCACGCAAAGCATTTCCCCTGCATTCTGTTCATCAGGGTAGTTACAAAGGTCTTCCTGGCCTCAACAGGACAGAGCATAGGCTCTACCTCTTGATTTTTGATGGAAGAGGGACAAGATTCTAGAAGGGCATGTGGACCCAAATTTACTGCTGAGGCCTTTTTGGAAAATGGCATCTGCCACTCTTAATCTATTATCTGTAATGTTAACGATATCTATAACTGTCTATATCTATTAATATGGATCAGACAGTGAGTGGTATGTGAGGTCAAGAAAAGACACCAGTTTGAGCCAGCTCAGTGTGCGGAGAGCGTGTGGGTCCAGTACAGCACGAGTGGGGCCTTGGAGAAGGAGCGGGGTTTAAGTGTCTGTAGAGAAGGCATTCCAGGTGGGGAAGGAGAGACTAAGGTGCAGAGGTGGGAACAGCAGGGCCATTCCGTGTTCTAATAAGCTGGCTGCTTTCGAACGTTGTCCTCCTCGAACCAAGAGCCACGTTCCTCATGGAAATAATAATAGTTATCAATGTGTTAAGATACCACTGTCTCCCTTACGGGCCCTTCCTGAATCCTCGTAGTGACCCTGAGAACTCTGGCTTTACAGAGGGGAAGCGGAGGGTCAATTCACACAGCAAGGGTGGTCTTGAGGCCTCTACACCCAGAGCTCCTTCTTCTGCACCACAGTAGCCTCTTCAGAATCAGCACCGTTAGACATGGCTGAGTTCCCACGTCTCCCCCAGGCTCAGCTAGATAAAGCCTGTGCTTATGCAGACTCTAACTTTGTTTTTCCTAAAAGAAAACACTTCACCCAGAGTCTGAAAGAATATGGAGAATCGCATTAAATTTTATGGTACATTAGAACCCGGAATGGGACCCAAGACTAAAATTGGCTGGTTTTCCTGATTAGACTGTTACTAAGCCTCAGGCTAGAGAAACAGAACTCTGGAATGCATGGAGTTCGGGGGTTTTCTGCGCTCCGCTGCAGGCCTTGCGGAGAGTGCCCTTCTCCATCCAGCACTTCCTATTCAGACGAAAACTTTTCCTGGCCTATTCTACTCCAAAAGGGATGGATTTGGAGTTCTTGCCTTATTTCAGAGCTGGGCATGTCTATTTGTGTCTCGACAGTTGTCATAGGTGAAGAATGAGCTAGGAGTTGACTCAGAATCTCCCATCGCCTGAGATGAGAAGATGTTGGGACCTTTTGCAGCAACTCTTTCTGTGCCCCAGGGAACCATTGTTATGACTGGCCCATTTGATTACCCTAAGTGCTGGTTCCCCACTCTCTGCTTGGTGTGTTAGCACCCCAGGGAGAGGTGAAAAGAGTTGGTGTAAGGGTTTCCAAAAGCTCTCAGCTTCTAAGAGAGCGAGGTTTAGACACTGGGGAGGAACCGGAGCCAGTGCAATTTTTTGCTCCTGTAAATTCCTCTGTAAGTCGCTAGAACAAAAATGGAGCAGACGGCATCCATGCCACACCCGGTCCCCACAAACCGCTTCACCGTTTTGTTCACTCCAGCCCCAGGGTGTGTTCACACGCACCAGCCAGCACCAGGGCTCCCGGGGCTGGGATGACTGAGCTGGGGTTCCTCACTACGGGACTTCCTTTAATACTGCACACTTCTTTGGGCTCCTACTCTTCCTGCCCCCACTTCCCCGCCCTCCACCAGTCTTTCCAGGAGCACTGTCCAAATCCCCTTCATATGAACGCTTGTGCCAGGGCCCGCACCTCGGAACCAGCTAACCCAGGAGCCTAACAAACACTGCTTCTTCCACAAACGTCCCCTTGATCATCCTAAAGGCATCCTTTGCAAAACTGCTCCAGGGACTGGGATCCAAACCATAAGAGAGCAGGCCAGGGGCGGTGGTGGACAGCAACATGTTCTCCACACCCAGGTACGCACAGCATTCTGTCCTTTCTCTTTGATGGCAGGGTCTCGAGTGATACACATCACTCGGCAACCACCAGTCCCAGTGTGTGCTGGCTTGGTGTTGCTCAGCGTGCAAGTGTGGCTTCTGTTTAGGTTCCTGTGAGCTATTGGTCCTCACAGCACTCTGGCTGGCTGGCTGGCATTTAAGATGGAACGATGCTAGACTGGACTTGTACTGAGAAACTGGCAGAGAAGGCGAGAGGGACAGGGTGAGGCAGGGAGTGGAGAAGCCACAGAAACAACTACCCATGTCCAAAGTTTCCATTCCCTGTGCCAGCCAAGGGGAGCCAGGAGTTCAGTGGCATGTCTACCTTGTCTGCGCTGAGAAGCGGCGTGAAAGTGTCTTCTCATGGTATTTTCCCTGGGCTGGCATACATTCCCAGCCTCTCTCTCTTCTCCCAGCGCATCATTTTTTAAACTCTTGTTCTTACCCGAAAGCTCAGACCCAAACCACCCAACAGAACAGAAGCTGTGTCTCCATCCTGGTCTGTGGAGAGGAGGAACGGGCTCATGGGTGACAACAAAAAACCCAGCTTCAAATCAGTGCTGTTGAGGAGAGCGTGGATGTTAGCACTTCACGGGGTGAAAGAAAATGGCCACTTGGGCTTGGGAAAGGAAAAAGTGGTGATTTTCGGAGATCATTTTCAAACAACAGGAAGGCAAATGCTAGAGAAAAGGCAAGATGCAGGAGAGAACGGCAGGGGGAAGGCCAGCACAGACAAGTCTCGGAAATACCTTCAGCACACAAAGTATGGACCACACACATTTTGGCCAGCCTTGCCTTTCCTGGAAGAAACCATACTGTTATAAAATGAATGTGATCAGCTTTTTTTTATGCCTTTATCTTTAACAAGTATGGCTGAATAGCTGAGTGGCCATGTCCCTGGCTGGGGGCACTCTGTACAAGGTAAGGTGTTGACGTCGGATCAGCTACATTGGCTTATGTATCCCCTCCCAGCCCTCTATAAACCTGTCTGAAACCTGTGAGGAATAATGGCTTGGAAAGGAAAGTGAACTCTTACAGGCAGATGAGTGACACTTCCTTGCAAATGTGATAAGAACTTGTAATTTTACAACACCCAGTCCACTGTGAAGTACCAGCTGGACAACGCAATGACTATATGCCCCTGCAGGACACACTGTTGCTGCCCTGCCCGATCCCCTTAGCTGAGTTGGTGCACCCATTCCCCTCCCCTGCCACTGTGGATGGTGCCTGCTAGTGGCTCAGGGTACATTCCTCTCCCAAGAACCACCTTTGGCTGGTGTCTGCCACCTCACTCAGACATGCCTGGAAGTTTAAGTCCTCTCTCCAAGAGGGGTCCCTGGCCAATGCCTGACTGACTCAGTCAAGTCCATTCCAACTCATGGTGACCTCATGTGTGTCAGAGTAGAACTGTGCTCCACAGGGTTTTCAATGGCTGAGTTTTTGAAAGAAGAACAGGACTTTTTTTTTGAGGCACCTTTGCTTGGACGAGAATTTCCAACCTTTTGTGTTAGGAGCGAGAACATTAACCCTTCGTGCCACCCAGGGACTCCGTCTAACTGACATAGGGGTCCCAGCCCCTGGGTCCACATGGGACAACCCTGTGATGCCATCCACGTTCCAGAGGTCCCTGTGGGATCAGGCAGAGGCTAGTGTGCCACCGAGCCCTCATCTCTGAGGGGTCCTCCTCCTGCCCCATGCTGTTCTCTCTCTCCCCTTCGCTGGAGAATTCTCCATCACTATATTAGTGAAAAGGTCTGCAGTTCAAATCAACCAGCTGCTCCTTGGAAACCCTAGGGGACAGTTCTACTCTGTCCTATAAAGTCGCTATGAGTTGGAACTGACTCGATGGCACCTAACAACATACTGCTTGCAGGAGACTCTCTCAGTCTCCAAAAGAATGGAGCATCTCTTTGAAGTGTAAAATGCAGGCCAGCTCTAAGTGGTGAGGTCCTGGTGCACTTAGGAATGACCAAGGCAAGCTTTACCTCTTTTAATTCCTCCAAATTTCAGCAGCACAAGGCTGGACCAGAAGTTCTAGCTCTTTCTGCTCTAATTAAGCCGCAGGCATGAGAAAAGCCTATGTCCAGGCTTTGTGCCCCGGAGACTGACTGACAGCTCGGGACCATATTCGGACTTGGCGCTAAGGGCCATCTGCTCTTCTTTTTCGCCAAACATCCCTGGGATAGTTAAAATGGCCTGGATTTCCTTCCCCATAATCTCCCTTTGAAGTTTGAGGAGGGATTCTGGGAGGCTTTATATTTTAACATGAAACTTATTTTCTAGATGATTCTGTCACTTGGAAGGTAATGAGTTTGGACAAAGCCAGGCTTCCGTTGTGAGATACCCCAAAGATTCGTGTTGGCAAAGCTCTGCGCAGCCACTCTGTACCTCTTGTAGACAGGCCCTGTGGCCGCAGAGGCGCTTCTCTGTTGGAGTATGCTAAACTCAACTTTTGATGGAGATTTTGCTCTCCTTAATTGCCAGGACTAAAACAGATTAAAAAGTTCACCCTGGGGACTGCAGGTGGGCAACCCCAGGGTTTAAGCCTCAGTTAATAGAGTTGTCATCTCTCACTCTTTTTTTGATATCACTGCATCATGTGTGTCTTCCCAGGTACACATAATGGATGAGGCTCCATCGTCTCCAGACCCTCCCTATCGAGATGTCAGCGATGGGACCTGAGATGGTGTGACCAGCTGGGGGAGATGGAGAGAGACTCATTGGGAAAGCCGACAAAGAATGGCTCACACCTGTAACTCTGCCCTAGCAAGCTCCTCTCCATGGGTCCCTACTCGGCTTGTGCTGATTCATGTCACCATGGAGATAAGACCGGAACCAACCATTTAATTCAGAGAGCTACCCACCAGCCCCACAAGTCACCTCAGGGTCCAAATATAATTCTATGCCTAGTGTCAGACATTGGCAATCAAAAATATAAAATATTATTGGAAAGATAAGAAAACCTGATTGGAAAGTATTTAACGAATGGGAAGTGCTCACGAAAACACTGCCGGATGTGTGGTCTGTGGACTACAGGGGATATGTGAGATGATGTTGGGTCATAAAAGAACACACCTTTTTAGTATTAATAGTTATATAATGCTTATTTTTATGTCTATTGTAAGAATATCTGTTCATTAATGGAAGAGCTAAAATTACCTTTAAAATAAATACATATTTTGAAAGTGAGTTAATTTAAAGAAAATAATTGTCCAGGGTGGATGTGGACACGGCAAACATGTAAAGATGGTACGAGCGGCAACTGAAGTATGAGGATTTTGGCTGTGGGATTAAAGGGTCAAAGGTCCATAGCAAGCGGGATCCTACTATAGCATTAACTTCTGGATTCTTCTGCTCTCAGAAACACTGAGTGATCTCAAGACCTCCGGTGTGTTGAGCATGTGTGATGAGCTGGGCCCTGGAGCTGGTCAAACACACACTGTCTCAAACAGTGCTCCAAACACCCTGGCAGATAAGTGGAACTGTCACATTACACAGGTTAGGCGATCCCACTCGGAAACTTGCCCAAGGCCACAAAACAGCCAGATCTAAACCCAGTTTCATTTGACTCCAGAGCCCACACTTGCTTTTAACCACCTTAAGGTAAGCATCCGGCCGAAAGGGTAAGGAAGGCTACGAATGCCTTTGTGAAGGCCAGAAACTCTATTTGAAATATTGTCAAGGTTACCTACCTGTCTTACTTGACATTTCAAGTCTGGTGCACAGTGACAACATCGGGGATCAGCTGGGAACCCTTTGTTTTCATGTGTACCCCCTTTCAGTGTGCTGTCTGCTTCAAAGAGCCAGCACCTGCACCCTTCCTTAGGAGAATGACCCTAAGGCAACCAGCAGTTACCCCTCCCCCTGTGTTGGGCCCCTTACCAAAGACTGATGGATGCAGAAGCTTGACCATCCAGCTTCCTTGCCTGGGGTTGGAACCTCCGAAGGCGTATTTTACACTAGAGCTCCATGTGGGGTCAGGGTGAAGCTGCCCTCTGAAGACTCTCACTGAGATGACGTCCCCCCTCCTCCCCTCACAACACTCTGTCACTAGCACTTCCTTTTAAGAGACTTGCACACAAACCCTCATCTCGGGGACTACTTCTGGAGAGCTCACCTAAGACAGTGTGGGTAGAGGAGTCAAAAGCATGAGCAGGAAGGGGGATGAGGGTGTTGAGAGGGTGCCCAGGGAATGATGGCTAGGCCACCCCACAGGGCCTGGAGAGGACACAGCGAGGGTGACCAGAAGCTCAGTCCTTACCAGGCCACTTTCGGCCATCAAAGACAAGGGTGGTTAATTTTTGCCCCTGAGGTCGCTGTGCTAGAGGGGCATGGAAGGAGATGGTGATTCTTCTTCTCGAACAACTGCGGGCATTGCCGACTGTGAGCAGTGCTGGGGTATGAAGCCCGCTGAGGAAGCCACCCTTGAAGAGGTTAGTAACATAGACCGTATAACTAACAAGGAAGTGCAAAATCAATCCACAGGAAAAATCAAGGACCAGGAGCAATCAGAATGGGAAAAAACACACACTCAAAGGGCAGGTCCCTTCTCTGGGCAACTCCAACTGAGCTGAGAGATGCAGGGGCTTGGGGAAAGGCAACTTGAGGTTACTAAACGCAGGCTTCCAAAGGCACTAAGGACCCACCATCACTGAGGAATGGTAGGCCAGTTCACAAGCTTCAAATTGTTGTTATACTGCTGAGCTATTAATCTATGCAAAAGGGGAAAAGTAAAAATCCATTTTATTAATATTCCATATTTTTTAATAGGAATAGCCTATTTTCTGCTAATTGAAAAGTGACATAGAGACAATCTGAGTTTAAAAAGTGCAGTTCCACAGATCACCACAAGCAAGAAGAGCAGAGAAAGATTTTTTTTTTTGTCCCAAAGCCAGTCATTCATATCTATGTAACATCTAAAACGGATATTTTTAAAACTTCTGAGGGTGGACCTGACTCCACACCAATAGGTTTGGTTTTGGTTTGGAGGGAAGGCAAAGAGGAAGGAGGGAGGAAGGCAGTCCCCAGTTGCCCCCTCACCGTGCCTCACAGAGCCCGTGTCATTCTGTGCAGAGAGCACATGGAATCCCCGTCCTTGGGGAAGGTAGACCTGTGGTGTGCAACAACCAAAGTGAGCAACAGTGCTTATTTAAAAAGAAACGCCTAGTGTTAAAACACTGGTGTGTCTGGTAAACTCTTCGCCATAACCTTCCAACCTTAATAACAGCTCTGAATTATATCAACCACTGAATTATAAGGATTATCTCCTGCCAGACTCCCAGGTCAGGGGTTTTTAATGGTTCAGATATGATTGTAGCTGAAGCTTTCTAAAAGGTAGCTAATCGTGCACATGATAACCTAGGGCTACCGGGGTATCTCCTTCCCCAGAAGGTCAGGTGATTCAATAACGAAGAAGGCCAGCAGGACTCTTAGGCTCTGACCTACTGCTCCCTTGGGCTGTGTGGAATGGAGTGGATGGGGTGGAGGGCAGAAGACAATTTTCAACTGCCAGTTTTCTCACGAGCCTGAGAAGAGTTTCTGTTTTGGTAATGTAAACCAGGAGCCACTTTTACAATCCCCAGAGGGCCATGTGCTGTGCACTAGACAGGTGCTACCCACAGGCTCAAGGTTGGTTTCCATCACATTATGTGCAACATGGCAGGTGGGTAAGTCGCGTGGCCTGTGGAATCAAGAGAACAGCTTGGGTGAACTGGCTCCAGTTCATATGGCCAGCCTGGGGCCAACAATGAACAAGAGGCACAGTCCCTGGGCTCTCTCAGTGTCTTTGGAAGTTTATGAACTTAGAGAAAAGTAAGCAATTCAGGATCTCATACTCAAACACACACACACACACACACACACACACACACACACACACACACACATGAACTTTCTCTATTCTCAAATATATTCTCTTCTTCCTCCTACCCAAAGTCTCCAAAATCTAGTGCTGGGTTCAGGCAGAAAATGGGGCAGCATTTCTCTTGGCTACTCAGGGAGATAAAAGGAACAGTATATCCAGAGATGTCACCTATCATATGCTAAGAGATAGGCTGTCAATTAAAAAGATCACAGCACTATAAAGTGCACTTGGCACTAAAATTTTTCTGAACATAATTTGATTTCTCTTCCATAATCAAAAGACAGTTCCGGACCTACAGATTCTCAGGGTCACTATGAAACTCATCAACAGTCACGACTTCATCGATAAGCACCTCGGTGCCTCAGAACAATGGTTTCTGGCTGAGAGAATCCTGAAAAACCCTATTTTTGTTTTGCTTCCAAAGGCCCTTGAGCTCATTTGAAAAATAAACTGGGGGAAAGAAAAAAAACATAAAAGAGAGAAGCATGTAAATGTTTAAAATAGTTCCTACCAAATTGCAGGCATTTAATAAATGGAAATTATGAACTGAGAGCAAAGGGTACGAGCCCCTGTTGAATATGTTACCATGGTGTTTACTTAATTTTCTTGAGTCACATGCTGACTTGTCCTGCAGTGGTAATTAAAATAAAATAAAAAGAAACAAAATACTTGCCATAAAAATCTGTAATCATAGCTCAGGATTCTGAAACATAAAAACCCACATCCACAGAGAAAACCAAAGCCTCAGGCTCACCGAAGGTGGGCAGGTTTCAGCGGAACTTCCAGACTGCAACAGACTAGGAAGAAAGCCTGGTGATCTACTGCAAAAAATTAACCACCGAAAACCCTATGGATCACCCTTGTCTGATACAGCGCGGGACGATGAGGGCTCTAGGTTGGAAGGCACTCAAAATACACAGTGGACGCAACAACTGACCTGAGCAACCCAGACATCATGAAGATGGTGCAGGACCAGGCAGCATTTCACTCTGTTGTATGGGAGCCAACTCGACAGTAACTAATAGCAACAACAACATGGAGTCAGTGGGTCAGTCCTAATGAGAAGGGAGTACCTGTACTTAAATTAGTGCCTACAAATGGGACTGGGAGTCTGGAGGTGCACCACCTCATCACGTGACCATATCCTTTTGTCTCAAGGAATTATAGAGAATTTGAATGTATGAGTTGTATAAGGCCATGTACCCTCCCCACAAATTCTAAGGATAGCTAAATGTTTCATTTGCCTGAGTGCAGAAAAAGAAAAACTAGAAAGTACCCAGGGTTCTGCTCTGACTGATCTTGGATGAGTACAGCTTAAGTAAACTACTTCTGTCCATTGGTAACCAGGTTGAAATGGAGTTTGACAAATTTCCCAATGGGGCTTATCCACAGGGACCTTTGAAATGAGAAATCTAGGAGAAGAGGTATCCCTGGCCGTCCCTGGAAGGGAGAGCCGAAAGTCCTGGGCATTTTCTTCTCCAGGAGGATGTTATGCTGAGCTAGCGCTGGGCTGACACCCTTCCTTCTTCATGGAGGGAAAGCACTTCCTCAGATCTTTCTCTAGGCCTGAAGGAAGCTGGAGAACCCAACACACAGAGTTCTCTAAGGACATAGTTCCCTGTTGTTACTGTTTCCCAATGTAAAGGGCCACTCAGTAATCTTCGTCACTTCTCTGTCCAGTCCTTGAATTACTCAAGTGAGGAAGGAGGTGCTTTACCTCCCAGGCCAGCAGGGACAGAGCTGGGATTGGAGTTGCAGGTCAGTGCTCCAGGCACCCTGCCTCCAGCCCTGTGGCCTCTGCCTGGCCAGGACAAGGCATCTGAGCACTAAGACCCATGATTATAGAGGCAACTGTGGGACAGAAAACCCGCTACTTTGGAATCAATTCCAACTCATAAAGACCCTATAGGACAAAGTAGAACTGCCCATAGAGCTTCCAAGGAGCACCTGGTGGAATCGAACCGCTGACCTCTTAGTTAGCAGCCATAGCACTTAACCACTAAGCCACCAGGGTTTCCTGTTGGACAGACCAAACCAAAAAACCAAACCCACTGCCATTGAGCCAATTCCAACTTATAGTGGCCCTATAGGACAGAGTGGCACTGCCCCATAGAGTTTCCAAGGAGCACCTGGCAGATTTGAACTGCCAATCTCTTGGTTAGCAGCCATAGCACTTAACCACTGCGCCACCAGGGTTTCCTGTGGGACAGAAGCCAGAGTAAATACAGCAATCCTTTGACCCAAGGATGCTAAAATTTCCCTCTTGCTTATCATAAGAAAGCACTCTCAGTGATGAGTTACAATCCTCATCAGACTTTCAGAGAAGAACTACCTGAGGGCCTGTTTTGGTTGTGGAGATATAAACACACAGAGAAGGTTATTGGTTTATCTCACAATTTAGCCCACATTTGAAGAAGGAAATATCCCACATATAGAGCTTTTTCAGGCAAAACCAAACAAAAATCTATAAGAAATTTGAAAATAAAATTGAAGCAACAGCTAACCACAATGAAACATCATTCTAAGGAGGCTTAGAACAGGGCTTCATGACCTCCGAAATACCCTGGGGATCAGCAAAAATTTCTACAATTCAGTAGGGAAAACCCCAATCAACACCCCTTACCCCTTTCTTTGTCTTGCTAACCACAAGCTTGTTCTGAGCAACATTTTTCAGGAAGTCACAGCAGGTAGCCGCTCCATCTACTGAACTAGCCCGACTTACACCTTGAAGCATGCGTGGATTGAAGAGATTACATCCTTCAACCGATACCCAGACCCAATCGTCACCGGAAGGAACCATATTTCCCTGCCCATGATTTCACCTGATTCCATTTTAGAAGCAAGGGGTCCCACTACAGGCACATCCCATGGAAGATGATTTAATATCCAGACCCCCAAATATGGGCATGGGAAGGCTAAAAAAGTTCCGAGTACCAACCCAACCCCTGATGCCACTGGAAACAAAAGACTCCTCAGCCCCCTTAGACGGTGAGCACCACGCTCCTTACGTGTGCAGACAATAAACTTGCCACTTTCTGTTTCCCTTGCAATTAGTGTCTGTCTTATTTCAATCGGCTAATAAGACAGGACAGGAACCCGAGTGGCATCTGGTTACAGGAGCTACGGCCTGCCCTATGAATTCACGGGGCAGTTGGTGTGGTGTACATTACTTCGTCTTCGTCTTTCAACCCACATTGACCGACTAAGTATAGGGGCTGTGCTTGACTCAAGATCAAATTTCTTGATATCTTCTAATGCTGATGTTCAATTGTGCAACAAGTTGGGATTTGGTTCTCCAGGGCTTTGAGTCCACCATATATATATTAGTTTGGAAACCAGGGCTGAGTCGTGTGGCTCCTCTAAGCCTTGGTTTCCTCATCTACGAAACTGAGAGTCTGGAAATTGTAAAGGGCTATTGTTGTTGTTATCGTTATTATTATTCAGAAGCATTTATTATGGTACAAGAAAAAACAACCTGATTTAGTCGAAGTGCAGTGAGGAAAAAAGGAATGACAAAAATGAAAACAATGAACAATGAAGGGCAAAGAGAGAATGGAGGTGGTGAAAAACGAGAGCCTTCTTTGGACTTCTGGGAGGAAGCCAGGAGGATTCCAATGACACTGAAGCATCCTACCTCCAAGACCCTTGTTATCACATTAAAAAAAATATTAGAGGACATTAAATTCAACTCAAGATTTGAATGGTCTCCATCAGGAGGGGACACTCTCTCCTGGACAGGACCCTCTCTTTCCTTGAAAATTCTGTTCCCAATGAAATGAAGGAACGCATCATTTAGGTTGGGAGGAGATCCTGCCCAGAGGGTAGACCTCTGTTTGAGAGACAGCCAGGGGTCTGGGTGAAGGTGCATTAAAGGCCTCCAGACTCTGGCTAAGTAGCATAATAGTTCCCCTCACTTTTAACCCTCTGAAGTATCTTCTTTGAATGCTTGACCTGGTTTTTCTCAAAAACCATTTCAGCAGGTGGAAAGCAAGACTCAGCCAAGAGGGCATTCTTGGTGGTATTAGGCAGGGGTCTGAGGGGCAGGGGCCCCGGTCCTGTCCGCTCCCCTCCCAGGTCAAGTTCTGGACAGGAGGGGCAGCTTGAGCTCCCCCTAATGGACTTTCCCCACCTGTCTTTTCAGGGCCTGACAATGACACAGACCCCTGGGGATCCATTTGTTAGGAGGCCAATTGTGCTCTGGGGAGGGTGGGTTTGTAGTGATGGGACCACTGGCCATCCTGGCTCTCCCCATTCTATGGGGCTTACTCCACCCGTCTGTCGGGAGCCGCGCCTCAGGGAGCCCAAAGTCCTCTCATGAACCCTGCTCCACTCTTGCCAAGGGCCCATACTCCCAAATCATTTCTCTCTCCTTTTTATTTTTCACAATTGAAACTCATCTTCCTTCAGTATGAAAGCCATCAGAGACTTTTTAAGAAGAAAGCGAATTAATTAAATTCAGAGTAAGTTATAAATGGCAGATACAGACAATATTCTTTAAAAATGATGATACTCAGTTACCACCAAACCAAAACCTAGTGCCATCCAGTCGATTGCGACTCATAGCGACAGTTACCACATGTACCTCGAATTGTCCAGATTTCAGGTAGAGTGATTCTCGCAGTGTGGGGAAGATAACTGTAGTGGGGCGTTTTCTGGAAATGGGTGAAACCTGGAGTTGGGTTCTTCCAGAGGGGTCCCTGAGAAGTTCTAAGTCCAGTATGGCTCTTGTTTCCATCATTATAGCCAACTCTTAAAAAAAAAAAAGTATGTTTGTTTGGATGAATGTATTATGTACACATGTGCTTATTTATAATAGGTTGTACATGCTTGTGCAAAAATAATCCTCAAAGACATAAGAAGGGATGAAGTCCCCAGTCACCTGATCCCCCTCCCAGAGACGACCACAGTGAACAGTGTCTTGTGGACCCCAGACCCTGGCATGTATATTCTTATGCACTTACAAACTCTTAGGCATAAATGCACTCACTTTGTTTTCACACAAATGGGAACTAAAAATTAAACACAGTCTTCTGAATGCTGCTAGTTTTATGTAACGATGTATCTTGACTCTTTGGGTTTCAACACATCAACCCAGCCCCTCTTCCACTGACTAGAAGGAAATGAGTGATTTAGCTGATGGTGCCTAGCAATGGCCGTACAGAGGGCTTCCTGGCATTTGCCGTGTAGACCGTGCTGCAGCGTCCTCACACACACTTCTTTGTGTATCTGGACCAGTATATACATAGGATAAATTCTTAGAAGTGAAATTCATGGGTCAAAGCAATATACACTTTTTTTTTTCACAGGAATAAAATAAAATACCATCCAAGAGGTTGGACAAATTTTTATACCCACCAGCAATATGTGAGAGAGCCTGATGCCACACCCTGTGCACACACTGAATTATCTAACTTTCTAACCTCTGCAGTATAATATAGGGAAAATAGTGTCCAGTGTAATTCAGTTGGCATTTTTTTAAATAATATTTTATTGCACTTTTGGTGAAAGTTCACACAGCAAATTAAGTTCCCATTTGACAATTTCTATCCAAATTGTCCAGTGACATTATTACATTTCTCACAATGTGTCAACATTCTCTTTATTGCATTCTGGTTCTGTTTCCGGCACTCTAGTTTCTCTGCCTCCTTATCTTCTCATCCTTGCTTTAGAGTAATTTTTGACCTTTTGGTCTCATATAGTTGTTTTGTTTTTTAGTTTGCGTTTTTGCTTATAACTGATGAAACTAAGTATCTTTCAATATGTCTTAATGCGACTTTATTTCATTTGATGCTTAAATGCCAACCAGGACCTCTGTTCCTAGGAAGGCCCTCTCTTCAAACTGTAATTCCATCGCTGAATTCATCCTTAGCTTCCTGAGCTCACTATGGTGCTTTGGGACTTAGCCTCTCCCAATGTTACTCAGAAATAATGCACTGATCCTCAGAATCCAGCCCTAGAAGTGCAAAGCCAACCAGGCGCAGCAGTTAAGAGAAGCTCCAAAGCCCCTGACCCAGCAGTCACATCTGCTCAGTCCTCAGGGTCCAGGGTCAAGCCACACAGCTGTGTAGACTTGCCAGAGGCTTTTCTTCTATTCACAGCTCTAGCAACTCTGGTGTCCACAGCAAAGGAGGCAGCTCCTCTGGGCATCATTTAAGCTCACACGAAAGAAAAACAGGTGGTACCAAACCAAAACCAAACCCAGTGCCGTCGAGTCGATTCCGACTCATAGCGACCCTACAGGACAGAGTAGAACCACCCCACAGAGTTTCCAAGGGGCGCCTGGCGGATTACGAACTGCCAACCCTTGGGTTAGCAGCTGTAGCACTTAACTACTATGCCACTAAGGTTTCCACCACCTACCCTAAAGACCTTGTAAATATCCCAAGGCCTAAATTAGGTTTGGTTAACTCACACACACAACTACTCCACAACCTCACAAGCCACCGAAATGTGATAGTCAGGTCTGTGTCCATTGTCATAGACATGGCTAGCTGCCTCCAAATTTTTGTCCCTTTTTCCACTGCTTTGGAGACCCCAGCTCAGTCAAAACTCTGTTGAGGGACCCCCCAACAAAAAAAACAAACCTGTTGCTGTCAAGTTGATTTCAACTCATAGCGACCCTATAGACAGAGAGGAACTGCCCCATAGAGTTTCCAAGGAGCAGTTGGTGTATTTGAACTGCTGACCTTTTGGTTAGCAGCTACAGCTTTTAACCACGACACCACCAGGCTTTCCTACTGAGGACCTACAACTTGTTAAATGTTAGTTTCCTACTGAACAGGAGAATTATCGGAGACTGAGTGTGGCTGCCTTCTAGTGTCTGTGGTCATTGAAACAGCGTGATCGATAAAGCAAGAGTCCGTGGTCATTGGATGATATTTGGTCAATGCATCAGGGATCTATGGTCTCTGGGAAGGTTTGATCAATGCATTAGTCCTTGATTATTGGGACGGTTTGACCAGTGCATCAGGAGTCTGTGATCACTGGGATGGTCTGATCAGTGCATCAGAACTAATCATTGGCCCTGGTGCTGGGCCTCAGCTGTCATTAACGATAAGCCAACAAGCCAATCATCAGTAGGTAAGTTACTGCTACAACTTAGATGGCTTCAGGGCAGAGCTTCAAATGGTTCTTTCCAGTTTGAACCCCTGCTGAGAACTTGCATTTCCACCCCAGATATACTGAATCAGAATCTACATTTTAACAAAATCCTCAGATGAATCTTATGTATAATCAATTTTGAGAGCCCCTGGTCTACTAGTAAGGAGCCCTAGTGGCGGCAGCGCTGTGGTTAAAGGGATCAACTGCTAACTGAAAGAACAGCTGTTTGAAACCATCAGCTGCTCTGCAGGAGAAAGATGTTGCAGTCTGCTTCTGTAGAAATTTACAGACTTGGAAACCCTGTGAGGCTGCTATGAGTTGGAAATGACTTGACAGCAGTGGGTTTGGGGTTTTGGCTCTACTAGCCACTGTCAGAATTGATGCCTAACCAGCAGCATTAGCATCTCCTGGGTACTTGCTAGAAATGCAAATTCTCACCGGGGGTTCCAGCTGGAACGAACCGGTAGGAAGCCCTACTTCAGGGGGACAGAGGTGAGTGGGCATGCACGCTGTGAGGGAAATGCCACAGGAATGCCATTGCACACTCCTGTGACTCGGTACTCTTTCCGTTTGCTCTGCTGGTCTTCACGCTGAACCATTCATTGCGGCCTCAGAGCTTTGTGCTGGCCGAGCACGTGCTTGGAGGATCCCCAAACTCCTCCCAGGGGTTTTTCCTGTAACCTCCGAGGCCTACCAAGTCAGGAGCCAGAGGAAATGTCTCAACAGAGGGATTCTTGCTACCCCAAACATTTCGGCAAGGTATGTATTCTGTTCTCAAGAAGCAAGAATCCCCAAACAGGAAAGTCAAAGAGGCTATCCCAGGTTTGCTTCATTCATTCTTCATTCGGTAAGTCTCCTGACATTTGGGCTATGAGAACAGGTGCGCCTCTTCCAGGCCTGCCATTCATTAGTGCAGACAGATTACAGTTCAGAGGTGGAGCGGAGCAATTGACGGCTTAATTTCACTAATAAATGTAAAGTTTTCACTGTAACAGGCACTGGCAGGTGCTCCCTGGTGCTCTAAGAGCCTGTGAAAGAAGGGCTGTGACTCCCCCAGCCCAGGTAGGGGTGAGGAGAGTCAAGTAGGGGAGAGTGGAGGAAACCGGTTCCAGGAAGAGAAAAAGAGCCTAGAGGAGCCAGAGAGGGAGGACAACATGGTGGGTTCATGCAATTGCAAAGGAGAGGGAGGCTGGAGCGGGGCAGGGCAGGGGGAGAGTGAGGGGGCGGAGTAGGAAGAATGTGAGAGGGCCGAGGTGGAGAGGGAAGGGAAAACCACACAAGACCACGTGGGTGAGGTTGAAAGTATGGGTCTTTACCCTTAGAGCAACTGGAAGCCATGTAGGCATTTTAAGGAAAGGGGTGCCTGATCAGGTTTGATGTACAGAAGGATCACACTAGCTGCTGGATGGAGCAACGCATCAGGAGTCCGTGGTCATTGAGACGAGGGGAAAGAGAGATGTGCGCAGGCCACAGCACAGTCCAGGTGAGATGAAAGGTGCTTGGGACCACTGTGGTCAGGTGTGACCAGACTCAGATCACAGGTTGTTCACCAGCAGCGGGTGTGTCAGCGAGGTAATAAGGTGGGAGGGATAGGGAGGGCCTATGGGGCTTCCCTTTTCCAGCTTCAGCAAAGATGGCTGGCTGGCAATGCATGGAGAATGGGAACCCAGGAAGAAGACCAGGTCTCAGGAATGGGTCAAGAAGTCCGTTGGACACATGGAGTGTGAAGACCCCATGGCTGTCCAGGAGAAGGTGTCAGACAGATCTAGAGCCCTGGAGTGTGGGTCAAGCACTCAGGGGGACAGGGATAAAGCAGGGGAGACCATAAAACCCACTGCAGAGAGGAGGGTTGTGATTCATGTGTAGGCAGCCACCACCGGATGCTCCCTGGGATACCTCTGGGTAGAATGAGATGCTGGTTTGGCTTTCCTAACTTCTCTGGGAGTCCTCAAAAGAGTGCTATGCCGCCCCTTGGACATCCTCTCAGCTCTCTCACCAATGCCTGGCCCCACTTCTCCCAAGTCAGACTCGTTTTGCCCTCCCCCACCTCAGAGCCAACTACTAAACTCTCGTCCTGTGTACTTTCTATGGACTGGTAAAACCAAAGCCAAACCAGTTGCCATGGAGTTGATTCTGACCTCTGGCAGCCCCATGTGTATCAGATTAGAACTGTTCCAGGGGGTTTCAATGGCTCTAACCTTCTGGAAGCATATCATTAGGTCTTTGGGTGGATTCTAACAGTCAACCTTCCAGTTAACAGCTGAGCGCTTAACCATTCGTGCCACCCAGGGGTGGCAGGACCACCATTTTCCCAGGCGTCTAATCAGAACATCGGCACCATGGCGAACCTCCCTGAGCTTGACTCAGGCCCAGGACTGTCTCACTCAGGTGCCTCCTCTCCGTCCTTGTCAGGTCTTCTTCTCTCTGTAGGATGGAACTTCAGGAAGGTCTAAAGCCAGCCTCCTGATTCCCATTCTGACTTCACCACTTGCTGGCAAGGCAACCTCAGGCAAGTTATGCCCAAGTTACTGCCTCATATATTTGGCATATATTGACACAAATACACGTGAAGTGCTAAAACCAGCCTCTAGCACATAGTAATTGCTATATGAATATTATCTATTGATATTTTAGTATCTCTTTCAACATACTTGGTGTGCACTAAGGGCCAAGGTGTAGTGATATAGCACCTTCTACAGAGGGTACTGTCTAAAATATCTGCTTCTTCCTCCTGACTGGCAACTTCTTGCAGGCAGGGGCTGGATCTTATTCACATTTGATTCCCAAGATCCCTTTACATGACCTGAAAGGGCTCCACACGTGACTGCCCCATCAGCGGACACATCCGAGCATCTAGGGATCAGCATGGAAAATGTGCATTTGCCATATTCCTGCTGAGAACCCAGGGCCTTTTCAGAGGCTTTTCATTAAACAGGGCAGTCAATATGCATTTCATGAATTCTACTGGATTTCTTTTAACATGACTAAACTCAATTGTGTTGTTTCAAAGCATTCCAGAAGGCTAGGATGGCTATGTCTCCCAGGACCCAAATATTCACAAACGATAAACCCAGCTCTCAGATTAGGTCTGCTGACCACAGGGAATTCAGGTAATTAACCGTGCCCTTGGGCACTTTCCTTTCTACATCAGCACACAGAATCTCTGCCCCAATTCAGTGTAAGGATAAGGAATATGGGGTACAGAAGGTTCTCGACCACTCTGGGAGCTAAATGGGCTAGTGTTTGGCAAAGGCACAGAACCAAGTCTAAAGCTGAGGATCCACCACCCATCAGCTAGTCAACCTGCCAGGCACATCCCCAGTTCGTTAATGCAATGGCGCACCTCAAACTGGGCACAGCTATTATTGTTTTTATAAAATGAAAATTCAGGCACCTGTGTGTCCAATGATGTAAACATAGCTCCAAAGGCAAGGGGGTTGCTAAGGTGTGTGTAAACTTGGATTTGGGAATCAAAAAGGCCAATGTGGAATAAAGTGCTGCTTTCTCTGAGGAATGGCAGCTGCATAGAACTATCAACTATTAGAGCCTTTCCTGTAGTCTTGAAGAAGTAGAACCAGAGTGCTCCTTGGAAGCAAGGATGACAAGACTTCATCTAAAGTACTTTGGACACAGTATTAGGAGGGACCAGTCCCTGCAGAAGGACATCATGCTTGGTAAAGTGGAGGGTCAGCGAAAGAGGGGAAGACCCTCAATGAGATAGACTGACAAATGGCTGCAACAATGGGCTCAAGCATAACAACGATCATGAGGATGGCGCAGGACCGGGCAGTGTTTCGTTCTGTTGTACATAGGGTCGCTATGAGTTGGAAGCAACTCAACGGCACCTAACAACAACATCAACTTCTGTAGTCCAACCTTTACAAATGAGATAGCTGGGCCCAGACATATGAAATGGCTTTTCTTTGCTCACTAATCTAATGGCCAGACACCCAAGCGCTCCACCCCCCATCACCTCCTAGTAGTTACAGCTTTCTGCTGCACACAGGCACTACCTAATCACCCTGAACTGAACAAATGCCAGTCCAAAAGAGGTGGCAAAGGACACGTATGATAAGACCATTGGTGATGGCTAAAATGTCTGTACTTTTGGAGCCAGGCCTCAAGATGGGTGCTCAATGGGCATTTCTTGGTTTTTAAAACCACTGTATGAGGTATGTACCATGACTGCCCCTGTTTTACAGAGGAAATAACTGAGTCTCATAGAGGTTGAGCAGCTTGCCCAAGCCCACTGGGCTAGCAGGCATTGAGGCCACAGCTCCTCAGAATTTTCTGTCACGATCTTCAAAGTCCAAGTATAGCCAGCAATGTCAATGTCCCACCCATGTGTTCTGAGCACTCATGGTCCTAATGCAGACCTTCCCCCAAGGGCTTCCACTTACCTACGGGGGAACAGACTACAAGAGGCAGGAGTCAATAACCCTAGGAGCAGCCCCTGCCAAGGACAGGTGGGGGTTGGAGGTAAAACCTTCAGGTTCCTCCCCCACATACCACATCCAAGAGCTTTCCAGTGGGACTGAACCCCAGTTGCCCACAAAAGCAACTTGCTCATTAGCACATTTTCATGGATTTCCTTCCTTCTCCTGTCTCACTTCCCCACTCACCTTCCATATATGCTTCCTGGGATCATCTCCCAAAGAAACCCCTTGCACTTGAATTTTTGCTCAGGGTCAGCTTCTTGGGGACCCTGATCTAAGATATGGAGGGAGAAGAGAGGGCAGTTCTCTCTGTGCACTCGTGAGGCCGAGAACATAAGAGGCATATGCAACACAGAAAAGACAGGGCAGGAAGGCCAGTCAAGACACATCGCCCCTAAACACAGGTGTGGAGCAATTACAAAATCAAGAAGCCCTGCCTGCAAAATGGATAAAGTGAAACATTCTGGCAACAAGTAATTAAACTTGTGGACCTGCCCACTGTCAAATGTTACTGAGGAAGGCACTGGAACAAATCAGACATTGGTAGGAAAGGAAGCCATATCTCAAGCTATGCTAGCAACGAGATATAAGATGACAGATGGAGGTAGCCAGGCAGCCCATCTGCTTTTGGCACAGGCCTGTCCGAAGACTGGGTGAATCTTGTGTAGGCCTGAACCAGGTCAGAAGGTCACCTCTGGACTAAAAATAGAGCCCTAAAGATGCATCAGTTGTTATGGAAAATCCATAAGGCCCTGAGTGCACTTCATTTCTCCCAAGGGGTGGGAGGAGAGCTGAGCCATTTATCAATCGCAGGGGGGCCTGGATGGTACCAGAGGTCACAAGGTCACCCCAGCTCTTCACTCTGATGGGCAATCTCTCCATTCACATCACTAAATGAAATCCCTAGAAATAATCAAGATGGCAGAATGGCAATAAACAAGAATGACTGAGGACTTGGTGCTAACACCATGGGTGGACTTCCTGAAGGCCTTCCAAGGGTGGTATTAATGTCCAGGGACTCTGGACATTCTATTTCTCTGAAGGGTTTTTCATCCCTTTTTTATATAGGTTGCTATGAGTCAGAATCAACTGGACAGCAGTGGGTTTGGTTTTTTTATATAGGCTGTCCCTCGTGAAAATGAAAGCCACATTCCTTCATTCACTTCAATACCCACAAACCCAGCATTAGTAATTTAATCCCTTTTTCTTGCATTCAGTCTGAATGGAAGCAGAGTTTCTACTCTATTCGTGTGTAAGATCCCGAAATGGGAGAAACTGTCAGAGAGGCAAGAACGTAATAAAGCCATGTGCCTTGATTCTGACGTCACTGACATCTAATGTTTAGGGCCTGTGGCATGAGATGACCCCTTGGCTGAAAACTGTCTCCCCATCCAAGAACTACAGTATTTGTAATTCTTAACCCTGTAAAATCCCTCCTTTTTGTGGACTTAGCTTACCTCCCACTAAAATCATGCTCTGCTTCCTGGTGGTGCCTCCACCTACCAAAACCTGCCTCTTTCTCCAGCATTCCTTATCCCTGTAAATGGCAGCAGCATCTACACAGGCTCTGGACAGAAGATCTCGAATGACTTGGCCTCCTTACCCTTGATCTAGGTATGTCCAGCCACTTTGCAAAGGAGGCCTGCATCCTGCCACCTCTCTTCCACCTGTCAGCTCTCTTCATCTCACCGCTGTTGGGCAAGGCCCTTGGGTTCCTTTTGCCCGTGCCACTACCTGCACATTTCTCCAATCTCTCCTGCTTACGTTTTTGCTCAGGCCACAGTCCTGTCCCAGCTCAACTGTCAACCAAGTGATGACTACATGCCACTCCCGGTCTCTACCTTATCCTACCCTCCCCAGTCCACTGTGGGCTCATCTGCAGGAAGGAAAGCAGACTTCTGCCTTTGCCATCACTTGTGCCTAACCCATCCCTCCTAAAAAGCCCACACAGTACCCAGATAAGTTCGGTGGCAATAACCTAAAAAAACCATCAAGCGGATTCTGACTCATGGCAACCGCACACGTGCAGAGTAGAACTGCTCCATAGGGTTTTTTTGGCTGTAATCTTTATGTAATCTTATGGGTCGCTATGAGCCAGAACCGACTTGACGGCACCTAACAACAACAACAACAATCTTTATGAATGCAGATCACCAGGCCTGTCTTCCACATCACTGCTGGGTGAGTTTGAAGGGCCAACCTTTAGGTTAGTAGTTGAGTGCAAACCTCTTGCATCATCCAGGGAACTTCTTGGTAGTGACAGAAGCAGAGAAAAGGATTAACAAGCGTGCAACGCCAGCACCCGCTCTCCAGGGGCCGTTTCTGGGACTCTGCTTTGAGAGAGAACCCTTGTCTGGATTCCCAGAGCACTGGATGATGGCACCCCGCTTTCTTACTACTGCCTCCTTGTTAACCAAGGCTGTGTGCTCTCAACTGCCTTTCCCCTTTTTTGAAACAACCTTCTCCAAGCATTCACCCAGCTCTCTTCAACAATACGGTGCACGCT
This sequence comes from Elephas maximus indicus, assembly GCF_024166365.1. NCBI lineage: Eukaryota > Metazoa > Chordata > Mammalia > Proboscidea > Elephantidae > Elephas > Elephas maximus. Next base: position 60,413,983 of record NC_064843.1, on the reverse strand, counting down.
TTTTAGAGAGAAGAGTCTCCCCCTGCTTCCTTGCACAGGAGGGGAAAACAGTCCTTTGCTAAGCAGTGAGAACATCCGGACTTCCCTTATGCTGATCTTTAACAAAGTCCATGATTTGCACCTGAGGCAAGCCCAGCCTTTGTTTTAATCACCACCGTCTTGGATTTCTATCCATCGCTCATCAAAATGAGCTTCTGGGTGTACTTACATAATCAGCCTCTAGGCCACGGAGCAGGAGGCTGGCACCGCGAAGGCTCCTGCTCTCCCATCTGGCAGCAGGTCATCGGGAGGCCAAGGAAGGGTTCATAGCCGTGAGCGGCAAGTCTAACTTGCGTTTTTCTCAAGTCATTTGCCAAGTTTTTCCCACACACTTGCTAATCCCTCCCTTCTGCCTCGGCTAAGGCTGTTTTCTTGGCATGTCAGCTTAGGGCTGTCTACTTTGTACCACTCATCTGTCTTCTCATTTTTTAACACTTTCTGAGCATTTATTTTTTTGCAAGGCACTAAAATAAGCCTTTTACATGAACTAACATTGATCCTCAAAACAAACCTACGCGCTTGTTACTGTTATTCATGTTTGTAGATGACGAAACTGAGGCTCACAGAGTACCACGTGAGTTTGTGCATTTTTTTTTTTTAGTTGTGGTGAAAACACACCTAACAGAATACACGCCATCTCAACAGGTTCCATGCATCCAATTCGGTGTCATCTGTTTCTGTGCTCGTGCTTTAATAAAATGTAAAGCACGCTGTATGACAGAGCAGGAGAAAAACGTTTCCTCACTACTTGTAATCAAAATATTTTACGTCTTTAGGTAAGTCCAGAAAGAAATCGTTTAGATTTTTACATTAAATCAAAAGGATGATTAAAAAATAAGTTTCCATCTTCCACCCACAAATATCTATTTGTTAAAATATTTTATTATCTATTCAGATAGATGTTGTAGCTTTCTTTAAGTCCCACACTGTTAGTCAATCCTAATTACCTTATTATTATTTTCCTTATTGTTATCATTTGAATTAAAGACTGGGTATCGCTCCTAACCAGTCACTGCCATTATCTGGGAAAGCTATTGATTGCTGCATATTTATCTGGGATCTTACCGTTTAAAACTTTCTTATTAATGTTAAGAGTTTGTCAATAGATTCTCTTGATCTTCTAGGCATATGATCATATTCTCTGCAAATAATAGCACTTATCTTTCTATTCCCAATAGCTATTCACCAGAGTCTTTAAAACATTTTTAAAAAATGATCACGGTGGTCATCCTTGTCACGTGTGTGATTTTTACGGGCATGTGCGTTTCTGGTCACCAACGCTGTTGGTTGGTGGTGCCAAGAAAGGTCTTTGACATCAGGTGAATACCCTTCCCCTGGGTGATGTAAACAGCCAACGCATTTGGCTTCTAACTGAAAGTTTGGAAGTTGGAGTCCACCCTTAGGCTCCTTGGAAGATAGGCCTGATGACCTACTTCCCAAAAATCAGCCACTGAAAACACTATGAAGCACAGCTCCGCTCTGACACACATGGGGTCGCCATGACTTGGAGTCCACTCGATGGTCATTTGTTTGAGCGTCAAATACAGTGTCGTTTCTCTCTGGAGACCTATGTCCATGACGCATAACACCGGAGGATAGTTCACTATGAAGCAGTCTTTCATTACTGGAATAAACTCCTACCTGCTCAAGAGAGACCATTCTTCTAAGGCACTGCCAACTTTAGCTGGTATTCGCTTTAGCACCTGTGAATTTTTAAGTTTCCTTCTCAGGGTGCTGTTCGATTTTAAAGTCTGGATCACGCTGTCTTTGCAAAATGAAGTTCTAAGCTGTTGGGAAATGAAGCTGGCTGCCACCCTCCCTGGAGACCTGCCACAGTGGTAGGTGGGAGGACTTGCTGTGGGGCCAGGGCCTTCCTGATAACCCGAACCCACGCACTGCAGGCATTGTGACTGATAACCCAGACCCACACTGCCCGGGCATTGTGACTGATAACCCAGACCCACGCTGCCCGGGCATTGTGACTGATAACCCAGACCCACGCTGCCCGGGCATTGTGACTGATAACCCAGACCCACGCTGCCCGGGCATTGTGACTGATAACCCAGACCCACGCTGCCCGGGCATTGTGACTGATAACCCAGACCCACACTGCCCGGGCATTGTGACTGATAACCCAGACCCACGCTGCCTGGGCATTGTGACTGATAACCCAGACCCACGCTGCCCGGGCATCGTGCCTGATAATCCGGACCCACGTGCACAGGCGTCGTGCTGCTCTGCCTTGGGCCAGCTTGGTTCCTCCGAGACACATCAGGAATTTCAGCGGCAGATGACACCAAATCCACCGAGATTTCAAAAGAAACACTGGACTCTGATTGCCACTGTGGCTGACACAGTGAAGCGAGCTCACAGTCTGCATTGAGTAAGACAAGTAGAAAATCTCCCCCGACAATTTAATCAAGTTGAATGATTTTCACTGTTCTGGAAAATAAACCAAACCATTTTTTCTATTAGTAAAAATGACAATTCAGCATCCAGACAGATGGCTGAATTAATAAACGTTCATTAGAAAAATCCATCTTTTAATTAGAAATCTCTGCAGAGCAACCACAGAATTCGGGCCCAATCTTATTGTGAAGGGCAATACAAGGTCATGAAGGACAGAGCTCTGCTCCCACTCAGTCCCACCTGCACCACCTGGATGAAGCATATCTCTCATATTAACACCTTCAGAGGAACTTCACAGACGCTCTGTGGACAGCTGTGACATTTTCCTTGGGAAGGTTTTACCTAAACTACACAGGACGTATGAAGCCCTGGTGGTGCAATGGTTAAGCACTCGGTTGCTAACCAAAAGGTCAGCAGTTCGAACCCACTAGCCTCTCTGCAAGAGAAAAGAGCTAGCAATCTGCTCTTGTAAAGATTCACAGCCTAGGAAAACCTGCTCACCCTCTTTCAGCCTCCTGTGCGTGACCTCAGAAATGGGAATAATAACAGTCCTTATGTATGTCATAGGTTGTCGTGAGGTTAAAGACAAGAAGCCATGTGGTGGACTTAGCACAGTTCCAGAATACGCTCAAGGAAGCTGGAGTCAACTCGGCGGCAGTCGGTTGTCGTTATTATTACTACTACTACCCTGGTGGAGCAACTGTTAAGTGCTTGGCTGCTAACCAAAGAAAGGTTGGTGGTTCAAATCCACCCAGCAGCTCCATGGGACAAAGACCTGGCAATCTGCTCCCCTAAAGATTGCAGTCTAGAAAACCCTATGTGGCAGTTCTATTCTGTCGCACGGCTCATTATGAATCAAAATGGACTCCTGACAACACTAACACTAACAACACTGCAGAGCTCTAAGGAACAAGTGTTTAAAAATCCAGAAGTCTCACACGGATAGAAGGCTTCGCGCTTTGCCAAGAACTAGAAGCAAATACGTAACAAAAATCCTAACTCAGCAACTCTCAGGACCTTTGGTTTTGAAGGTGGTCAAGCTGAGTTTCCGGGGGTTGGTGAGGTGGAGAGAGGGCAGAAGTACTAGCTCAGGTGCCCCGCGTGGGCAGGCAAGCCTTAACCAGTGGCTCCAACTCCCGTCTAGGGGCCATCATGCTCAGTGGCCCTGTGTTCTATGCAATGCAACTCTGGTTCCCTCCACCTCCTGGGGGGTCCTTACGAGCAGTTCCCACCACCGCTGACACCCAGGGCCGACACAGATGTGAGTGAGAGCGAAGCTGATGGGAAACCCTGCCGGGAGTTCTGCGCGGTCTCTGTGTTCGTGGGCACCAATGTGCGTGACGGAGAAGGCGGAGCTCTGTTCATACCCACCCCACCGTAACTGGCTCCGGTGTTTCAGGCAACGGGAGGGGGGCATTCAGCCACAACCCCTTCCCTCCAGCAGAAAATCCGCTGGCCCTTGGAAGGCCAGGTGTAGGAGGCCTTGGTTCCCCAGTTAACCAGGAGACAGGGATCCTACCCCGACCTGCTGTAGACAGTATCGTCAGGGAGGGTTGTTTTCCACAAAAAACAGCTGCTGTTGAGTCAACTTTGACTCATGCAGGCCCCGTGTATGTCAGAGTACGACTGTGTTCCACAGGGTTCTTGGGGGCTGACCCGTGTGTGTCAGAGTACGACTGTGTTCCACAGGGTTCTTGGTGGCTGACCCGTGTGTGTCAGAGTACGACTGTGTTCCACAGGGTTCTTGGTGGCTGACCTGTGTGTGTCAGAGTACGACTGTGTTCCACTGGGTTCTTGGTGGCTGACCCGTGTGTGTCAGAGTATGACTGTGTTCCACTGGGTTCTTGGTGGCTGACCCGTGTACGTCAGAGTACGACTGTGTTCCACAGGGGTCTTGGGGGCTGACCTGTGTGTGTCAGAGTACGACTGTGTTCCACAGGGGTCTTGGTGGCTGACCCGTGTGTGTCAGAGTACGACTGTGTTCCACAGGGTTCTTGGTGGCTGACCTGTGTGTGTCAGAGTACGACTGTGTTCCACAGGGGTCTTGGTGGCTGACCCGTGTGTGTCAGAGTATGACTGTGTTCCACTGGGTTCTTGGTGGCTGACCCGTGGGTGTCAGAGTACGACTGTGTTCCACAGGGTTCTTGGTGGCTGACCCATGGGTGTCAGAGTAGGACTGTGTTCCACAGGGGTCTTGGGGGCTGACCCGTGTACGTCAGAGTACGACTGTGTTCCACTGGGTTCTTGGTAGCTGACCCGTGTGTGTCAGAGTACGGCTGTGTTCCACAGGGTTCTTGGTGGCTTACCCGTGTGTGTCAGAGTACGACTGTGTTCCACAGGGTTCTTGGTGGCTGACCCGTGTGTGTCAGAGTACGACTGTGTTCCACAGGGTTCTTGGTGGCTGACCCGTGTGTGTCAGAGTACGACTGTGTTCCACAGGGTTCTTGGTGGCTGACCCGTGTGTGTCAGAGTACGACTGTGTTCCACAGGGTTCTTGGGGGCTGACCCGTGTACGTCAGAGTACGACTGTGTTCCACAGGGTTCTTGGGGGCTGACCCGTGTACGTCAGTGTACGACTGTGTTCCACAGGGTTCTTGGTGGCTGACCCGTGTACGTCAGAGTACGACTGTGTTCCACAGGGTTCTTGGTGGCTGACCCGTGTACGTCAGAGTACGACTGTGTTCCACAGGGTTCTTGGTGGCTGACCCATGTGTGTCAGAGTACGACTGTGTTCCACAGGGTTCTTGGTGGCTGACCCGTGTGTGTCAGAGTACGACTGTGTTCCACAGGGTTCTTGGGGGCTGACCCGTGTACGTCAGAGTATGACTGTGTTCCACAGGGTTCTTGGGGGCTGACCCGTGTACGTCAGTGTATGACTGTGTTCCACAGGGGTCTTGGTGGCTGACCCGTGTACGTCAGAGTATGACTGTGTTCCACAGGGCTCTTGGTGGCTGACCCGTGTGTGTCAGAGTACGACTGTGTTCCACAGGGTTCTTGGGGGCTGACCCGTGTACGTCAGAGTACGACTGTGTTCCACAGGGTTCTTGGGGGCTGACCCGTGTACGTCAGTGTATGACTGTGTTCCACAGGGGTCTTGGTGGCTGACCCGTGTACGTCAGAGTACGACTGTGTTCCACAGGGTTCTTGGTGGCTGACCCGTGTACGTCAGAGTACGACTGTGTTCCACTGGGTTCTTGGTGGCTGACCCGTGTGTGTCAGAGAACGACTGTGTTCCACAGGGTTCTTGGTGGCTGACCTGTGTGTGTCAGAGTACGACTGTGTTCCACAGGGTTCTTGGGGGCTGACCCGTGTGTGTCAGAGTACGACTGTGTTCCACAGGGTTCTTGGTGGCTGACCCGTGTGTGTCAGAGTACGACTGTGTTCCACAGGGTTCTTGGTGGCTGACCCGTGTGTGTCAGAGTACGACTGTGTTCCACAGGGTTCTTGGTGGCTGACCCGTGTGTGTCAGAGTACGACTGTGTTCCACAGGGTTCTTGGTGGCTGACCCGTGTGTGTCAGAGTACGACTGTGTTCCACAGGGTTCTTGGGGGCTGACCCGTGTACATCAGAGTATGACTGTGTTCCACAGGGTTCTTGGGGGCTGACCCGTGTACGTCAGTGTATGACTGTGTTCCACAGGGGTCTTGGTGGCTGACCCGTGTACGTCAGAGTATGACTGTGTTCCACAGGGCTCTTGGTGGCTGACCCGTGTGTGTCAGAGTACGACTGTGTTCCACAGGGTTCTTGGGGGCTGACCCGTGTACGTCAGAGTACGACTGTGTTCCACAGGGTTCTTGGGGGCTGACCCGTGTACGTCAGTGTATGACTGTGTTCCACAGGGGTCTTGGTGGCTGACCCGTGTACGTCAGAGTACGACTGTGTTCCACAGGGTTCTTGGTGGCTGACCCGTGTACGTCAGAGCACGACTGTGTTCCACTGGGTTCTTGGTGGCTGACCCGTGTGTGTCAGAGAACGACTGTGTTCCACAGGGTTCTTGGTGGCTGACCTGTGTGTGTCAGAGTACGACTGTGTTCCACAGGGTTCTTGGGGGCTGACCCGTGTGTGTCAGAGTACGACTGTGTTCCACAGGGTTCTTGGTGGCTGACCCGTGTGTGTCAGAGTACGACTGTGTTCCACAGGGTTCTTGGTGGCTGACCCGTGTGTGTCAGAGTACGACTGTGTTCCACAGGGTTCTTGGTGGCTGACCCGTGTATGTCAGAGTACGACTGTGTTCCATAGGGGTTTTGGTGGCTGATTTTTCAGGAGCAGGTCACCAGGACTTTCTTTCGAGGTGCCTCTGGGTAGACCTGAACTGCCAACCTTTCAGTTAACAGCCGAGCGCTTTAACCATTTGCACCACCCGGGGACTCCACAGTCCTGGTGAAATAAACACGCAGCACTGAGAGACGCAAAGCACAAACAGGGAGGGCGGCCCCGTGGGTGGAGAAAGGAGGTGACAAATTGGGGTTCTGACTAGTTTTCTGTTTTGCTTGGTCTTCTTCCTCATGTACGTAGAGCTGAGGTGCTACCTTTGCCATCGTCGTCATCAAAAATCTGCTGCATCTTTCCTAGCAAAGTCCATGTCCATCTGCCACCCCAGGGTGAGCTGGGCCTTTCTGATGTGGATGCGGCCATCGCACAGACTAAACTTACCAGCCTACCTTGCATTCAGCTTGAAAATGCCTCACTGAACCCAAAGAGCTGACTACCACACATTTATTATGGGCATGACCCAGGGCCCTGTGGCAGGTGACTTAGGCCATTCTTACCTTTTTGTAAGAATTGTGATAAACATATACGCAACGCAACATTTGCCTTTTCAACCTTAGTTATGTTTATCATGCTGTTCAACCATTACCATTGGCCTTTACCTTTTAAGTATCGGAAATATTTAAGAATTGATCGAAAGCTCTCAACCACCACCACAGAAAAATCTTCTCAGGTGCACTCGTTCCAAAGCACTTGCACTGTCCCTAAACCTCCACCTGGTGGGTCTTCAAGGGAGTCACAGACCCCATGGTCAGAACCACTGCTTTATACAACAGTGGTTTTTTAAGAAGTAGTAAGTAAAATATTCGAGAAACTGAATAAACTGAAAGTCCTGAGAGAACGAGGTATTTAAAGGACTACATGTCAAATTCCTTTGTACAGCAGTGATCTCTCTGCCACGCAGAGACTTACATACTAGCTTTTTAAAAAAAATTTTTATATTTTCACATATTGCGCCATCTTAAAGGAACACTTTGAAATTTGGGTATAGCAAGATGAACTGGCTGCGTCCATTCACTTTTTTAAAATTTTTATTAAAAAAATAGCCACCGTTTATGGAAAGCTCTGTAGAGTTTCAGGACATCAAGGGAAGGAAATTTTGCTGCCTGTATTGCACGTTTTATTTCTTCATTCCCATCTTTCTTCCCACCGTGACAGACTGGAGCCGACTTGCACCAGCTCAGGAGAGCCAACTGTTAAACATTCAGGAAATGTGTAATCCAGCTGTTAAATCATGATTAGCTTGAGGCTGGCCATGGTGGAAGTATTTGCTCTTCAGAAACCGGCCAATGCTGTCAATCACGGCTCTCCTCCCCACCCCCCATAATGCCAGTTCCCCCACCCCAGCCAGGATCGTCATATGTATGCAGTCAACACCTACGAATGTTCACAGAGGGAGCACCTGGCTTTCCCAGCTTCCAGAGCAAAAAAGGAAGCACATTAGCAATGAATCCTAAGGAAGAAATTGGTGCCAAACTGTATCTTAATGGTGTACTAATTAAGGTTGAAATAGGAGACACTTCTCTGAAAATCTCAGGGCCACATCCAAGGGGCGACCGAAGCAGTGGTTTCGAGTGAAGATGGGACAGAGTCAAGGGCTGCCAGGTTGCCACCTGCAGCTTTAACACGAGGCCCACCCTCCTGCTGCTGCTTCTCATGATTGTCAAAGACATCTGGGCCCAGGAATGTTGTAGGAGGCACAGTGGACGGAGATTCCTGGTGTGCTCTCCCAGCCGAAGGCTTCACCCATGACACTCACTCTCCTGGGACCTGGCCCCTTCCCTACCTCTGTCTTCTCAAATCTTAGGCTCCTTCATGCCTTTCCTGGTTCCCCTTCTAGAAAAAATACATCCTACTTGAACCTCCATGGTGTTTTGCTGATATTGCTCCTGGGGCACTTGCTACATTTACATTACAGCCATTGTGCATTTTTTTCCCACTTCTACTAGATCACACCTCCCTGAATGTGTGTTAGTGGTTCGGTGGTAGAATTCCTGCCTTCCATGGCAGACGTGGGTTCAATTCCCATCCAGTGCACCTCATGTGCAGCCACCACCTGTCTGTCAGGGGAGGCGTGCACGTTGCTATGATGCTGTATAGGTTTCAGTGGAGCTTCCAAACCAAGACGGACTCGGAACAAAGACCCGGTGATCTACTTCTGCAAATCATGGCTGTGATTTTCAGTGGTCGATCTGCAACCAATCATGGGGATGGTGTAGGACCGGATGGTGTTTCATTCCACTGTGCATGGTGTCACCATGAGTTTCAATCCCCCCCTTTCTCAGAGAACAAAGGAAAAAAAAAAAAAAAAAACAGTTGCCGTCCAGTCGACTCCAATTCATGGTGATCTCATGTGTGTCAGGCAGAGCTGTGTTCCATAAGGTTTTCAATGGATAATTTTTAGGAAACAAATCTCTAGGCCTTTCTTCTGAGGCACCTCTGGGTGGACTCAAACCTCCAAATTTTAGGTTAGCAATTAAGCACATTAATCACTTGTACCACCCAGGGACTCACAGAGAAGGAAGGCCAGTGCACAAATCCCATACCCGGAAACACTGAAATAACAGCTTTTCTCAGGGACCCAAGAGGTCTCCTGTCTAAATAATCTGGGCATTGAACTGAACAACTCTTAGCCAGGTACAGTGGCCAGTTCTAAAGCAGGTAAGAAAGGAGCAATGCTCGAGTGAACCTCTGTGGGCAGGACTTGGCCTCTTCTTGGAATTCCCAGCTGGCAGACAAGATGGTGGTGCTGGACTGGCCAAGGACCTGAGAGGGAAAACTGGTGGTAGGAACTGGGGAATCCACCTTGCTGGGTGTCCTGCAAACATGGCTCCCCAGAGGGGGCCCTGACTGGCATGAGAGCACCTGTCAGGTTGCAGGCAGGAGGTACACGTGGACAGATACCGCCTTAGCACTGAGGTGGGTATGTCCTTTGCATGGGAATACTTTCAGGCTTGAAGAGTTGAGGTCTGTAAGGTGACATGCTTGGAAGGGCCTCTGACGACATCCATTTGATTTTGCAATCTTCATAAATTATCAACATAAATAAATTGACACTTGCTAGCTTTTTTCTCAAGACTTAGTGGAGAAAGACTTCAGGCCAGGTACTGACAGGAACCACCACCTGTCTGTCAGTCTGTTGCACTTGGTGGCTTGCATGTTGCTGTGATGCTGGGAGCTATGCCACTGGTATTTCATATACCAACAGGGTCATTCATGGTGGACAGGTTTCGGTGGAGCTTCCAGACTAAGACAAACTAGGAAGAAAGGCCTAGTGATCTACTTCTGAAAGTTAGTCAATGAAAACCTGGCTTTGGACATGTCATCAGAACAGATCAACCACTGGAGGAGGACATCGTGTTTGGTGAAGCAAAGAGCTAATGAGGGCGAGGGAGACCCTTGGTGAGATGGATTGGAACAACAGCCACAATGATGGGCAATAGTGAAGATGATGCAGGACTGGGCAATGTTTCATTCTGTTGTACAAAAGGCTGCTGTGAGTCTGAGGTGACTCAGTGGCATCTACCTACCTACCTACCTATTTATATATAATCTATCTACCAAAAAAACAAAAACAAAAACCAAACCACTGCCGTCAAGTCGACTCTGACTCCTAGCGACCCTACAGGACAGAGTAGAACTGCCTCACATGGTTTCCAAGGAGCGCCTGGTGGATTCAAACTGCTGACCTTTTGGTTAGCAGATGTAGCTCTTAAGCATTGTGCCACCAGGGTTTCCCATCTATATAATAGACAGGGTAAAATCATGGAATGCTAGAGCATGAATGACTTAAGGGATCAGACTCACACAAGGAGATGCTGGCAGAGCTGGATGGGTCCTCAGGTTCCCTGGTGCCCCCCCCCCCGCGACCCCGGTGAACCACCATGCAATGTCCGCTTTGGACGCAGCTGCATGGAGTATCCTTGCTCAGCCCGCAGACCATGCTGTGATTTCTCCAGGATTGCTCATCAGCCAGGGGCAGCTGGGAGTCCTCAATCTTCTGGATGTTGTGTTCCCCAAGAAGCTTCTATAGCACTAAGTAAAGCACTGGCTTCAAGCCCAAATGGTAAGAAAACTCGAGCATTCTAGAGAGTTTTAATTTCCATTAAAGCTCCCCACTGCTGCTGCCAAAGCACTTCTCATTCTTCAACTCCTAGCTCCCGTTAAGTGCCTGCCACTCACCTCCTGTACTGCCACTCTGAATCCCCATCACCTCCTGCCTGCCAGAGCATGCCCTGCATCCCTACTCTGTCACAATCATGGTGACATCAGCACCCATGGAGATGCCATCCAGAATGCTGACCTCTCCCGTTCCTGACCTCATTACTTCCAATGACCATGTTCTCTGTCCCCACTAAGCCTTAAAAACAAAAGCCTTGGCTCTTGTTATTATGAATAATGTTGCTGTACTCAATATTTTGAGTTTAAACATTCTGCTTTCTGACTGCCACCTCCCCTCTGTCCAGGCTACCTGCTCCAGGCTCCCCATTGCTACAACTGCAGTGACGACCTTTTTCACCAGCCTTCGTGCCCTTCCTTTCTTCACTTCCTCCGTTGCCCGTTAGGTCCCACTGTCTATCCTTCTAATTCCTCTTTTTTCAAATACCCTCCCTTTCCTTGCCCCTGTCTTCCTGTGGGGCACTAAAGTGGCGAAGCTTCAGAGCATGGTTAAACCCAACCACCTGCCTACTCTGGGCCAAATGATCAGCCTGTACCGCTAGAGAAGATGACACAATGGTGCAGGTGATCTGGCTGTATTTCCTCAGTATGTTTTCTCCCTTCATATTTTCTTCTCTCTCCCCAAATTTCTCCTCCCCTTCAGTCAATCACATTGCCTTAGACTTTGGAAAAGTAGCAGCAATCAAGGTTTTTCTTCCCACCACCTGCCCTCCTGGCCTCGGCCATCTATGCCCCTGTTCTCTCCTCCCTGTTGTGAGGGTGGAAATGTCCCTGCTGCTTTAGAAGTTGGGCCAGGGAACGTATGTCTGGGGCCCATCCCCTCTTCACTTCTCAATGGCCCTGTTCCTACAATCCCTCCCTCTCACCCACCACAACATCAACTTCTCCCTCTTACTTTACCGTTCCCATCAACAAACAAAACGCTATGGAATCTCCATCCAAAATATAGCCTCTTGAAAACATCGCTCCTGGTTCTGTATCCCATGTCTAGCTACTGTCCCGTTTCTGTGTTCTTTTATTTTTTTCAAAGAAAAACTTATAAAAATGTATACTCCACTTTCTTATCAGTTACTCTTTGATGTACTCAACCTATTTTCCACCCCCAAACTCCTAAAATGGCTTTCCTAAAGGCCTCTCTAGGCTCCATGGTGCCAAACATCCCAACGAACAATGAATACTTCTCTGATCTTTGTTCCCCAGTGAACAGCCCCCATCCCCACGTACACGCACACTTTCCTCTTTTGGTTTCTAAGAGATCACGCTCTTTTCCCCTTCCTCACTGGTGCTTCTACTTCAAACTGACTCTGCTGTTACCTCTTTCTTGTGGACTAAATTGTGTCCCCTCAAAACATATATTAGGATCCTTAACCCTGCCACCTGTAGAAGTAATCTTAATTTGAAATTGGGTTTTCTTTGTTATGTTAATTAGGCCATGTCAGTGTGAGATGTGTCCTAAGCCTAATCACCTCTGAGTTATAAGGTGCAGCATAGTCACAGAGGTAAGGAAGCACAAACAGGGGTGACCATAGATGCCACATGGAGACCGCCAAGCAACCAAGAAACACCAGGGCTATAGATGCTGAACAAGACAAGGATCCTCCTCCAGAGCTGACAGAGAGACAGTCTTCCCCTAGAGCTGCCCTGGATTCAGGTTCATGGCCTCTTAAATAGTGAGAAAGTAAATTTCTGTTCTCTGAAGCCACGCTCTTGTGGTATTTCTGTTACAGTAGCACGAGGAAAAGAAGACGCTCCTACTGGATTCTGAAAGGTGAAGGACCAGGGGGCTCGTCCTCTGACTGAGGTGTCTTTGCAGGTCAGCCAGAGCTTTAAGTAACTGTAGGCTTATGTCTCCAAAAGGGGTCTCTCCGGGCCTGACCTCCAGCCTCGTCTGCATTTAGAGGACACTCATACTTAGATAATTTAGATGACAGTACACTCGATATCCACCCCCAAACCTGCCCTTTCTTCCCACACCCTAGTCTCCCATCTCAGGACAGGTTACAACTCACAACTTGTTCAGCCACACTCTCAGGAGTCTTTCCTGCTCTCCTGTCTAAATCTTCAGTAAGCCTTCTCTATTTTACTTCCAATATATATCGCAAAATTGCCCTCATCTCTCCACCTCTGTCGCCACTGCCATCTTACCTGGTCCACTGAGCTGGCCTCTTCATCACTGTCCTGGCTTCCACTCTTGCCCCCTACCATCCATTTTGCCGCCCAGCAGCTGCGTGATCTTTCAAAATGCAAATCAGATCACGCCATTTCTCTGCTTTAAAATATGTCAAGCCACCCTGCTCATTTCTTTCACCGCATTTATCACAGGCTGTAATTACCATGATTATTTGTTTTCTTGCCTATTGTCAGCCTCCTGCAACTAGAATATAAGCCCAGGGGTCAGGGACCCTGTCTTATTAACCACCGTGCCTAGCACAAAGCCTGACGTGCAGTGTACAATCAATACAATATCTGTTGAAAAATTAATAAGGACTTTTTTGGGGGAGGTCTTCCAGTCTAATCTCAGGTCCATGGCAGTTTCTCCTTGTCAGCAGAATCTCCATTCATTAGAAAGACAAGATGTGCTTTAAATAGGTACGGATCCTGGCAGGAGAAAGGGCACTAGGAAAAGTCTATCTCTGCCGAACCTTTTATCGCCCTCAGAAACTGAAAGCCCCTAAATATAGCCCAGCCATTAAAGATTCATGAGCTCCAGCTGCGCTTTATCAGAACCATGGAAATTGGAGACTTCCATCATGGTGGAAGTCTTGACATTTGTTACTAATCAGCAAATGCATATCTTTTATTACCTTGTAAGGGAGCGGTGCTCCAGAAGCGTAGAGGCTTCCCCTTAAGAGCAGGGATTATGTTTTGCTCTCCAATCGAACACAGAGCCCCTGCAAGCTCTCACTGCATACTGGCTGAAAGGAGAGGAAGCCACCCTGAATCCCCTCCTGGTTGCTGCTTCAGGAATTGTGGCTGCTCACTGTAGTCGTTTCTGGTCTGGGTTACCTAACTACCGTCCAGGAGAGGTCCACAGCCTCCTTTCCTGTGGCAACTCAACTTTTTGGCCAAAAGAGCCATTGTAGGGAGAAGGCGGAGAGGGAGTCAACCTGAAATAATGATGTCATTTAACGTTTTACGGAAATTCTCTTCAGATTTATCATTTGGGTTCCTATATTCAAGAAAAGTCAAACTTCTATACATGGTGGAAATATGTTCGTACTTTTTTTTAATGAAGATGTAGAATTTTTTGTATAGAGGCCAAAGTTTATTAGTGGTCACCAGGGGCGATCGGGGGGCGGAAGAGTGGAATCATTGCTTAGGAAGCAGTACTTGGTAATGGTGACAGAAAATTTGGTAACCGGTATAGGTGACCGAAGGTCGCACAACGTGATTAACTTAATCAACGTCTCTGAACGCACATGTAAAAAATACCGAATTGGCAAGTGTTCTGTAAAATGTATTTTTATCCCAATTAAAAAAAAGATGCAGACTTTTACTTAAAGTTTATACTCAGTCTACCTCTAAAAGGACTTAGGACCGCTTACAAGGCAATCAAATTCAAAATAAGATAGCTAGGGGGAACAGGGAGAAGGATCATCTAAGCGGTGGTTCTCCACCTCCAGCCACGATCCAGGAGCCCAGCTAGCTCTAACGGGTGCCAGTGCCTAGGCTGCACCCATGGATTCTGACTTAACAGGTCTGGGGTGGAGCCTGGGCTTTGGCCCGCTTTTTTCAAAGTTCCCAGTGAGCCTAATGTGCTTCCAGCGGTTAGAGGCACTGGTCCGGAGGAAGCGGAGTTAGATTTGATGAAGTCCCTGCATGAACTGCTGAGTCCAAGTGGGCAGTGACTTTGCTGGTACATTTCCTGGCATCTATAGCAAAGGGGAAACACACTGAGCCGTGCTAACCTCAGTTTCTGCAAGTTGGTCTGCAGAGATAAGGTTTTCTGTTTCCCTGGAAAACCTCAGACTCAAGCATGAACTTAGCACATGGTGACTACTCTATAGAATCAGTGATAGACCGGGCACACCTTCAACGGTGGATTGGCAGGAAGTGCCTTAACGAAGTTTCATCGCTCATTTGCTGGATCACGGCAAATGCCATGTGCGTTCTAGCAAACCATGTTAGTAAGAAGATTAATAAGAAGCTTCTTGTGCTTCTGTGTTTTATGTTTTAATGGAAAAAGAAAAATATCTTCCAAGTCCCTTTAGGGAGAGTCTGTTCTAAGTGGAAAGTTTTTCTTAGAGGACTGGTCGGCGTGGGTGCCTCCACAGCGCTGATGACACTCTAGCCACCCAGGCATACCCACCTCCATCCTCCTGACTCCTTCCCATCAAGAAAACCTAGAAAAAAAGGGAGATCAGGAGAGCTAGTGCTCCACGACATCTGCCCTTTCTAAGCGGTCTGCCTGCTCTAGGCCTGAGCTGTCCAACAGGATGACCACTGGCCACATGGGGCTATTTATATTTAAATTAGTTAAGTTTCAGTCCCTCAGTCTCATTAGCCACATTTAAGGTGCTGGACGACCACATGTGGCTACCCTACTGATCAGCACAGCAGTGCAGATACAGAGTATTTCCATCACTACGCAAAGTTCTCTCAGACAGGCAGGTCCAGACCAGCAGTATCCCTGCCACAGGAGACTGGAGAGACATGGATTTGGAGCCTGGAGAAGTGAAATGAAGAGGTCAAATGCTTAATGTAATCCATAGCCTCCTGGGGAAAGGAGAAAGCACTCTGCATTGTGGACCTCAGTTCCTTACTCTGTACAATGGGCATACTCCCTCCATTTTCTCTTGGCTTCAATGTGTTTAAAGGCTTGCTACAATTCAGACTTTTAAGTTCCTAAGGCAAATGCACTATGTATAGAATGTGCTATCATTGTCGTTAATTCTAACAATATCAAGTAATGACAAGCGGCCCCCTGAAGCCAGGCCCAGAAGGAACAATGACTGAGAGCCAACTGAGGGAGCGTAGAGTCCTTTGCTAGTACTCCCCACCAGGCGGAGCTCCCTGACTTTGTCTCTCTCTCTTCACCCCCGCGGTGACTCACTCGCACTGATAGAGAACTCACATTCACACACACCCACTGGCAGCGTGTGTGTGTGTGCATGCGCGCTCACACATGTACATGTGTAGTGCATATGTGTGTGCAAGCATATGTGTTCGTGTGTGTGGGTGTGTGTATATGTGTGCATGTATACACATTTGTGTATACATGTATACACGTGTGTGTGCTCACGCATGTTTGAACTAGGGGCTGTGAGAGCCAGGCAGTTACCAGAGGAAGTCAGTCAGTCCCGGGCAAGTCACAGGGCCGCAGTGGGTGACGTGATGCTTGTCCCAGCTCAGGAAAAAGACACAGGCAAACCCACCTCTGTCATCCGGGGCCAGGGTCAGACAGGGCCTGACACAAGTGTGATGGGGAACCTCTCACGGCAGCTTTTCACAGGTTCAACTGACCCATAAAAAGGTTGGTAGAAACCATTAAGTTCACAGCGGCCTTGGTGGTGGTGCTCACAATTTCACTGTCCGTGTCTCACAAGCGAGGAGTGAGCACTCAGTGCTGGAGGCACTCTGAGCAAACTGCCTCTGTCTCCGACAGTTTCAGTATGGACAGAGGAGGATCAAGGCCTCCTTCCTCTCTGTCCTGGGCTGCTGTGCTGAGCTCCTTCCTTCCCACAGGCCACCCAGCCAGGAGGAGACCTTGCCTCCCTTCCCCAGCCCTTGTTCAGCCCTAATCCCACCTCCTGTGACCCCTGCAAGACCTATTGTCTGGGTGGTGCCGACAGTTAATGTACTCGGCTGCTGACTGAAAAAACGGCAGACTGAGTCTACCCAGAGGCTTCTTGGAAGGAAGACCTGGTCATCTTCCCCAGAAGATCCACCGTGGAAAAGCCTACGGGTTTTTTAGCAGAAGCTGTGCTGAAAACCGCCCACCATGGGTGACCCTGCTGGTATTTGAAATATCGGTGGCATAGCTTCAGCATCACAGCAACACAAAGGCCACCCAACTGTGACAAACTGGCAGACGGGGTGGGCAGTTATTGAAAGTCATGAAATATTGACATAGACAAACATAACGTGTTGTGTTCTCTGACCCACATGGGGTTGCTATGAGTTAGAGTCGACTCAAAGGCACCTTTTTTTTAGGCTTTTCTAGGTGAACATACCGACTTTATCATGTCCTTGCTGCCCTAGACTGTCAGGAAGCCACTGGTATCTGCAGCATGGTAGATGACTTCCTGTTTGCACGCCCAACTCTGCAGCAGGACGAGCAGTGCTTTAAACACAGACGTCTTACCTGTGTCCTGGCTGGGCCACCCAGTGCCCAGAGAAACTGAACAATTAGGCGGATTATCCAATAGGCAAGGTGAGCACGGTGCTCACCTCACTACCTTGCTTACTAGACCATCTGTAGTGAATAACTTCACAGTTCCTCACCATGTCAAAGATTCTGCTTCTGGGTATGGCTGGCATCTGTCTCTCTCCCAACCCCACAGCACCTTCCTACAGAATCGAAGCCTCTTTTCAAATTTACAGTCCCTGACAGTGCAGATGAGCCAGTAAGGGTGGTAAGCATGGGCTTCCTTGTGCTCACTTACCAGTCTGTGCTGAATCCGTTCCCAGCTGTTGCTTTAGGAATCTTAGCTGCTCATGTGCTCGCTGTTGTGTGGTTTACTTAACTCCATCCAGGGGAGAGATCTTCATCATTGTTGGTATGGTCGACTCCATTGTTTTGACCACAGTGTATTTTGGGAACCCTGGTGGCCCAGTAGAAACCCTGGTGGCATAGTGGTTAAGTGCTATGGCTGCTAACCAAAGGTTGGCAGTTTGAATCCGCCAGGTGCTCCTTGGAAACTCTATGGGCGCAGTTCTACTCTGTCCTATAGGGTCTCTATGAGTTGGAATTGACTCAACAGCACTAAGTTTGGTTTTTTGGTTTTTGGTGGCCCAGTGGTTAAGAGCTATGGCTGCTAATCAAAAGGCTGGCAGTTCAGATCTACCAGCCACTCCTTGGAAACCCTATGAGGCAGTTCTACCCTGTCCTATAGGGTTGCTATTAGTCGGAATCAACTTGATGGCAACGAGTTTCATTTCGGTTTTCCCTATCTAGAGGGCTCATCTTCTAGCACTATATTGGGCAATGTTCTGTTGTGATCTGTAAAGTTTTTGCTGGATGATTTTCAAAAGCTGATCACCAGGCCCTTCTTCCTAGTCTGTCTTAGTCCAGAAGCTCTGCTGAAACCTACCCACCACGGAGTTTGAAATACTGGTGGCATAGCTTCGGCATCATAAAAAAAAAAAAAATTAGCAACAAGAAAACCACCAAAGTATGACAAACTGAGAGACAAGTGGTAGGTACAGATAATAGAAGTCATCAACTACTTATCTTTATGTCAACATGGATAGATGTAACATGTTGCTAGCTAAACAAAGGGCGTTACATGGAGCTCTTGGGAAACAGGAAGGTGGCCATTGGGGAGGAAGGTCCCAATATTCTTCTCATGATTTATAATATCCGTGATGATAGGATAGGGGATTTATTCAATGATTCCTCAAATTAACAACAGAATTCTTCAAACAGAATCTGAACTCTGCTCACTGATTTTTTAAAATTTTCTTTCTTCAAGGCAATGGCAAGAGGTACTTGCTTGAAAGTTGACAAGAGGGAGGACTTTTCAGGGAGATGGACAGGGCTAAGAGACTTTGCCTGAAGAATTTCTCCAAATGCATTTTAGGGAATTCCTGGGGCTGCCTAGCGTGAGTCCAGATCCTGCAGCAGGAAACAGAAGCCCAAAGTAGTCAGGAGGTAAGTTCCCCTGTGGGTGGCTGGGGAGAGCAATCAGCAACCTCAAGCTGCACATTCAGGTGAGCTGGGTCACGCAGCAATCATGTACGGCTCCGGAATCTGGGGCTAATCCAGGCCCCGTTTCTCCTCAATTACATCACATGCCCAGCACAGGTCAGCAGGAGGGCTGCAAGCACCAAAACCCCTTTCGGGGGCTTCATTTCTGCCCCAGTGTCCACAGCCACCAAGGCAGAAAGGGGACAGGATAAACCGCACAGCAGCTCTGAAGCTCCCACACAGAAGAGCCCACACTGCTCTGCTCACATTTGGGTGCCCAGAAGAAAGTCCCATGGCCATACCTCACTTCAAGGACACGGGATAGGTCACCCTACCACGTGCCCAGGAGAAGGGAGAAGGGGGATTCTTGGTGAACAGCACTAATTCCACCACAGGGCAGTGAACCACGGAAGTGGGGAGTGAGGTCCCCTGCAAAGACGCAGGCGATGAGAGAGTACCAGGATATCACTGGTGTCAACTAAACCACTGGTGACCGGAGCAAGAGGGAGCGGCCACACACAGGGGGTGTGAGGCACATGACCCAGAGGGCAGGGCAGGGCTGAAGCCAAAAGAGCGACAGCAAATCGTCCACGCTGTAAGAAACCAAAGGAGCCAGGTGAATGCTCTGTGAGGATAACAAATGTGCCTAGAGGCCCAGGTCTGCCACAGAGCCCACTGCCTGCAAAAGCAAGGAATCTCTTGGCTGCTGCTTCCACTGCCCCCAGAGACAAAAGAAGTGGCCACAACTTCCCTGCCCACCAGTCTGGCTGGGAAGGCTCCTTACTCCCTGCACCCTGGCTTTCTCTCCTCTCCTACTCTCTGCAAAGCTGAGTTATAAGCACCTCAAGGACTGAGGCTCCTAAGACACCCTGGCCACCTTTAAGCAGCTCAAAGTCATTTGCTCTTCTTCTCTTTTTCCTGTCACTTACGCTTCAGCTGATAGTGGCTTTCGTCAGTGACTCTGTTGGTGTCTGTAGTTGACCTTGGCATATTCAGATTAACACTGCTCTGGATTTCTGTAGGGTTACTCAGTGGCTGCAAACAGGACAGGACCAAAGAGTGTGAAGTCAGGAATGCCACAAGGCACAAGCACCAGGGATGCCCTAGAGCCTGGGAGCAGGCTCAGGGCTTCTGCTGGCTACTTTTGAGACTCAACTGTGAAAGAGCGCTCAGAAAATGGGAAGCAAAGGGTGGGTGCTGGCACTCTGCCACTGCCCCACGTTCCTGGGGAGGTGGGACAGACACAGACTTTACCACCCTATATCTGGGGAAATGTGCAAAGGCCTGGAGATAGAAAAACAAAAGGGAAGACTACACTTGGTATTTCTCAAGCTGAAAGAACTGAAGAAAAAATTCAAGTCTTGAGTTGCAATTGTGAAGGATTCAATGGCAAAATATTAAACAACAAATCAAGCATCAGAAGAAGAGGGAAGGGATGGGAGGAGAGAGCCAAGATGGCAGAATAGACAAACGCTTCCGCCCAGCCCTCTTTACAACAAAGACTCGAAAAAACAAATGAAACAACTATATCTGTGACAAGCTGGGAGCCCTGAGCATCAAAGGCAAGCTCAGAAAACGAACTGAGGGGCAGGGGGAGGAAGAGACCGTTCAGAAGCGGAGAGGAGTTACCAGACCTGAATCGCGGGGAGCCCTCAGGCACCATTCCCAGAGCCCCAGCGACAGCAGCGGGCTGTTCCTAGCATTCGGCCGCAGTTTCCTCAGGAAGAAGCAGCCAGGCGCACAGCCCACTCACACCTCTGGGACCTGATAAGAAGGGCGCTCTCGGCAAAAGCTAAGTACTTGCGTATATTTTACCGCGCTCCCCCACTCCCAAGCCAGCTTCTGCAGCTGAATCCCTAGGCCTGAGATAGACCCTGGTAAGCACCTGGAGCCGTCCTACCAGCCTTGGGGAAGGAAAAAATTGCCAACTGGAGGGAAAAGATAATTTGCTAGCTCCATTAACCGGGAGAGTTCAGGAAAGAAGTGGCTCCTGTCCAGGCATAAACTGTCCGTGGACCTTGAGCACCTTGCCCTTCTGCATGGACCTGTGTGGGCCTATTTCAGGAGAATAGGCCCTTGTTGGCAAACTCCAGCCATTTCAGCTGTGCGGCGGAGAGTTGGGTGTTTGACGTTTGACATTGCTTTGCCTATTAAACAAGGTCCTCGCCTACCCACATCAGGGACCTAAGGACTGGTACCTCCACTCAGGTCACCCAGCCACCCGCGGCAGGGGTCCAAAGATAACTGGTACCTCCCAGTCCTTACAACCAAAAATTTTGGGTGCCTATCGTCCCTCTGTAGAACCCACCCACCAGCACGCTCTAGGGAACAGAAATGTGTTTTCCTCAGAGACACCTGGGGGTCGGTTCACAGTCCCCTGCCCTGTTCAGAGCGTGACCCCCTGCTGCAATCAGATACCGGTATATGCCAATCACCCCTGCCCCTCCAAGACTGTAGGACAGAGCCTGTACCACACACTTGATATCAGCTACCTGGACGCCTGAGCTGAATTCATACAAGAAAACTGAATGGACTCTTAGACTGATATACCTGATAGCAGCTCTAGCCAGCTGGGTACAGGACACCAGAGCTCCAAAAGCGAAAATAATCAAGCTACCTCACTCAAGCAACCCATAGGGGTATACCAAAACAAAACAAAGCAAGCAGCTACGACACAGTAAACAAGCATATACTTACACAATAACTTATAGATGGCTTGGAGACGATAGTCAATATCAAGTCACATAAAAACACTGACCATGATCGCCTCACCAGGCTCTCAAAACAAAGAATCCAGGGATCTTCTAGATGGAAGTGCATTCCTGGAATTACCAGATGCAGAATACAAAAGTATAATATACAAAACACTTCAAGACATCGGGAAGGAAATGAGGCAATACGCAGAGCAAGCCAAGGAACACACAGATAAAGCAACTGAAGAAATCAGAAAGGTTATTCAGGAACATAAAGAAAAGTTTAATAAGCTGGAAAAATCCATAGACAGACAGCAATCAGAAATTCAGAAGATTAACAATAAAATTACAGAATTAGACAACTCAAAAGAAAGAGGAGCAGAATTGAGCAAGTAGAAGCTAGAATTTCGGAACTCAAAGATAAATCACTTGGCACTAACATATTTGAAGAAAAATCAGATAAAAGAATTAAAAAAAAATATGAAGAAACCTTAAGAATCATGTGAGACTCTATCAAGAGAAATAACCTACGAGTGATTGGAGTACCAGAACAGGGAGAGATAACAGAAAATACAGAGAAAACTGTTGAAGACTTCTTGGCAGAAAACTTCCCTGATACTGTGAAAGATGAGAAGATATCTATCCAAGATGCTCACTGAACTCCACATAAGGTAGATCTTAAAAGAAAGTCACCAAGACATATTATAATCAAGCTTGCGAAAACCAAAGATAAAGAGAGAATTATAACAGCAGCGAGGGATAAACAAAAAGTCACATACAAAAGAGAGCCAATAAGAATATACTCGGACTACTCGGCAGAAACCATGCAGGCAAGAAGGCAATGGGATGACATATTTAAAAAACTGAAGGAAAAAAATTGCCTGACAAGAATTATATATCCATCAAAACTGTCTCTTAAATACGAAGGTGAAATTAAGACATTTCCAGATAAACACAAGTTGAGAGAATTTGTAAAAACCAAACCAAAACTACAAGAAATACTAAAGGGAATTCTTTGGTTAGAAAACCAATAATATCAAGTATCAACCCAAGACGAGAACACTGGGCAGAGCAACCAGAAGTCAACCCAGACAGGGAAATCCAAAAAAACAAAGCAAGATTAAAAGAAAAAAGGCTCAACACAGGGTAACGGTGATGCTATTATATAAAATAAGACAACATTAAAATAATAAAGAGGGACTAAGAAATGTAATCATACACCTCCCATATGGAGAGGAAGATACAGCGATACAAAGAAATAAAAGTTAGTTTTAAATTTAGAAAAATAGGGGTAAATAGGAGAAAAACTATCCTACTCATCAAAATAAAATACAAGGGAAAAATACAGACTCAGCAGAAGCAAAATCAAAAACAACAAATATGAGGAAAGGACAATATATAAAGAAAATCTACTCATCACATAAAATCAAGTGGGAAAAAGAAACTGTCAACACACAAAAAAAGATAGCACTAAATTCATACCTATCCTTAACTATCCTGAATGTAAATGGACTAAATGCACCAATAAAGAGACAGAGAGTAGCAGAATGGATTAAAAAACAAGATCCATCTACATGCTGCCTATAAGAGACACACCTTAGACTTAGAGACACAAACAAACTAAAACCCAAAGGATGGAAAAAAATATATCAAGGTAACAACAATCAAAAAACAGCAGTAGTGGCAATATTAATTTCTGACAAAATAGACTTTAAAGTTACCATCATAAAGGATAAGGAAGGACACTATATAATGATTAAAGGGACAATACACCAAGAAGATGTAACCATATGAAATATTTATGCACCCAACAACAGGGCTACAAGATACATAAAACAAACTCTATCAGCATTGAACAGTGAGATAGACGGCTCCACAATAATAGTAGGAGACTTCAATACACCACTTTCAGTGAAGGACAGGACATCCAGAAAGAAGCTCAATAAAGACAAGGAAGATCTAAATGCCACAATCAACCAACTTAACCTCGCAGACATATATAGTACACTCCACCCAACACCAACCAAGTATACTTTCTTTTCTAGTGGACATGGAACATACTCTAGATAGACCACATACTAGGTCATAAAGCAAGCCTTAGTAGAATCCAAAACATTGAAATATTACAAAGCATCTTCTCTGACCATAAGGCCATAAAAGTGGAAATCAATAACACAAAAAGCAGGGAAAAGAAATCAAACACTTGGAAACTGAACAATACCCTGCTCACAAAAGACTGGATTATAGAAGACATTAAGGATGGAATAAAGAAATTCAGAGAATCCAATGAGAATGAAAACACTTCCTATCGGAACCTTTGGGACACAGCAAAAGTGGTGCTCAGAGGCCAATTTATATCAATGAACGCACACATCCAAAAAGAAGAAAGGGCCAAAATCAAAGAATTATCCCTACAACTTGAACAAATAGAAAGAGAGCAACAAAACAAACCCAGAGGAACCAGAAGAAAACAAATAATAAAAATTAGAGCTGAACTAAATGAAATAGAAAACAGAAAAACAATTCAAAGAATTAACAAGACCAAAAACCGGTTTTTTGAAAAAATCAACAAAATCGATAAACCACTGGCCAAACTGACAAAAGAAAAACAGGAGAGGAAGCAAATAACCCAAATAAGAAATGAGATGGGCAATATTACAACAGACCCAACTGAAATTAAAAGAATCATATCAGATTACCATGAAAAACTATACTCAAACAAATTTGAAAACCTAGAAGAAATGGATGAATTCCTAGAAAAACACTACCTACATAAACTAACACAAACAGAGGTAGAACAACTAAATAGACCCATAACAAAAGAAGACATTGAAAAGGTAATCAAAAAACTCCCAACAAAAAAAAAGCCCTGGTCCAGACGGCTTCACTGCAGAGCTCTACCAAACTTTCAGAGAAGAGTTAACACCACTACTACTAAAGGTATTTCAGAGCATAGAAAATGTGAAGCCACCATATCCTTGATACCAAAACCAGGTAAAGACACCACAAGAAAAGAAAATGATAGACCTATATCCCTCATGAACTTAGATGCAAAAATCCTCAACAAAATTCTAGCCAATAGAATTCAACAACATATCAAAAAAATAATTCACCATGACCAAGTGGGATTCATACCAGGTATGCAAGGATGGTTCAACATTAGAAAAACAATTAATGTAATCCACCACATAAATAAAACAAAAGACAAGAATCACATGATTTTATCAATTGATGCAGAAAAGGCATTTGACAAAGTTCAACACTCATTCATGATAAAAACTCTCAGCAAAATAGGAATAGAAGGAAAATTCGTCAACATAATAAAGGGCATTTATACAAAGCCAACAGCCAACATCACCCTAAATGGAGAGAGCCTGAAAACACTCCCATTGAGATTGGGAACCAGACAAGGATGCCCTTTATCACCACTCTTATTCAACATTGTGCTGGAAGTCCTAGCCAGAGCAATTAGGCTAGATAAAGAAATAAAGCGTTCACAGATTGGCAAGGAAGAAGTCAAAGTACCTCTATTTGCAGATGACATGATCTTATACACAGAAAACCCTAAGGAATCCTCCAGAAAACTACTGAAACTAATAGAAGAGTTCAGTAGAGTATCGGGATACAAGATAAACATACAAAAACCAGCTGGATTCCTCTACACCAACAAAAAGAATGTTGAAGAGGAAATAACCAAATCAATGTCATTTACAGTAGCCCCCAAGAAGATAAAATACTTAGGAATAAATCTCACCGGAAATGTAAAGACTTATACAAAGAAAACTACAGTACACTTCTGCAAGAAACCAAAAGAGACTTACATAAGTGGAAGAACATACCTTGCTCGTGGATAGGAAGACTTAACATTATAAAAATGTCTATTCTACCATAACATTATAAAAATGTCTATTCTACCAAAAGCGATCTATACATTTAATCCAATTCTGACCCAAATCCCAAGGACATTCTTTAATGAGATGGAGAAACAAATCACCAATTTCACATGGAAGGGAAAGAGGCCCCGGATAAACAAGGCATTACTGAAAAAGAAGAACAAAGTGGGAGGCTTTACTTTACCTGATTATAGAACCTATTATACCACCACAGTGGTCAAAACAGCCTGGTACTGGTACAAAAACAGATATAAGGACCAATGGAACAGAGTTGAGAATCCAGACAGAAACCCATCCACATATGAGC
Source organism: Elephas maximus indicus (assembly GCF_024166365.1). Classification (NCBI taxonomy): domain Eukaryota; kingdom Metazoa; phylum Chordata; class Mammalia; order Proboscidea; family Elephantidae; genus Elephas; species Elephas maximus. Next base: position 60,388,345 of record NC_064843.1, on the reverse strand, counting down.
AGTTGATATTTGACAAAGGCCCCAAAACAGTTAAATGGGGAAAAGACAGTCTTTTTGACAAACGGTACTGGTGTAACAGGATATCCATCTGCAAAAAAATGAAACAAGACCCATACCTCACTCATGCACAAAAACGAGCTCAAAATGGATCAAAGACCTAAATATAAAATCTAAGGATAAAGACCATGGAAAAAAACTAGGGACAAAGGAGCCCTAATACATGGCAGAAACAGTATACAAAACAGTATTAAGAATGCAGAAGGAAAATTAGATAACTGGGAGCTCCTAAAAATCAAACACCTACGCTCATCCAAAGACTTCACCAAAAGAGTAAAAAGACTATCTACAGACTGGGAAAAAGTTTTTAGCTATGAAATTTCTGATCAGTGCTTGATCTCTAAAATCTACATGATACTACAAAAACTCAACTGCAAAAACACAAATAACCCAATTAAAAAATGGGCAAAAGATATGAATAGACACTTCACTAAAGAAGACATTCAGGTAGCTAACAGATATATAAGGAAATGTTTACTATCATTAGCCATTAGAGAAAATGCAGATCAAAACTACAATGAGATTTCATCTCGCTCCAACGAGGCTGGCATTAATCCAAAAAACACAAAACAATAAATGTTGGCGAGGCTGTGGAGAGATTGCAACACTTATACACTGCTGGTGGGAATGCAAAATGGTACAACCACTTTGGAAATCGATTTGGTGCTTCCTTAAAAAGTTAGATATAGAACTACTATACGATCCAGTAATCCCACTCCTTGGAATATATCCTAGAGAAATAAGAGCCTTTACACGAACAGATATATGCACACCCATGTTTATTGCAGCACTGTTTACAATAGCAAAAAGATGGAAGCAACCAAGGTGCCCATCAACGGATGAATGGATAAATAAATTATGGAATATTCACACAATGGAATACTACGTATCGATAAAGAACAGTAAGGAATCTGTGAAACATTTCATAACATGGAGGAACCTGGAAGGCATTATGCTGAGTGAAATTAGTTGCAAAAGGACAAATATTGCATAAGACCACTATTATAAGAACTTGAGAAATAGTTTAAACTGAGAAGAAAACATTCTTTTGTGGTTACTAGGGGGGGAGGAAGGGAGGGTGGGAGAGGGGTATTCACTAATTTGATAGTAGATAAGAACTACTTTAGGTGGCGGGAAAGACAGCACACAATACAGAGGAGGTCAGCACAACTGGACTAAACCAAAAGCAAAGAAGTTTCCTGAAGAAACTGAATGCTTCAAAGGCCAGCGTAGCAGGGGCAGGGGTCTGGGGACCATGGTTTCAGGGGACATCTAAGTCAATTGGCATAATAACATCTATTAAGAAAACATTCTGCATCCCACTTTGAAGAGTGGCGTCTGGGGTCTTAAACACTAGCAAGCAGCCATCTAAGATGCACCAATTGGTCTCAACCCACCTGGATCAAAGGAGAATGAAGAACACCAAGGACACAAGGCGATTATGAACCCAAGAGACAGGGCCACGTGAACCAGAGACTACATCATCCTGAGACCAGAAGAACTAGCTGGTGCCCGGCTACAACTGATGACTGCCCTGACAGGGGACACAACAGGGAACCCCTGAGGGAGCAGGAGAGCAGTGGGATGCAGACCCCAAATTCTTATAAAAAGACCAGATTTAATGGTCTGACTGAGACTAGAAGGACCCCAGTGGTCATGGCCCCCAGACCTTCTGTTGGCCCAGGACAGGAACCATTCCTGAAACTAACTCTTCAGACATGGATTGGACTGGACAATGGGTTGGAGAGGGATGCTGGTGAGGTGTGAGCTTCTTGGATCAGGTGGACACTTGAGACTATGTTGGCATCTCCTGCCTGGAGAGGAGATGAGAGGGTGGAGGGGATTAGAAGCTGGCGAAATAGACACGAAAAGAGAAAGTGGAGGGAGAGAGCAGGCGGTCTCATTACGGGGGAGAGTAATTGGGAGTGTGTAGCAAGGTGTATATGGGTTTTTGTGTGACAGACTGACTTGATTTGTAAACTTTCACTTAAAGCACAATAAAAATGAAAAAAAAAAAAAGAAGAAGGTGGCAGGAATACACACAGCCACTGTACCAAAAAGAATTGGTCAGTGTTCAACCATTTCAGGAGGTAGCATACGATCAAGAAGCAATGGTATGGAAGGAAGAGGTCCAAGCTTCACTGAAGGTACTGGTGAAAAACAAGGCTCCAGGAATTGACAGGATACAAACTGAGATGTTTCAACAAATGGATGCAGCGCTGGAAGTACTTACTCATCTGTGCCAAGAAATTTGAAAGACAGCTGCCTGGCTAATGAACTGGAAGAGATCCATATTTGTACCCATTCCAAAGAAAGGAGAAATTATTGAACAACATCATTAACATCACACACAAGCAAAATTTTGCTGAAGATCAGCCAAAAGTGGTTACAACAGTACATTGACAGGTAACTGCCAGAAATTCAAGCTGGATTCTGAAGAAGGCATGGAACAAGGGATATCATTGCTGATGTCAGATGGACCCTGGCTGAAAGCAGAGAATACCAGAAAGATGTTTAGCTGTGTTTTACTGACTATGCAAAGGCATTAGACTGTACGGACCATAACAAATTATGGGTAATACTGTGAAGAACGGGAATTCCCTAACACTTACTTGTGCTCATGAGGAACCTGTATGTAGACCAAGAGGCAGTCATTTGAATAGAACAAGGGGATGCTGTGTGGTTTAAAGTCAGGAAAGGTGTGTGTCAGGGTTGTATTCTTTTACCATACTTATTCAATCTGTCTTCTGAGCAAATAATCCGAGAAGCTGGACTATATGAAAAAGAATGGGGCACCAGGATTGGAAGAAAACTCATTAACAACATGCGTTAGCAGATAACACAACCTTGCTTGCTTAAAGTGAAGGGGACTTGAAGTACTTACTGATGAAGATCAAAGACCACAGACTTCAGTATGGATCACACCTCAATATGAAGAAACAAAAATCCTCAGAACTGGACCAACAAGCAACATCATGATAAACAGAGAAAAGACCGAAGTTGTCAAGGGTATCACTTTGCTCAGATCCATAATCAACATCCATGGAAGCAGCTGTCAAGAAGTCAGAGGACATACTGCAGTGGGCAAATCTGCAGCAAGTGATCTCTTTAAAGTGTTAAAAAGCAAAGACGTCACTTTAAGGACTAAGGTGTGCCTGACCCAAGCCATGGTGTTTTCAATCATCTCATATGCATGCGAAAGCTGGACAGTGAACAAGGAAGACTGAAGAAGAACTGATGCCTTTGAACTATGGTGTTGGCAAAGAATGTTGAATACACCATGGACTGCCAGAAAAACGAACAAATCTGTCTTGGAAGAAGTACTGCCATAATGGTCAGTAGATGCAAGGATGGCAAAACTTCGTCTCACATACTTTGAAGATGTTATCAGGAGGGACCAGTCCCTGGAAAAGGACATCATGCTTGGTAAAATACAGGGTCAACAAAAAAGAGGAAGATCCTCAGTGAGATGGATTGACAAGGTGGATGCAACAACGGGCTGGCTCAAATACAGCAGTAATTGTGAGGATAGAGCAGGACCAGGCAGTGTTTCATTCTGTTGCACGTAGAGTATCTAGGAGTTGGAATTGACTCAACGGCACCTAACAGCATCTGGGGAGCATGGGGCTGGCGCCAGGGCTGTCACCTGCCTCTCTGTGTAGGTGGGCTTTCTCTAGCTACCAGGTCTTTCTCTGGCTGTATACAGGGCAACCCAGAAATGCCAGGGAATTAACATCCTCCAGAGAGCTTCCCCCACTCAATGACCAATGGGAGTAGGTATACAAATACTCAGCTCCCTCAATCATCAGGTGGGATAATGCTGAGGCATGTTGTATGTAGTCTCTGGGAGATCCCCAATGGGATTGAGCTCAAGAAGGCCACAGATGCAACGGGCTTGATAAAGCAAAATTTACTGGCTGCCTTCCCTTCTCTGTCTCCCTCTCCACTCCTAGAGTTACCTCCCAAGTAAACTTCTAGTAGTTAAATTCTCATCTCAGGACCTGCTTCTAGGTGAACCCAAACTTAGACGTAAAAGAAGTGGCTCAATTTTCATGGCCACAGTCCTTTAGTCTGCTTTTTCCCAGTGCTACATGATAAAGGGAATGGATATTTAAAATTTTTCAGAACTGCTTCCATACTTGGACCTGAGACAGTCCTATAAATCAATCACAAAGTCTAGTGCATAAAGCCCTACAGATGTGGGTTCTGATCCAGGCTAGGTCCTACAGTGAGCATCCTGTACTAAACCCAAACATTAATAACAGAACCATTATCCGTCCAGGAGAATGGCTCTTTGCTAGTCCATAATCACAGCTAACATGGTTTTCAACCATTCAGTGACACTCTAGGGTTGGGCCTGGTCTCACACTTGGCGGGGGGCGGGGGTGGGGGGCAGTCAGCAGAGCTTCAGAGGTCGGGGAAGAAAACCTTATTGAGTCACTTGCATTTAACTTGTTCTTCCTCTCTGGAGCTAAGGAAGCTTGGTGGCCCAGTGGTTAAAGGCTCAGCTGCTAACCAAAAGGTAAGTGGTTCGAACTCACCAGCTGTTCCAAAGGAGAAAGATGCAGCAGTCTGCTTCTGTAAAGAATTATAGCCTTGGAAACCCTATGGAGAAGTTCTACTCTGTCCTATAGGGTTGCTATGAGTAAGAACCAACATGACGGCAATGGTTTTGGTTGGTTTTCTCGACCTGGTTACTGCCTGAAAGACAGTGAATAGGAATGCTCCAGGAAAGGCACTCACAAAGAAGAACTTCTCATTCTGTAAAGGACACCCCAGCCCATCAGCCATTCTCACGGAGCCTTGGATCTCCTGGGAAACCTTGCATGGGAATCTTTAGGACTTACAATGGGAAGTATTGAGGAAACAGAAAATAAAAACTCCTGCAGTGCAATGATGACCAGTCACAAGTTAATTAGTAGAGTGGGAAGCAGAAACCTTCCCTCCAGAAGTTTACTTTTTCTTCTTCTTTTAATTTTTCAGCAGGCAAGGGAAGGGCTGGTGAAGAGCTTCAGGTTTTCCAAGTCAGTAAGCTAAGCAACAACGCACTAATAAACATTTTCTCTCCACTGGGTGCATGATCGTAACGTGACTTCTTGTCCTTGGGGACATTCCTGACCTCTGGGAGAAGGGAGCCAGGCCACGACAGACACTGGGCAGTGAAGAGATGGGTGGAAGATAAGACATTTTTTCAGAGGATTGAACAGGGCACTTGGACACTGAATCTCAAATTTTAAGCTGTGAAATATTGATCCATTTGAATAAAAAATTTCAAGTGCCAGGGATAAGTATTCTAGTCCACATCTTTTCCAAGTGGAAAAACCTGGCTAGTGAGGTGGAGGCAGAGCTGGGCCCCCGAGGCCCACTTTAGGCTGCCGTGCGTTCACCTACCGTCTGCCTCCCCAGCCCTTGTCTCATTAACTTAAGATGATGACAATGAAAAGCCTCAGTCATTCCAAAGCCTCTCTCATCTGGTTGTATGAAGTCCCAATGCACTACTCTGCATGGGCCTCCAGATGACAACCAACCCATGAGTTCACATGCAGATCAGGAGTTCACATGCAGATCAGGAGTTCACAGGCAGATCAGGAGCTCACAGGCAGATCAGGAGTTCACATGTAGATCATGAGTTCACATGTAGGTCATGAGTTCACAGGTAGATCATGAGTTCACAGGTAGACCATGAATCCACACGCAGATCAGGAGTCCACAGGCAGATCAGGAGTCCACAGGCAGGTCAGGAGTTCACAGGTAGATCAGGAGTCCACATGAAGATCATGAGTTCACAGGCAGATCAGGAGTCCACAGGCAGATCATGAGTTCACAGGTAGATCATGAGTCCACAGGCAGATCAGGAGTCCACAGGCAGATCAGGAGTCCACAGGCAGACCAGGAGTCCACAGGCAGATCATGAGTCCACAGGCAGATCAGGAGTCCACAGGCAGATCAGGAGTCCACAGGCAGACCAGGAGCCCACATGCAGATCATGAGTCCACAGGCAGATCAGGAGTCCACAGGCAGATCAGGAGTCCACAGGCAGACCAGGAGTCCACAGGCAGATCAGGAGTCCACAGGGAGATCAGGAGTCCACAGGCACATCAGGAGTCCACAGGCAGACCAGGAGTCCACATGCAGATCATGAGTCCACAGGCAGATCAGGAGTTCACAGGCAGACCAGGAGTCCACAGGCAGACCAGGAGTCCACAGGCAGATCAGGAGTCCACAGGCAGATCAGGAGTTCACAGGCAGATCAGGTGTCCACAGGCAGATCACGAATTCACAGGGAGATCAGGAGTTCACAGGCAGATCATGAGTTCACATGCAGATGAATTCACATGCGGATGTGGCCAGAGGAAAAAAGGTTGCTTCTCCAGGGTTCACCTCAGCCACGAGACTCTGGTCTAAGTTGCTCACCATGTTTTGGGGCCCTCTCATCACCTCCTCCCATGTCTCGGCTGTGTAGAGAGCACTAGTTCTCAAATGTGATGCCTATACCAGTAGCAGCAGCACCTGGGAACCTGTTAGAACTGCAAACTCTGGGTTCCACAGCAGTCTGACTGAATCAGAAATTCTGGGGGTGATACTCAGCCATTAGGGTTTAATAAGCCCTCCAGGGGTTCTGACGCTTGTCCAACTTTGGACCTGTAGACTTAGTGTTTAAGAGTAAGGGAAAGGCCTGGATTCAAATCCTTGATCAGTCATTGAATATTTGTTTAACCTTAGATACTTAACCTCTTGGGGCAAGTGGGGGAGAGTATTGGTACTTGCCTCTTGAGATAACTGCTGGGAATAAATGAGACAGTGTAGGAAGGTACTTAGCTAAAGAAAAAAAAAAAGAGAGAGAGAGAGAGAGAAAATAAACCCATTGCCATCCAGTCTATTCCAACTCATAGCAATCCTATAGGACAGAGTAGAACTGCCCCACAAGGTTTCCAAGGAGCAGCTAACAGATTCATACTGCCCACCTTTTGGTTAGCAGCCGAGTTCTTAAAACACTACATCACCAGGGCTCCTAAGGTAGTTAGCTAAGTATCTGGCAAACAATAAATGCTCAATACATGTTGCTGTGATGCTGGAAGCTATGCCACCGGTCTTCAGGTACCAGCAGGGTCACCCATGGAGCGCAAGTTTCAGCTGAGCTTCCAGACTAAGACAGACTAGGAAGAAGGACCCGGCAGTCTACATCTGAAAAGCATTAGCCAGTGAGAACCTTATGAATAGCCATAGAACATTGTCTGATATAGTGCCGGAAGATGAGCCCTCCAGGTTGGAAGGCACTCAAAAGATGACTGGGAAAGAACTGCCTCATCAAAGCAGAGTTGACCTTAATGACGGGGATGGAGTAAAGATTTCGGGACCTTCATTCGCTGATGTGGGACAACTCAAAATGAGAAGAAACAGCTGCAAACATCCATTAATAATTACAACCTGGAATGTACGAAGCATGAATCTAGGAAAATTGGAAAACGTCAAAAAATGAAATGGAACTCATAAACATCGATATCCTAGGCATTAGTGAGGTGCAATGGACTGGTATTGGCCATTTCGAATTGGACAATCATATAGTCTACTATGCTGGGAATGACAACTTGAAGAGGAATGGCGTTGCATTCATCGTCAAAAAGAATGTTTCAAGATCTATCCTGAAGTACAATGCTGTCACTGATAGGATAATATCTACACGCCTACAAGGAAGACCAGTTAATACGACTATTATTCAAATTTACGCACCAACCACTAGGGCCAAAGGTGAAGAAATAGAAGATTTTTATCAGCTGCTGCAGTCTGAAATTGATCGAACATGCAATCAAGATGCATTGATAATTACTGTCAATTAGAATGCAAAAGTTGGAAACAAAGAGGAAGGATCAGTAGTTGGAAAATATGGCCTTGGTGATAGAAACAATGCCAGAGATCGAATGATAGAATTTTGCAAGACCAATGACTTCTTCATTGCAAATACCTTCTTTCACCAACATAAACAGCGACTATACACACGGACCTCACCAGTTGGAACACACAGAAATCAAATTGACTACATCTGTGGAAAGAGATGATGGAAAAGCTCAATATCATCAGTCAGAACAAGGCCAGGGGCCGACTGTGGAACAGACCATCAATTGCTCATATGCAAGTTCAAGGTGAAGCTGAAGAAAATCAGAGCAAGTCCACGAGAACCAAAATATGACCTCGAGTATATCCTACTTGAATTTAGAGACCATCTGAAGAACGGATTTGACACACTGAGCACTAGTGACCAAAGACTAGACAAGTTGTAGAATGACATCAAGGACATCGTCCATGAAGAAAGCAAGAGGTCACTGAAAAGACAGGAAAGAAAGAAAAGACCAAGATGGATGTCAGAGGAGACTCTGAAACTTGCTCTTGAGCGTCGAGCAGCTAAAGCAAAAGGAAGAATCGATGAAGTAGAAGAACTGAACAGAAGATTTCAAAGGGCTTCTCAGAAGACAAAGTATTGTAATGACATGTGCAAAGAGCTGGAGATGGAAAACTAAAAGGGAAGAACACGCTCGGCATCAATCAAACTGAAAGAACTGAAGAAAAAAGTCAAGCCTCGAGTTGCAAAAGTGAAAGATTCTATGGGGAAAATATTAAATGACACAGGAAGCATCAAAACAAGATGGAAGGAATACGCAGAGTCATCATACCAAAAAGAATTAGTCAATGTTCAACCATTTCAAGAGGTGGCGTATGATCAGGAACTGATGGTACTGCAGGAAGAAGTCCAAGCTGCTCTGAAGGCATTGGTGAAAAATAAGGCTCCAGGAATTGATGGAATATCAATTGAGATGTTTCAACAAACAGATGTAGCACTGGGGGTGCTCACTCGTCTATGCCAAGAAATATGGAAGACAGCTTCCTGGACAACTGACTAGAAGAGATCCATATTTATGCCTACTCCCAAGAAAGGTGATCCAACCGAATGTGGAAATTATAGAACAATATCATTAATATCACAAGCGAGCAAAATTTTGCTGAATATCATTCAAAAATGGCTGCAGCAGTATATCCATAGGGAACAGCCAGAAATTCAGGCTGGTTTCAGAAGAGGACGTGGAACCAGGGATATCATCGCTGATGTCAGATGGATCCTGGCTGAAAGCAGAGAATACCAGAAGGATGTTTACCTGTGTTTTATTGACTACGCAAAGGTATTTGACTATGTGGATCATAACAAACTATGCATATCATTGCGAAGAATGGGAATTCCAGAACACTTAATTGTGCTCATGAGGAACCTTTACACAGATCAAGAGGCAGTTGATCTGTGTAAAGGTTCCTCATGAGCACAATTAAGGACAGAATAAGGGGATACTGATTGGTTTAAAGTCAGGAAAGGTGTGCGTCAGGGTTGTATTCTTTCACCATACCTATTCAATCTGTATGCTGAGCAAATAACACAGGAAGCTGGACTATATGAAGAAGAACGGGGCATCAGGATTGGAGGAAGACTCATTAACAACCTGTGTTATGCAGATGACACAACCTTGCTTGCTGAAAGTGAAAAGGACTTGAAGCACTTACTGATGAAGATCAAAGACCACAGCCTTCAGTATGGATTGCAGCTCAACATAAAGAAAACAAAAATCCTCACAACTGGACCAATGAGCATCATGATAAACGGAGAAAAGATTGAAGCTGTCAAGGATTTCATTTTACTTGGATCCACAATCAACAGCCATGGAAGCAGCAGTCAAGAAATCAAAAGACTCATTGCATTGGGTAAATCTGGTGCAAAGGACCTCTTCAAAGTGTTGAAGAGCAAAGATGTCACCTTGAAGACTAAGATGTGCCTGACCCAAGCCATGGTATTTTCAATCGCATCATGTGCATGCGAAAGCTGGACAATGAATAAGGAAGACCAAAAAGGAACTGAAGCCTTTGAATTGTGGTGTTGGTGAAGAATATTGAATATACCATGGACTGCCAAAAACGAACAAATCTGTTTTGGAAGAAGTACAACCAGAATGCTACTTAAAGGCAAGGATGGCGAGATTGCATCTTACATACTTTGGACATGTTGTCAGGAGGGATCAGTCCCTGGAGAAGGACATCATGTTTGGCAGAGTACAGGGTCGGTCAGTGGAAAAGAGGAAGACCCTCAACAAGGTGGACTGACACAGTGGCTCCAACAATGAGTTCAAGCATAACAACAAGTGTAAGGAGGGCGCAGGGCCGGGCAGTGTTTCATTCTGTTGTGCATAGGGTCACTATGAGTCGGAACTGACTTGACGGCACCTAACAGCAACAACAACATATATATGTAGGGAAACCCTGGTAGTGTAGCGGCTAAGTGCTATGGCTGCTCACCAAAAAGTAAGCAGTTCGAATCCGCCGGGCGCTCCTTGGAAACCCTGTGGGGCAGTTCTACTCTGTCCTATAGGGTAGCTATGAGTCAGAATTGACTCAGTGGCAGTGGGTTCGGTTATACATATATGTATATATATATTTTTATTTCCCTACTGTTATTCTGGTGGAGGAAATCAGGGCCAAATCTCTCTTTAAATTTACATCTTAAATCTCTTTAAAAATATATCTGAATGTACAGACCTGTCCGTAAAAGCAACCGAACTCAATAAACCATGTTAATCGCCCAATTCATGCCACCAAGACTGATCTAATGTACCAGCCTTGACGCTGCACCCAAGTCTTCTGAAATCTCAGAGCTCCAATGACCCTGGGCTTGCCCTGGCAGGAAGAAGTGAATTTCAAGCTGATTGGATCAGAGCACTATTATCTCAGCCACTCTAAGGGGCCAAGACAAGCATACTATCCAGGACTAAGTTCTAAAGTGCCTCACAGGTAACATTTCTTATCCACAGTAAGGTGAAATGGCTTGACGAAGCACATGCAATGAAAACTCGCCAATTTTTTCCACTGTCCTCACAGAATTAAACAAGATTTCAAATATGGATGGAGTAGCCATAGGATACACATTAGTAACAAAAAAGAAGCTGTTCAATTAGCTGTGAAAACAGCCTGAACTAATGCCAAATATAGGGCTAGAATTAGTTAAAAATAATTTTACGTAAGTGCCAATTCTGACTCATGGAGGCCCATGCGCGTGAGGGTAGAATTGTGCTCCCTGGGGTTTTGGTTTGTTTTCACTGTGGTAAGTATACAGCTAACAGAACATCTGCCATTTCTACCATCTTCACGTGCACAATTCAGCAACGTTTATTACAGTCATCATGCTATTTTATAGTGACCTCAAAGGCTGATTTTTTGACGTAGATTGCCAGGTCTTTCTTCTGAGGAAGCCTCTGGGTGGACTTGAACCTCCAACCTTTCATTTAGCAGCTGAGTGCCTTATCTATTTGTATCACCCAGGGATTCCAATTTTTCCAAAGTCACCCCTAATGGCCTGGGTATAAAGCTTGCCCCTGACTTTATTCAAGTGAAACCAAGATAGAGAAAGGAAAACACACGCAGGCTTCAAGTCTGAACACACACTTTTTGCAGGGTGCAGGATGAACAAATCCAGAACCTCTCAAGCCAACTTCAGGATCTGCAATGCACTTTCTTTACCGCGCCCCCACCCCCCCCACCCTGCCAATCCAGACATGCCAAAGTCGTGTATGAAAGAACCATTATGTAA